>NW_011494875.1:4520561-4521763 GCF_000754665.1 Bison bison bison | reverse complement strand
GTATTGGAGTTTCAGCTTCAGCATGATTCCTTTCAATGAATATTCAGGACTTATTTCCTTTAAGATTGACTGGTTGGATCTCCTTGCAGTCCAAGGGACTCTCAAGAGTCTTCTCAAACACCACAGTTCGAGCATCAATTCTTCGATGCCCAGTTTTCTTTATAAGTCCAACTCTCACATCTGTACGTGACTAATGGAAAAACCATAGCTTTGACTAGATGGACTTTTGTTGGCAAAGTAATGTTTCTACGTTTTAATCTGCTGTCTAGGTTGGTTATAGCTTTTCTTCCAGGGAGCAAACATCTTTTAATTTCATGGCTTCAGTCACACTCTGCAGTGATTTTGGAGCCCAAGAAAATAAAGTCTGACACTGTTTCCTTTGTTTCCCAATTTATTTGCCATGAAGTGATGGGACTGGATTCCATGATCTTAGTTTTCTGAATGTTGACTTTTAAGCTGACTTTTTCACTATCTTCTTTCACTTTCATCAAGAGGCTCTTTAGTTCTTCGCTTTCAGCCATAAGGGTGGTATCACTTGGATATCTGAGGTTATTGATATTTCCCCTGGCAATCTTGATTCCAGCTTGTGCTTCATCCATCCTATCATTTCGCATGATGTACTCTGCATAAAAGTTAAATAAGCAGGGTGACAATATACAGCCTTGACATACTCCTTTCCTGATTTGGAACCAGTTTGTTGTTTCATGTCCCATTCTAACTGTTGCTTCTTGACCAGCATACAGATTTCTCAGGCGGCATATCAGGTGGTCTGGTATGCCCATCTCTTGAAGAATTTTCCTCAGTGTGTTGTGATCCACACAGTCAAATGCTATTGGTGGCATTATTTACAATAGAACTTTCAAAGCTGCAGTCCATCCTCTCAAATCCTGCCACTGCTTTATCAACTAAGGTTTATGCAGTATTCTAAATCCTTTGTTTTTCATTTCAATAATCTTAATAGCATCTTCACCAGGAGTAGATTTTATCTTAAAAAATCACTTTCTCTTCGCAAGCATAAGAAACAACTTTTCATCCATTAAAGTTTTACCAAGAGATGCAGCACTTCAACCACATATTCTGTCTCCACTTCTAATTGTAGTTCTCTTGCTATTTCCACCACATCTGCAGTTACTTCCTCCACTGAAGTCTTGAACTCCTCAAAGTCATCCATGAGGGCCGGAATCAACTTTTTCCAAACTTTT
>NW_011494875.1:4519417-4520461 GCF_000754665.1 Bison bison bison | reverse complement strand
TGAAAACTGGACAACTGCATGCAAAAGAATGAAACTAGAACTCTAACTTATATCACTCACAAAAATTAATTCCAAGTGGGTTAGAGATCTAAATGTACCATATGAAACTATAAAATTCCAGAAGAAGAGATAGGAGGAAACCTCCTTGACTTTTGTCTTAACAATAAGTTTTTGGATATGACACCAAAGCACAGTCAACAACAACAACAAAATAAACAAGTGGGCCAAAATAAATTTAAAAGTTCTTAAAGGTCTTTTAGATAAGTAGAACAATGGTTATTTATTTTATATTGATGAGAGAATTTGTCACTAACAGACTTCAATCACTAATAATGTTAAGTGAAGCTTTTCAGGCTGAAATAAAAATAATTAAATTACTTCGATATATACAAATAAAGACGTCCAGAGATGGAAAAAAATGGAAAATTGTATAAGGCTTTTTTGTGCATCTTTTGTATCTTAAAGAAACAATTGACTATTAAAACAAAAATACTAATAGCAACAATGTATTGGATAAAGTCATAACATACATAGGATTTGATTATATGACAAAATATAATGAATAACTGGGGCATGGAAAAATAGAAGTATACTGTCTTAAGGTTCTAAGAGTATACAGGAATTGATATAAAATTAAATTAAGGTAAATTGTGACAAATTTTAAATTTTATATGTGCATATTTTTATGCACATTTTTAAATGTGCATATTTTAATCCCAAGAGAAATACTTTAAAAATAGCCATAGCAAAAATTCAATAGAAGAGATAAAAATGGAATACAAAAAAAATATATTTCATTCAACAGAAGGAAGTTTGCCACATAATTGATTCTTTCTTTTATGTATGATTTTTCAGTGGCATGCAATGTTATTTCTCTTCAGTTCGGTTCAGTTTGGTTGCTCAGTCAGGTCTGACTTTGTGACCCAATGGATTGCAGCACACCAAGCTTCCCTGTCCATCACCAAATCCTGGAGCTTACTCAAACTCATGTCCATCGTGTCAGTGATGCCATCCAACCATCTCATCCTCTGTCATCCCCTTCTC
>NW_011494875.1:4517869-4519317 GCF_000754665.1 Bison bison bison | reverse complement strand
AGGATAGGTACTTCCCTGGTGGTCCAGTGATTAAGACTTCGCCTTCAATGCAGGGTGCCTTTTCAATCCCTGGTCAGGGAACTAAAATTCCACATGCCTTGTGGACAAAAAAAAAAACAAAAAAACATAAAATAGAAACAATACTATAACAAATTTAATAAAGACTTTAATAATGGTCAGCATCAAAAAAATATTTTTAAAAATATTCCATAGACCATGTTGTAAACAAATGTGCTATCAGCCAGGTTTTGCTGTCCATTTACATAGCACAGGTAGAGTAGATTTAGTATAATTCTCAGGGGCCTTAGGATTTTCAGAATGGTAAATGAGCACTGACTTCAACTTAAAGTCACCAGTTGCTTTAGCCACTAAGAAGGCAGTGAGCCTCTGCTCTGAAGCTTTGAAGCCAGGCATTGACTTCTCCTCTCTAAAAAAAATCATAGATGGAAATTTCCAAGAAGGCTGTTTTGTCTATGTTGAAAATGTGTTGTTTAGAGTAGAGTAAGATAGATGTAGCTATCTTAGCTACATCTTCTGGATAACTTGCTGCAGTTTCTACATCAGCATTTGCTACTTCAACTTGCACTTTATGTTATGGAGATGGCATCTCTCTGTAAACCTCATGAACAAACTTCCGCTAGCTTCAGACTTTTCTTCTGCAACTTCCCCACTCTCTCAGCCTTCATAGACTGAAGAGACTTAGGACTTTGTTCTAGTGTAGGTTTAAGAGAATATCCTGACTGGTTTGGTTTTCTGTTCAGACCACTAAAACTTTCTCCATATCAGCAATAAGGTTCTTTGTTTTATCATTCATGTATTCCCCTGGAGGAGGGCATGACAACCCACTCCAATATTCTTGCCTGGAGAATCCCATGGACAGAGGAGCCTGGTGGACTACAATCTACAAAGAGTTGGACACAGCTGACGTGACCTAGCATGGATGCACATTCACGTGTTCACTGGAGGAGCACTTTTAATTTTATTCAAGTACTTTTTATTTGCATTCGCAACTTGGCTGTTTGGTGCAAGATGCCTAGTTTCCAGTCTATCTTGGATTTTGATATTTCCTCACTAAGCTTGATCATTTCTAACCTTTGATTTACTGTGTGAGATATACGATTGTTTCTTTCACTTGAACTCTTTGACACCATTGTAAGGTTTTTATTTGGTCTAATTTTAATCTTGTTATGTATTAGGGAATAAGGAATCCCCAGAAGAGGGAGAGAGGCTGGCAATAGCTGATCATACAGCAGTCAGAACACAAACTATTTATCAAGTAAGTTTGCATTTTACATAGGCACAGTTTATGGTACTCCAAAACAATTACAATAGTCATATCAGGGTCTTTTCAAATGAGTCAGTTCTTCGCATCAGGTGGCCAAAGTATTGGAGTTTCAGCTTCAAGATCAGTCCTTCCAATGAACACTCAGGACTGATCTCCTTTAGGA
>NW_011494875.1:4516915-4517769 GCF_000754665.1 Bison bison bison | reverse complement strand
CACTGCTTTATCAACTAAGGTTTATGCAGTATTCTAAATCCTTTGTTTTTCATTTCAATAATCTTAATAGCATCTTCACCAGGAGTAGATTTTATCTTAAAAAATCACTTTCTCTTCTCAAGCATAAGAAACAACTTTTCATCCATTAAAGTTTTACCAAGAGATGCAGCACTTCAATCACATATTCTGTCTCCACCTCTAATTGTAGTTCTCTTGCTATTTCCACCACATCTGCAGTTACTTCCTCCACTGAAGTCTTGAACTCCTCAAAGTCATCCATGAGGGCCGGAATCAACTTTTTCCAAACTTTTGCTAATTTTGATCACTTCGCATGAATTCGAAATGTTCTCAATGGCATCTAGAATGGTTCAACCCTTCTCAAAATGTTTTCAATTGACTTTGCCGAGCTCCATCAGAGGAATCACTATGACAGCTATAGCTTTATAAAATGTATTTCTTAAATAATAAGACTTGAAAGTCAGAATTATTCCTTAATCTATGGGCTGCAGAATGAATGTTGTATTAGCAAGCATGAAACCAACATTAATATCATTATACATCTCCATCAGCGCTCTTGGGTGACCAAGGTATATTGTCAATGAGCAGTAATGCTTTGAAAGGAACTTTCTTCCTGAGCAGTATTTCTGAATACTGGATGGATGGCATCTCTGGACATGAGCTTGAGAAAGCTCTGGGAGATTATGAAGGACAGGGAAGTCTGGTGTGCTACAATCCATGGGGTCACAAAGAGTCGGACATGCCTGTGACTGAACAGCAACAGTGTCTGAATAGTGGGTTTAAAAATATCCCATAGGTACTTCCCTGGTAGTACAGTAGTTAAGACTTTGCCTTCC
>NW_011494875.1:4505515-4516815 GCF_000754665.1 Bison bison bison | reverse complement strand
GCCAAAGTATTGGAGTTTCAGCTTCAAGATCAGTCCTTCCAATGAACACTCAGGACTGATCTCCTTTAGGATGGACTGATTGGATCTCCCTGAAGTCCAAGGGACTCTCAAGAGTCTTCTCCAACACCACAGTTCAAAAGCATCAATTCTCCTGTGCTCAGCTTTCTTTATAGTCCAACTCTCACATCCATACATGATTACTGGAAAAACCATAGCCTTGACTAGATGGACCTTTGTTGACAAAGTAAAGTCTATGCTTTTTAATATGCTGTCTAGGTTGGTCATAACTTTCCTTCCAAGGAGTAAGGGTCTTTTAATTTCATGGATGAAGTCACCATCTGCAGTGATTCAGTATCAACTGTAAATAAAGGTCTAATAAGTATTTTAAGGCAGCTCTAGGCTGATAATCTTATTATGTTATTTAAAGAATAATAAGAATAAAGTCGTAATACTTTTGGCATGTTATGTCTTTGGCATAGATTCTAAAATATTTTAAAATGACTGAACTAACATTTAAATGTTTGCCTCTATTGGAAAATGAAAAGATGTATAATAACAATCCCTGGCCTAAAGAGGTTCATAATTGATTAGAAGTAAAAGCCTACTAATGTATGCAAAACCACAATACAAGTTTTAATAAAATGTATGAAATTATTAATTATAATATTTATACATTATAATTATTAATAATAAATATTAATATAGCTAAATAGCTATAGAATTTTAGTGGCATCTGAACTGAGTCTTCAATTAAACTTCAGTAATCATAAGCAGCATGAACAGCATGACAAAAAGAAGAAACAAAACGAAAAGAAAAAATTCAGTGCAGAAAAAATGAATTTTGTTTATGAGACAGTGGAGTTTTTGAGCAGAGGAATTGTCTGGACTTTGGAGACTGATCTTCCTCGTCTGGAGTCCCTGCATGTACAAGCTGTCTCATGAATGTGTCTGACTTCCACCAGCTGTCATTCACTCACACCAGTGTCCTTACTTCTTCCTTCCTCCATTTCAAATTGCAATTACTTAAAAGTTCTAACTGAAGCCTGTACAAGAATTCATCGTGACATCTCCTGCTTCTGGGTCTCTATACTATTAGTACTTGTATTCTTTTTCTCCTTCAGTTTAGCTTTTTGAAATAAATATCCACTTCATTTGGTTCTTTACAGGTTCCACAGTGCCCACTGCAGTCCTTTGACATAAATGATTCAGTGAAGTGTTTCATGACTAGATACCAATTTCTTAGAATAATTAGGCACTAAGGTCCTGGTCCTAATGCATTTCAGTATCAGGTAACTATTAAAGCAAAGGGTCTTCTCATGAGCCAAGCCAAATAGCCTTCTGTTTCTTCATTAATAAAGTAGGCATCTTTTTATTATTTTAAGTGGATATCATAGAAGTGAAATAAAGAGTAATTACTACTGTATATTCAACATTCTGAAGCATGCAAATAAGCTTCATAATAGCATTGACAATTTTTATATTTACTTTTAAAATAATTAAAAACACTTTCCTCTTTCACAAAAAAAAAAAACATTTTTAAAATACTGTAAGAATAAAAATGAATTAGCAACAGTTGACAAGAATTTGTCCTACTCAGAGATTTTATAGCTACATGTGATATCCTGTACATAAAATGAAATTAAACTTCACTTCCATAAATTACTCAATTTCTTATGGTTACAGAAGATATACTCTTTTCAATACTTTTCAAAAATAGCCTATAGAGATTGATTTTTATTGAAAATGGACCATCTGTCACACATCTGGACAATACGTATTACAGGTATGCAATTTTTAAAAATATTTTAATGTTAATCTAATTTAAAACATTCAGGTAAGATAGAAAAAACTTAGTAACATAGGTTATTTGCCATTAGTTTTTCCATAAGTTTTACTTATTCAGAAGATATGTTGGTAACATTCCTGTGTTTGTTTCCTGTTTCTTTGAGTGAGTGAAATATCAATAAAATTCACGCACATGCATACCTTGAACAATTCAAAGGCCACATCCTTATTGTAGTTACATGAAGAAAGAGACTTCATATTTGTCATAACAGAACACTTACAGAGAGACTGATTCTGTAATACAAGCTTTTCTATATATCTGCATAATCATATATTATTGAAATACATTTTAACAAAAGATAAAGGGTTGAATTCCATTACCAGGAACACACAACAAATACTGTGAATGCTTCAACATTCAAATAGAAATGAAGGCAGATTGGTCCATAGAGTGCTCATAATTGCTTTTTCATTTAGCTACTTCTAATAACCCTCTAACAATCATCCATCTGGGGAAAAAAAGAAAGGGCAGTTCCAAAACATTGAATCCAATCCTTTGTACTGCTGAGCAATCTCTTTTGAAAGGGGCATTTTGCATATACTCTCTGATTGATGAAAGGAGCCCTTTCTAAGTCTTGATCTGGGGAAATTAAAAGAGAGATCATGTGACTACCACTAAAAATCTGTGAAAATGGTGCATCATAAGCCCTGGGTACCACTTAGAATTTGTAAAGGCAAGAATCAACTAAATAGGTATTTCTGGTTTTTGACAATTTGAATAGACTTAAAAACATTTAGCTGAGATTTTAGAAGACACAGGGCACAGCATTAGCAATAAGGTCATTTAAGACAAAATCCCAGATTCGTTTGCTTCATGTTTGAAGAACATCTCCTTCAATTCACTTATTTTGTTACATTAACAGACTATGGAGCTTTTCTCCTCCCCTGGGTCTACATTCTTCTCCCAGGGCACACACAGGCCATCCGCTGAAGGTTTTCACCATATGAGTCCTGCACCAAGAAAGACCAATACTATTCACACGACCATCTGAATATAGTTACCAAATGTCTAAAGACTGTCTGCAATGCAGGAGACACAGGAGACATGGGTTCGATCCTTGGGTCGGGAAGATTGGAGAAGGAAATGGAAACCCACTCCAATATTCTTGCCTGTTGGGCTTCAGTCCGTGGGGTCCAAAAGAGTTGGACATGACTTAGAGACTAAACAACAACAACATTAAAAGTGCCAGAAGGCCGAGAAGAGGAGGGCACCAAATTTTGGCACAAATGTAAATTTGGAACAGAAATAAATTCTTATGTAGACAGCTTTCAAACGGCTTATGCAATGTTCAAGCAATTAATGCAACATTCTTGGATTCATTGAGCTATAAACCAACTTTCTCAATTTGTGCAGTAGGCAGGACCTGCGTTTTGTCTCCAAATCACGTTGCATGTTCTATTCATCCCAGGTACTCAATGATCTCATTTCATTACATGTTCAAGTAGCTCCTTATTTGCTGATCTTCATAATAACACCTAAGCTCCTTTGCAAGGTTTTCATAGGGCTCCATTCATAGTCACAAGCCTTGTATCTCTCTTTTCACTCCCCACCCCATGCTTCATTAGAGGAACTCATCACTACCCCAAATAGGATCTACACTTTAATTTTTAATCTCTGAGTCTCAGTCTTTACTGTTTATGCTAGTAAAATTTCCACATCCTTTTCCCATAAGCTGCCTAAATTCTACCAACAATCAAGACATGAAACATCCTCTATGAAGTATCTATCAATCCTCTTCTCTTTGCCAAAAACACTTTTTAAAATTTTTTAAATTGTTCTTGCCTTTACTTATTTATTTTTGATTGAATTGCTTTACAATATTATGTTGGTTTCCTCCATACATCAACATGACTCAGCCATAGCCATACATATGTCCCCTCCCTCTTGAACCTCCTTCCTACCTCCCACCCCATCGCACTCCTCTAGGTTGTTACAGAACCCTTATTTGAGTTCCCTGAGCAATACAGCAAGTTCCCATTGGCTATCTATGTTACAAATGGTAGTGTATATGCTTCCATGTAATGTTCATAATGTATACTACGGACCATAAGTATTTGCAGGCATGAGGAAGCTACTGGAATCATTCAGTAATATATTGAATAAATATCATTCATTTATTCTACCATTCTAAGCACTATGGTTTTTCCAGTGGTCATGTATGGATGTGAGACTTGGACTATAAAGAAAGCTGAGTGCCGAAGAATTGATGCTTTTGAACTGTGCTGTTGGAGAAGACTCTTGAGAGTTCCTTGGACTGCAAGGAGATCCAACCAGTCCATCCTAAAGGAGATCAGTCCTGAGTGTTCATTGGAAGGACTGATGCTGAAGCTCAAACTCCAATACTTCCACCTCATGCGAAGAGTTGACTCACTGGAAAAGACCCTGATGCTGGGAGGGATTGGGGGAAGGAGGAAAAGGGGACAACAGAGGATGAGATGGCTGGATGGCATCACTGACTCGATGGACATGAGTTTGGGTAAACTCCAGGAGTTGGTGATGGACAGGGAGGCCTGGCATGCTGCGATTCATGGGGTCGCAAAGACTCGGACACGACTGAGCGACTGAACTGAACTGAACTGAAGCACTATAAAAGACACACTATTTTTAAGCAACTCACAGTTTGGTGATCTAACAAGTATCCAGGTGAAGGGATATCTCTTTATTTGTTTGTATCCCAAAAAGTAAGTAACTTTATATTTCAAACATAAAATATTGCTGATAAATGTTTGCTGACTTGAAACCCACATAATAAAATCAATCCTAGCTAAAGTATTAGGAAATTATTGTATTAATTTACTAAGGAGAATTGGTATTTTAAAATTAATAAGCTCAAAAAGAGATGCCAAGTACACTCCAATGATGTTTAAGGAATACAGATTTATTAGAAAATCTCAAATTATAGAAAATAGTCAAGTATCTACATCATGCATCCATCATATTTATAAGGAAGGTATTCATATACATCCATGAGAGAAGCTAGAGCTAATTTTACTGTATATCTGGACACAGCCTTCAGTTCAGCTCAGTCATGTCTGACTTTTTGTGACCCCATGGACTGCAGCACACCAGACTTCCCTGTCCATCACCAGCTCCTGGAGCCTGCTCAAACTCATGTCCATCAAGTCGGTGATAACATCCAACCATCTCATCCTCTGTCATCCCCTTCTCCTTCTGCCTTCAATCTTCCCCAGTATCAGGGTCTTTTTCAATGAGTCAGTTCTTTGCATTAGGTGGCCAAATTATTGGAGCTTCAACTACAGCTTCAGTCCTTCCAATGAATACTCAGGACTGATTTTCTTCAGGATTGACTGCTTTAATCTCCTTGCAGTCCATGGGACACTCAAGTCTTCTCTAACACCACAGTTCAAAAGCATCAATTCTTTCACACTCAGCTTTCCTTATGGTACAACTCTCACATTCACACATGACTACTGGAAAAACCATAACTTTTACAGTATGGACCTTTGTTGGCAAAGCAATGTCTCTGCTTTTTAATATGCTATCTAGGTTGGTCATAGCTTTTCTTCCAAGGAGCAAGTGTCTTTTAATGTCATGGCTGCAGTCTCCATCTGCAGTGATTTTGGAGACCCCAGAATAAAGTCTGTCTATGTTTCCATTGCTTCCTCATCTATTTGCATTGAAATGATGGGACCAGATGTCACGATTTTAGTTTTTTGAATGTTGAGTTTTAAGCCAGCCTTTTCGCTGTCCTCCTTCACCTTCATCAAGCGGCTCCTCAGCTCCTCTTCACTTTCTGCCGTAAGGGTGGTATCATCTGCATATATGAGGTTGTTGATATTTCTTCTGGCAATCTTGATTCCAGCCTGTGCTTCCTCCAGCCCAGTACATCTTCCTCCAGTACAACATTTTGCATGATGTACTCTGCATATAAGTTAAATAAGCTGGGTGACAATACACAGCCTTGACGTACTCCAATTTGGAACCAGTTGGTTGTTCCATGTCCGGTTTTAACTGTAACTTCTTGACCTGCATACAGACTTCTCAGGGGGCAGGTCAGGTGGTCTGGTATTCCCATCTCTTGAAGAATTCTCCAGTTTGTTGTAATCCACACAGTCAAAGGCTTTGATGTAGTCAATAAAGCAGAAGTAGATGTTCCTCTAGAACTCTCTTGCTTTTTCGATAATCCAACAGATTTTGGCAATTTGACATCTGGTTCCTCCACCTTTTCTAAATTCAGCTTGAACATCTGGAAGTCATGGCTCATATACTGTTGAAGCCTGGCTTGGAAAATTTTGAGCACTACTTTACTAGCATGTGAGATGACTGCAATTGTGCGGTAGTTTAAACATTGTTTGGCATTGCCTTTATTTGGGATTTAAATGAAAACTGACCATTTCCAGTCCTGCGGCCACTGCTGAGTTTTCCAATTTTGCTGGCATATTGAGTGTGGCACTTTAACAGCATCATCTTTTAGGACTTGAAATAGCTGAATGGAACTCCATCATATATCTGGATATAGCCTTGGAATGCAGCAAACACTGATAGAATGTAAGTATGGATGATCACTGGGAAAACTGGAAAGGAACTGCCTTTTTAAAGATTTGGATCATAAAGAAACTGAGTACTACAGAATTGATGCTTTTAAACTATGGTATTAGAGAAGACTCTTGAGAGTCCCTTGGACAGCAAGGAGATCAAACCAGTCAATCCTAAAGCAAATCAACCCTGAATATTCATTGGAAGGACTGATTATGAAGCCAAAACTCCAATACTTTGACCACCTGATACAATGAACCAGCTCATTGGAAAAAACTCTGATGCTGGGAAGAATTGAGGGCAGGAGGAGAAGCAGGTAACAGAGGATGTGATGGTTGGATGGCATCATCAACTCAATTGACATGATTTGAGCAAACTCTGGAAGATAGTGAAGGACAGGGAAGCCTAGCATGCTGCTGTCTATCAGGTCACAAAGAGTTGGACACAGCTGTGTGACTGAACAACAACAAAATAGCCACAGGCAGAAATATACACCCTGACAAATGCTGCAATTATCAGTCACAAAGGACTATTGCATTTTAGAAATAAGGTCTTATCTGTCCACTGAAGACATGTTTCTAGCATCTAAATCATAAAACAGTGATAAATGAGAATTATGAAATTCATTTGAAAATGGCCATTTAATGGGCCATAGCCTCACACAGAAAATTTAGTCTCTTGCTTTGGCAGCTGCTCTTCATTCCTTTCTACAAACAAGGCAAGCAATTTTTAAGCTGACAAATAGCCTACATTTAGGAAAATGTAATACTATGCTTACAAACCTTAATGGCAGGCCAACCTCTAAAGACGCAGACATTTGGCTTGAATGAGATAAATGTGCAAAGGACCACCCACCTGTCAGAAGCCTTTCTGAATGCTCAGTTCTCCTTCTCCTCTTCAGGATTCCCTACGTGGCCCCTTTATCTTCTTTCCCTCTAGTCTCCTCCTCCACCCTCCTCCATCAGCTTCCCTACAAGGCTCTCTAGAAAGCCAGAAGTCACTCCCACCTCATTAGTCACAGTATGGTTCTAGGCTTTAGGCCAGGGCAACTTATCAACTGGATGTTAGTAGAGCTTTATTAAAAAAAAAAAAATCTTTATTGAGTATAATATTAAAACCCCAGCAATGAAAAGAACCTGTAAGTATGCTCTTCCCCAAATGGTGCTCAAAAAGCAAGTTTGTAGTTTTAATTTCCATGTGGTTCAGGCTAGTTCAAGACTATAACCAAGGGTCTCAGGCAACACGAAGGAGGAAGCAGGAGGCAGTTTCCAGAAACACAAATTTTCTGAGGTCATTAGTAACCCCTGCTCTATGTCCACAGGACAGCACATCCTTCAGAAAGATTTTTTTTTTTTTCTCCTTCTGTTCTGGAATTCTTTTCCACAAAATTTGATTAGGGATAAAAATTATTGAAAAGCAACATTTTTTTCCCAATGTTGTCCTTAAAATATTGACATAATATAGAAGCTTTTTTTCGCCTGAGGTAAACAGGCAGTTTTAATGAAGGATTTAAAGGCACTGAACCAGATAAAAACATACTGAGTTCCGCATTGCACTTTATTTTCAAAATATTTTGTATGTCCAGCATGTCTTTCTGAAAAAGCAAAGTAAAGAAAAAAAGTGTGGCATCTTGAATCTCTTATTAGGAAAGCATTTTAGTAAGTGCCTCTTTGTTCTATTTTTCTGTTTTGAGTTCTTAAAATCACTGTTTAGGAAAGAGTTCCTCCACCTAGGTGTAATTTACCCAACTAGTTTATCTTGTGATGGATTAAAGCATAAAGCTTTAATTTACTATATGCAAATAATATGTAAATTTAGCCTTCCTTAATATCATTTCCTGTCTGAATTCCAGGCAAATTGCTTTTCTATCATCTCTTGGTTCCTATTTAAACAGATTAGTTTCCAACATTACATTATTCCACTTAATCCAGTTGAGCAAGGATTTCTTGGGCACGAGCTTCAACCATATCACATTGGTCTGGGTTCCCTCATCATTCTGGTTTTCATATTCTGAAATGAGTTTGGATCCAGATTTCCTTATCTGTGAAAATAGTGTATATATTACATGACCTCTATTGTTTCTTTCAGGTTTTACATTCTTTGCTAACTTCTAATGTGAGAATTAAATGAATATGAAGCATGAACCCACTTTGAAACTATAAAAGGACATGCAAATATGAATTAGAGACATATAAAATTACACAGCAATAATTTTATATAGTGGTAACATGGAATCTAGCTTGATGCTCCTTTCAGAATGACAGGCAGCACTTATCTAGAATCAATTGATAGTATCAAAGTGTTATCATTTACTTAACATTTCAAGTTAACTTATTTCACCTGGCCTGCTTTAGAAGGCATGTAGGTGTAGAAAAGATTCTTTCCTTAATGTACACTTGTTGTTTTTTTTTTTTTGTCCATAGTTCTTCAGGCACTCTGTCTATCAGATCTAATCCCTTGAATCTATTTCTCACTTCCACTGTATAGTCGTAAGGGATATAATTTAGGTCATACTTGAATGGCCTAGTAGTTTTCCCTACATTCTTCAATTTAAGTTTGAAATTGGCAATAAGGAGTTCATGATCTGAGCCACAGTCAGTTCCTGGTCTTGTTTTTGCTGACTGTATAGAGCTTCTCCATCTTTGACTGCAAAGAATATAATCAATCTGATTACCGTGGTGACCATCTGTTGATGTCCCTGTGTAGAGTCATCTCTAAGAGGTGCATTCTCTTGGCAAAACTCTGTTAGCCTTTGCCCTGCTTCATTCTGTACTCCAAGGCCAAATTTTCCTGTTACTCCAAGTATCTCTTGACTTCCTACTTTTGCATTCAATTTCCCTGTGATGAAAAGGACATCTTTGGAGGTGTTAGCTCTAGAAGGTCTTGTAAGTCTTCCTAAAACCACTCAATTCAGCTTCTTTGGAATTAGTGGTTGGGGCATAGACTTGGATTACTGTGATTTTGAATTGTTTTGCCTTGGAAATGAACAGGGATCATTATTGTTTGAGATTGCATCCAAGTACTGCATTTGACTCTTTTGTTGACTATGATGGCTACTCCATTTCTTCTAAGGGATTGTTTCCCACAATAGTAGATACAGTGGTCATCTGAATTAAGTTCACCCATTCCAGTCCATTTTAGTTTGCTGATTCTTAAAATGTTGATGTTCACTCTTGTCATCTCCTGTTTGACCACTTCCAATTTACCTTGATTTGTGGATCTAATATTCCAGGTTCCTATGCAATATTGTTCTTTACAGAATTGAACTTTACTTCCATCATCAGTCACATGCACAACTAGGCATTGTTTTCGCTTAAATATCATTAGTATAGCCATCAAGAAACCATGAACAGTATTTGAGAATATTCTAGGAACTCTGATATTGATTTCTTAAATGTCATAAAATAGTAAATTATTTACTATTGAATATTTTGTTTCTGACATTTTTCTATGGAGCTATAGATCACTTCATCACATCATTCTGACTTTACATTGCTGTTTTATGGAAATACAGTCTATTGCTTTATATTGAGAATTTATTATTTTAATAGAATAGTTAAGCAACAAAAGTGTGTTTGTTTGTTTGTTTGGTTTTTCCATTTGATCTAAAATGACTGGTATGTGGTCTTGGCTATCTCACTGGGGTCTCACTAGGATATGTCAGTCAAATAAATTCAAGATCCAGTGAGTATATATTAATTTCCTGTCACAGAGAACACAGGTTGGTTCCAGGTATACAATGAGGATAAGGATTTAGGATCCGCTCTCAGAAAGTATTAATAAAAGTTGTAGTTGGAAAGGCAGGACAAAGATGCACATGCTAACAAATTATACAAAGCAAAATACCATGAGTTATAAAAGAAGAATATCTCAAAGGAAAGAAAATTCATAGCCAACAAACAGAGGGAGAAGGATCTCAAAAGCTCAACTTAAGAGGAGATTTATAAGCCGAACTTAGATGATCAAGGATGAATTTGATAGATTTTTAAAATATAAATCGCTACAAGAGAATTCAATTTTTCCATTATCAACAAATATTTACTGTGTATCTACTATAAGCAAGAACGTGGTTGTCATTGAGGATACAAATATGAACAATTATTTGATATCAAAGAAAGTGAGACAGACAAACAAGTAAACAAATGATAATATAATGCAATCGGTGAAGATGGAGAACTAACCTCCTTACCTGGGGCAAAGAGGAAATGGAGATTAAGAAAGCCTTTGGAGAAGAAATGCAAAAAAGCAAAATGGCTGTCTGGGGAGGCCTTACAAATAGCTGTGAAAAGAAGAGAAGTGAAAAGCAAAAGAGAAAAGGAAAGATATAAGCATCTGAATGCAGAGTTCCAAAGAATAGCAAGAAGACATAAGAAAGCCTTCTTCAGCGATCCATGCAAAGAAATAGAGGAAAACAACAGAATGGGAAAGACTAGAGATCTCTTCAAGAAAATTAGAGATACCAAGGGAATATTTCATGCGAAGATGGGCTCGATAAAGGACAGAAATGGTATGGGATTAACAGAAGCAGAAGATATTAAGAAGAGGTGGTAAGAACACACAGAAGAACTATACAAAAAGATCTTCATGACCCAGATAACCATGATGGTGTGATGACTCACCTAGAGCCAGACATCCTGGAATGTGAAGTCAAGTGGGCCTTAGAAAGCATCGCTACAAACAAAGCTAGTTTAGGTGATGGAATTCCAGTGGAGCTATTTCAAATCCTGAAAGATGATGCTGTGAAAGTTCTGCACTCAGTATGCCAGCACATTGGGAAAACTCAGCAGTGGCCACAGGACTGGAAAAGGTCAGTTTTCATCCCAATCCCAAAGAAAGGCCATGCCAAAGAATGCTCAAACTACCGCATAATTGCACTCATCTCACACACTGGTAAAGTAATGCTCAAAATTCTCCAAGCCAGGCTTCAGTAATACATGAACTGTGAACTTCCAGATGT
>NW_011494875.1:4499933-4505354 GCF_000754665.1 Bison bison bison | reverse complement strand
ATATCAATAACCTCAGATATGCAGATGACACCACCCTTATGGCAGAAAGTGAAGAGGAACTGAAAAGCCTCTTGATGAAAGTGAAAGAGGAGAGTGAAAAAGTTGGCTTAAAGCTCAACATTCAGAAAACGAAGATCATGGCATCCGGTCCCACCACTTCATGGGAAATAGATGGGGAAACAGTGGAAACAGTGTCAGACTTTATTTTTTAGGGCTCCAAAATCACTGAAGATGGTGATTGCAGCCGTGAAATTAAAACACATTTCCTGCTTGGAAGGAAAGTTATGATGAACCTAGATTGCATATTCAAAAGCAGAGACATTACTTTGCCAACAAAGGTCCGTCTAGTCAAGGCTATGGTTTTTCCAGTACTCATGTATGGATGTGAGAGTTGGACTGTGAAGAAAACTGAACACCAAGGAACTGATGCTTTGGAACTGTGCTGTTGGAGAAGACTCTTGAGAGTCCCTTGGACTGCAAGGAGATCCAACCAGTCCATTCTGAAGGAGATCAGCCCTGGGATTTCTTTGGAAGGAATGATGCTAAAGCTGAAACTCCAGTACTTTGGCCACCTCATGTGAAGAGTTGACTCACTGGAAAAGACTCTGATGCTGGGAGGGATTGGGGGCAGGAGGAGAAGGGGATGACAGAGGATGAGATGGCTGAAACCGACTCCATGGACGTGAGTTTGAGTGAACTCTGGGAGTTGGTGATGGACAGGGAGGCCTGGCGTGCTGCAATTCATGGGGTCGCAAAGAGTCGGACACGACTGAGCGACTGAACTGAACTTGGGGAAGAAGAGATGAATGAATCAATTTCTTTAAGACAAGGGATCATCACAGGACTCAGTCAGATGAAGTGCTAAGAGGTGGTAATGGGTTTAGCATTTTTATATATTTGATCATCAAAAACTGTAAGTTATGTTTTACCAAGTTTAAAAAAAAAGTCTTGAGTTAAGAGAAAACATGAGAAATTCTGAGAAATCTTGTCAGATTCATATGGCAGGAGAGTAAAGTGGTGAGCAAAAGTGGTCAAAGAAAGTGGCAAATTGGAAGCAGGGTCAGAATCCTAAGGGCTTTAAATATCTTGCCGCGGAATTTACTCTTTATCTGGAATACTTGGAAAGCTATTCAACAGGAAGACATGAATAGAGAGACATCAAAAAATGTAAGGAGGGGAGTGACATGAGCAAGTTTAAAATCTAAAAAGATCTCTCTGGCAGCACATGGAGGATGGATTGTTGGAAGAGGACATGTTGAAGAGACTGTTATAAGGAAAGCAAGTTACAAAGAAAGATTAGTGCAAATAAGAACTGATGAGGTTCTAGGTCAGTGAGAGTGTGGTTGGAAATCAGTGAATAACTGGAGAGTTTTGAAAAAAGGAGATTCTTGTAGAACCTTGTGATTAATTAGATGTTGGTAATAACGTAAGGGCTTTCCTGGTAGCTCAGCAGGTAAAGAGCTACATGATGATCCCACTCTGGGAAAACAGGAACTGAACAGCTAGTAAGGAAAACAAAGTAACCCTCAAATATAGCTATAGTTGAAAAAAATGATAATTTGCTAACATTTGTTAAATATGAGTGGTGGATGCATGGATATTACATGATTCTTTATTCTATATTTTTGAAACATTTAAATTATTTTAAGGAAAGGTGTTACTAGCACTTGCCTGGTTTCTCCCAAGTTTGCCTTTTGTGCTTTGTTTCTTTCCTGACTTTGCTCTGTATACTTTCATTACAAAAAATCAGTCTCTCTTCTCCATTCTCCCGCAATGTATAAGTATGACTAAGTACCTTCACTGTTCCCCTGAAACTATCACAACATTGTTAATCACCTATACCCCAATACAAAATGTTTTTGATGTTAAAAATAATAATAATAAAATAAATCAAACCTGTGAGGGTTACTAGATGCTGAGTCCTATGAGTATATCAAGCAAATTATTGATCCTGGATCTGGTTTCCAGGACCTCCAGATGTACCTGGATTCCAGGTACTTTATTTTGGAAAAGTCTCTGAGAGAGTCTGAAGATACACACAGCAATATAGATGAAGAAGGCATTTAAGTCCTTGTTCAGCTTTTCCAAGTTCATCTCGAAGATGCTGTCTTTGACTGACAGAAATGAAAGCCCAAAGAATCTTAATGAAAGAAACTCCAGTGAACCTCAGCTTAGACATTCAAAGTGGTAAGATAATGAAAACTGCTATAGGAAGATCAGCACATTTTTGAGAAAGTTGATTAAGGCCTTTTAACAGACATGCAGTAGGTAGTTTATCAGATGAAAACATTAATATGTATATTCCATTTCTTAGTTCATGTTGTCAGCTTTGGAGTCAGATGTATCTAAGAACAAATCCCAAATCCATCACTAATAATCTATAGTTATGTCCCTTTGGGAAAGTGACTTAACAATTTGAGTTTTAACATGCTTATCTGTGAAATGATTTGCTATCAGTATTAAATAACACACGGCCCAAGGGCTTCCCTGGTGGGTCAGAGGTAAAGAATCTGCCTGTAATGTGGGATACTGGGGTTCAATCCCTGGGTCAGGAAGATCCCCTGGAGAAGGGAATGGCAACCCACTCCAGTATTCTTGCCGGGAGAATTCCATGGACAGAGGAACCTGGTGAGCTGTAGCCCATGGGGTCTCAAAGAGTCATACATGACTGAGCAACTAACACACAAACACACACAGAATGACCGCACAGAACTTAGCAAATGATATGTATTTAACAAATACTATTCATACAAGATTTTTCATATATTCCTGAGCACTGTATATTCTGCATTCTGATTTAAGAAGGCAGAACAAGGACAGTACTCAAAAGTTCAAGGCACTAATCAAGACCAAAAGAGTGTCTAGAAGTTCAAGAGGAGGAAGAAAAGAAGAGGATAAAAATTTCTGAGGGCCTTTGGAAACTAAACCTGAATGAATGACTCAGTAAACCATGTAACACACACATATGTAACTAAATGATTTGGGTAATTATTATTACTCAACCTAATACCTAATATGGAGAAGGCAATGGCACCCCACTCCAGTACTCTTTCCTGGGAAATCCCATGCACAGAGGAGCCTGGTGGGCTGCAGTCCATGGGGTGACTAAGAGTCGGACAAGACTGAGCAACTTCACTTTCACTTTTCACTTTCATGCATTGGAGAAGGAAATGGCAACCCACTCCAGTGTTCTTGCCTGGAGAATCCCAGGGACAGGGGAGCCTGGTGGGCTGCCGTCTATGGGATCGCACAGAGTCAGACATGACTGAAGAGACTTAGCAGCAGCAGCAATGCCTAATATAAATTATAGTTCAAGATAAAACATTGCATACATACTTTCAAATTTAATTTTGAAGATTCTTTGCTCACTTTACATTGGATTTTCACATTTACTAGCATATATGGTATTTTTAAACTCTTCAATATGCATTATTTAGAAAAAACTCACACTAAGGCCTCAATTTCATTGAAAACTTTGAAGTCATGTGGATTAAAATCTTCATTTGAAAATTATTCTCTAACTCTTATATTGTATGGTAAGAATTTTATTGTCACTTTTGTGGTTAGGCTGAATCTTTTAAGTAAATTATATTTCTGATAGAACTCTTATTCAAATTCTATTACCTGGGCAATACAGTATATAACTATCATATTCTATAACTGAACTGAATTATCTAATGACTCACTTAAAAGCATTGAATACACCTATCTAATTTGTTCTATAGGCCAATAAACAAAATTTCCAAACCATACGTATTCAAACCAAAATGGATACATCTTTTTAATAATAATGCTCTCTAAATATCAGAGAGTACAGCAAATGCTTCCCCTGTGTCTCAGTGGTAAAGAATCCCTTCTGAAGGAGATGCAAAAGATGCGAGTTCAATCCGTGGGTCAGAAAGATCCTCTTTAAGAGGACGTGGCAATCTACTCCAATATTCTTGCCTGGACAATCACATGGACAGAGTAGCCTGGCGAGCTACAGTCCATAAAGAGTTAAGACTCTATTGAGCAACTGAGCGTGCAGGCATACACAGCAAATGCTCAGTTGCCACATAGTACTTTCTAAGACAATGATATTTGGTTAGTGAAAATTGAATCCCTTGATTTACTGGAATTAAATTACTACTTAGGAACAAGAACAGTATTAATATACAACTTTCATTAAGATGCTAATTTATTTAACATTACTTAATTCTCCAGCGAGTACACATTCTATAAAGAATTGCATTCTGAAGCAATGTAATTGCTGAATGTTCCCAACAGTATAAGAACTCCATGTATTCTCTCAAATTGATTTGTAATGGCATTATAGCAAAAGGCTAAGACTTATGCATTAGCCTACTTCTTTTATTCCCAGGAGATAATTAAAGATTCAAATTTAAATAAAATTCTTGATTGTGCCATAACTGTGTACTTAGTTTTTGTATAATAGATTAAACTAGCCATTCTGTTACTTTGGGAAAAAACTGTAGAGATTTTAGTCATTGAGACGCAAATAAAAATCAAGTTGCAAAAGACTGTAGTGCTAGCATACAGATAGACAAAGAAAATATTGTGTTAAAACAATAAATACATTTTTGATGTGTTCAGAGTCACAGATGAATCTAATTTGGATTGTTTCTAAGTTACTATTTATCAGCATATTATTTATTGAAAACTCCTATCCTGCTGCTGCTAAGTTGCTTCAGTCGTGTCCGACTCTGTGCGACCCCATAGACGGCAGCCCACCAGGCTCCCCTGTCCCTGGGATTCTCCAGGCAAGAACACTGGAATGGGTTGCCATTTCCTTCTCCAATGCATGAAGGTGAAAAGTGAAAGTGAAGTCGCTCAGTAAGTGTCCGACTCTTCGTGACCCCATGGACTGCAGCCTACCAGGCTCCTCCATCCACGGGATTTTCCAGGCAAGAGTACTGGAGTGGGGTGCCATTGCCTTCCCCAAACTCCTATCCTACTATTGTGTAATTTTTTCATATATTCAAAATTATATATATATCAATTTGTAAAGAAGATTATATATATCACCTATAATCCTACTATGATTAAGTCTTTCCAATCTTATTTTACATATATTTTTCTTTAAAAAGCTCAAATCATGCTAATAATTTCATGTTCAGAGTTTTATTTATGATTATATAATAAAATGTTAACCACATAATGAAGTTATTTAACATATTTTTATAAAAAATAACAGGAATATTTTCTACTGCCCAATAACCAGACTTTTCAGCTGTTTCTAACATTTTTTTTTCTATTGCAAATGAAGTGAACATTCTTTTGCTTACATTGTAATTGATAACCTTGAAATTTTTCCAAGAAGGAAGTCAAGAAGGGGAAGTACTGAGTCAAAAGAAATAAACTTTTTAAAAGTTCTTTTTTTTTTTTTTATTTTTATTTATTTATTTATTTTTCTCTAATTTT
>NW_011494875.1:4497341-4499236 GCF_000754665.1 Bison bison bison | reverse complement strand
ATTTTGAGTTTATTTTTGTGTATGGTGTTAGAAAGTGGTCCAGTTTCATTCTTTTACAAGTGGTTGACCAGATTTCCCAGCACCACTTGTTAAAGAGATTGTCGTTAATCCATTGTATATTCTTGCCTCCTTTGTCGAAGATAAGGTGTCCATATGTGCGTGGATTTATCTCTGGGCTTTCTATTTTATTCCATTGATCAATATTTCTGTCTTTGTGCCAGTACCATACTGTCTTGATAACTGTGGCTTTGTAGTAGAGCCTGAAGTCAGGTAGGTTGATTCCTCCAGTTCCATTCTTCTTTCTCAAGATCGCTTTGGCTATTCGAGGTTTTTTGTATTTCCGTACAAATTGTGAAATTATTTGTTCTAGCTCTGTGAAGAATACTGTTGGTAGCTTGATAGGGATTGCGTTGAATCTATAAATTGCTTTGGGTAGTATACTCATTTTCACTATATTGATTCTTCCAATCCATGAACATGGTATATTTCTCCATCTATTAGTGTCCTCTTTGATTTCTTTCACCAGTGTTTTATAGTTTTCTATATATAGGTCTTTAGTTTCTTTAGGTAGATATATTCCTAAGTATTTTATTCTTTCCGTTGCAATGGTGAATGGAATTGTTTCCTTAATTTCTCTTTCTGTTTTCTCATTATTAGTGTATAGGAATGCAAGGGATTTCTGTGTGTTGATTTTATATCCTGCAACTTTACTGTAGTCATTGATTATTTCTAGTAATTTTCTGGTGGACTCTTTAGGGTTTTCTATGTAGAGGATCATGTCATCTGCAAATAGTGAGAGTTTTACTTCTTCTTTTCCAATTTGGATTCCTTTTATTTCTTTTTCTGCTCTGATTGCTGTGGCCAAAACTTCCAAAACTATGTTGAATAGTAATGGTGAAAGTGGGCACCCTTGTCTTGTTCCTGACTTTAGAGGAAATGCTTTCAATTTTTCACCATTGAGGATAATGTTTGCTGTGGGTTTGTCATATATAGCTTTTATTATGTTGAGGTATGTTCCTTCTATTCCTGCTTTCTGGAGAGTTTTTATCATAAATGGATGTTGAATTTTGTCAAAGGCTTTCTCTGCATCTATTGAGATAATCATATGGTTTTTATTTTTCAATTTGTTAATGTGGTGTATTACATTGATTGATTTGCAGATATTGAAGAATCCTTGCATCCCTGGGATAAAGCCCACTTGATCATGGTGTATGATCTTTTTAATGTGTTGTTGGATTCTGATTGCTAGAATTTTGTTAAGGATTTTTGCATCTATGTTCATCAGTGATATTGGCCTGTAGTTTTCTTTTTTTGTGGGATCTTTGTCAGGTTTTGGTATTAGGGTGATGGTGGCCTCATAGAATGAGTTTGGAAGTTTACCTTCCTCTGCAATTTTCTGGAAGAGTTTGAGCAGGATAGGTGTTAGCTCTTCTCTAAATTTTTGGTAGAATTCAGCTGTGAAGCCGTCTGGACCGGGGCTTTTGTTTGCTGGAAGATTTTTGATTACAGTTTCAATTTCCATGCTTGTGATGGGTCTGTTAAGATTTTCTATTTCTTCCTGGTCCAGTTTTGGAAAGTTGTACTTTTCTAAGAATTTGTCCATTTCTTCCACGTTGTCCATTTTATTGGCATATAATTGTTGATAGTAGTCTCTTATGATCCTTTGTATTTCTGTGTTGTCTGTTGTGATCTCTCCATTTTCGTTTCTAATTTTGTTGATTTGATTTTTCTCCCTTTGTTTCTTGATGAGTCTGGCTAATGGTTTGTCAATTTTATTTATCCTTTCAAAGAACCAGCTTTTGGTTTTGTTGATTTTTGCTATGGTCTCTTTTGTTTCTTTTGCATTTATTTCTGCTCTAATTTTTAAGATTTCTTTCATTCTACTAACCCTGGGG
>NW_011494875.1:4496300-4497044 GCF_000754665.1 Bison bison bison | reverse complement strand
GGATATGAGTATTGCTACTCCTGCTTTCTTTTGGTCCCTATTTGCATGGAAAATCTTTTTCCAGCCCTTCACTTTCAGTCTGTATGTGTCCCCTGTTTTGAGGTGGGTCTCTTGTAGACAACATATGTAGGGGTCTTGTTTTTGTATCCATTCAGCCAGTCTTTGTCTTTTGGTTGGGGCATTCAACCCATTTACATTTAAGGTAATTACTGACAAGTATGTTCCCGTTGCCATTTACTTTATTGTTTTGGGTTCGAGTTTATACACCGTTTTTGTGTTTCCTGTCTAGAGAATATCCTTTAGTATTTGTTGGAGAGCTGGTTTGGTGGTGCAGAATTCTCTCAGCTTTTGCTTGTCTGAAAAGCTTTTGATTTCTCCTTCATACTTGGATGAGATCCTTGCTGGGTACAATAATCTGGGCTGTAGGTTATTTTCTTTCATCATTTTAAGTATGTCTTGCCATTCCCTCCTGGCTTGAAGAGTTTCTATTGAAAGATCAGCTGTTATCCTTATGGGAATTCCCTTGTGTGTTATTTGTTGTTTTTCCCTTGCTGCTTTTAATATTTGTTCTTTGTGTTTGATCTTTGTTAATTTGATTAATATGTGTCTTGGGGTGTTTCTCCTTGGGTTTATCCTGTTTGGTACTCTCTGGGTTTCTTGGACTTGGGTGATTATTTCCTTCCCCATTTTAGGGAAGTTTTCCACTATTATCTCCTCAAGTATTTTCTCATGGTCTTTCTTTTT
>NW_011494875.1:4433609-4495965 GCF_000754665.1 Bison bison bison | reverse complement strand
AATTTGTTTTTCTTTTATCCTCTCTGATTCATTTATTTCTACCATTCTATCTTCTAATTCACTAATCCTGTCTTCTGCCTCTGTTATTCTACTATTTGTTGCCTCCAGAGTGTTTTTAATTTCACTTATTGCATTATTCATTATATATTGACTCTTTTTTATTTCTTCTAGGTCCTTGTTAAACCTTTCTTGCATCTTCTCAATCCTTGTCTCCAGGCTATTTATCTGTGATTCCATTTTAGTTTCAAGATTTTGGATCAATTTCACTATCATTATTCGGAATTCTTTATCATTAAAAGTTCTTAATGCATAGCCCTAGTTTGCTTTTCAAAATGTTACACCCATTCACATCCAGCAGTTTCTGAGTGTTCATCCACTCAGCGTCTCCAGCATGGAGAAATATCATGTAATTATTTGGTTAAATCTTTGGTAATCTGATAGGTAAAGCATTGTATCAGATCATTTATTTAATTTGTCTTTAGTAGGGCTGTAGTCCATGGGGTCGCTAAGAGTCGGACACGACTGAGCGACTTCACTTTCACTTTTCACTTTCATGCATTGGAGAAGGAAATGGCAGCCCACTCCAGTGTTCTTGCCTGGAGCATCCCAGGGACGGGGGAGCTTCGTGGGCTGCCGTCTATGGGGTCACACAGAGTGAGACACAACTGAAGCGACTTAGCAGCAGCAGCAGCAGTACTGTAAAATATATATTTATATATACCATATAAATGTATATATATATATATATATGTTTGAAGAATAACTTCGGCAACATGGTTCAATAAAATGTACCTTGTTCACGTCCCCTGTTAGTAACCAAACTTTAGCATTCACCCATGTACAAAAGTGCCTCTGCGGAAGTGGTGGGATCCAGCACTACACACCAGGGGACTGGCGAGGAGCCCTGCCCACCTGTGCATCCAGTAATAACCAAAGAGACCTCAGTCCTGGCAGTGATCCTGCAACGGCCCATGAATTGACCCCAGCTCCCCTTAGCTGTGGTCCAGGAGACCTCAGAAAACAGTCTTAGTTACCCCCTGGATAAGAGAGCCTTTATGGAAGTCCAAGTTTCCAGCAGAGAAGTTTCTGCACACCACTGGAACAAAAAAAAAACTAAGAATCTGAATGCACTGAAGAGGGGTAAAAGGAATAGTTCGACTTTACCTGCATCAGCCCTCTTCCAAAGTGGCACAGCTCATGGACAAAAGGGATCTTCTCAGCATATGATTTCTCCGATGACAGGGGAAAGGAAAGGCATACAACTGAGCCTCTAGCCTCCCCAGCTGTGTGGGATGCTGCCAGAGGGGTCCATTTCACTCTTAGTCTCAGCAATGATTTTTTGGATATGACACCAAAAGCTAATGCAACAAAAGCAAAAATCAACAAGTGGGATGACATCAAACTGAAAAGTTTCTCCGCAGCAAAAGAAACAATAACCAAATGAACAGGCAACATATACAATAGGGAAAATATTTGCAAATGACATATCTGATAAGGAGTTAATATCCAAAATATATAAGCAACTCATACAACTCAGGAGCAAAACAAACAATTCAGTTAATGAGCAGAGGAATTGAATTGTCGTATTTCCAAAGAAGACATACAAATGACCAAGAGGTAAACAAAAAGATGTTCAATATCACTCATTATCAGGGAAATGCAAATTAAAATCATGATGAGATAATACCTCACATCTATTAAAATGGCTATTACAAAAAACGACAAGAAGCAAAAAGTGTTGGCGAGGATGTGAAGAAAGGGAACACTTGTGCACTGTTGGTGGAAATGTAAATTGATACAGCTACTATGGAAAATAGTTTGAAGGTTTCTCAAAAAATTAAAAACACTACTCTGTGATTCAACAATCCTACTTCTGAATATACATCCAAAGGAAATGAAATCAGTATCTCAAAGAGGTATCTGTACTCCCTTTGTAGCATTGTTTAGAATAGTCAAGATAATAGATAAATGCATATAAAAGATGTGGTGTTTATATTCAATGAAATATTATTTGGCCATAAAATAAGGAATACTGCCATTTGCAACTGCATGGATGGACCCTTAGGGCATTGGGCTAAGTGAAATAAAACAGAGGAAAAAATACTGTATAGCATCACTTATGTGGAATCTAAAAAGTCAGACTCATACAAAAAGTAGAACAATGGTTGCTAGTGGCTAGCAGGTGGAGGAAATGGAGAGATGTTGGTCAAACGGTGCAAACTTCTAGTTATAAGATAAGTTTGGGGGCTGTAATACAGCCTAGTGATTATAGTTAAATGACACTGTATTGCTACTCCAAAGTTTCTAAGAGAATAGCTCTTAAATATTCTCACCACAAAAGTAGAAATGGTAATTATGTGCTAGAGGTGTTGATTAAGCCTATTGCACTAATAATTTTGCAAAATATAAATGTATCAAATCAATACATTATACATCTTAAACTTACACAATGTCAATTAAATCTCAATAAAGATAGGAAAAAATAACATTTTTGACTTACATATTCACTCAACAAATATGTATTAAACAAATTTTGTTTTGTAATTACCTATTCGTGTTATCAGTTTCATACCTGTTTAATATTTGTTTACATGTTACATAATTATGGTGTGTGTGTGTGTAAAAATATATGTTGTTGTTCAGTCGCCCAGTCATGTCTGACTCTGCGACCTCATGAACTGCAGCATGCCAGGCCTCTCTTATATGTACATATAAATTACAACCCAGGGATCGAACCCTGGTCTCCTGCATTGTAGGCAGATTCTTTACCAACTGAGCTACCAGGGAAGCCAACATACATATAAATACATATATGTGTGTATATATATATACACACACACACACATACAGAGTCTAATACCTGTGTTCAGAATAGATTTCTAGCCTGCTGTTTTCTTTTAAATTTTATTTATTATGATTTCTATTAGCAAAAAAATGTCAAAAGAGCCAATTTCATAAATACTTTCCTTTTAGATTTATACCATTACCTTGAAATGTTTATATTATCTTTCAGTATACTGCTAAAATAACATATATAAAGTAATTAAAAATATAGACATACACATATGGTTTCCTCTTTCTAAGATATATTTGGTTTATGTTGTGAGATGAAAATCTAATAACTATTACATCTAGTCAGATGGAGCATATACTTGTATAATTTTTCAACTTGGTGTTAAGATCTTAAAAATGGTCTTCTTTTTCATTTCCATGAGGACATCTTGATTTGTTACACATAACAAACTGTCCTCCACAGAATTCTCTGAATGGTTTTTTCCCCCTTTCTTTTAGTCATAAAAATCTGAAGTTAGTATGGCAAGTTTTTTTGTTTTGTTTTGTCATCTTTGTTTGCATATTTATAAGAATATTTTACATTTTTGAAACTCACAGATATTGCAAGAACATGTCTCAGTTCAGTTCAGTCACTCAGTCATGTCCAACTCTTTGCAACCCAATGGACTGCAGCCCACCAGGCCTCCCTATCCATCACCAACTCCTGGAGCTTGCTCAAACTCATCCATCGAGTCGGTGATGCCATCCAACCACCTCATCCTCTGTTGTACCCTTCTCCTGCCTTCAATCTTTCCCAGCATCAGGGTCTTTTCTAATGAGTCAGTTATTTGAATCAGGTGGCCAAAGTACTGGAGTTTCAGCTTCAGCATCAGTTCTTCCAGTGAATATTCAGGACTGATTTCCTTTAGGATGGACTGGTTGGATCTTCTTGCCATCCAAGGGACTCTCAAGAGTCTTCTCCAACACTACAATTCATAAGCATAAATTCTTCAGTGCTCAGCTTTCTTTATGGTCCAACTCTCACATCTATACATGACTACTGGAAAAACCATAGCTTTGACAAGTGGACCTTTGTCAGCAAAGTTATGTCTCTGCTTTTTAATATGCTGTCTAGGTTGGTTATAGCTTTTCTTCCAAGAAGAAAGTGTCTTTTAATTTCATGGCTGAAGTCACCATCTGGAGTGATTTTGGAGCCTAAGAAAATAAAGTCTGTCACTGTTTCCATTATTTCCCCATCTATTTGCCATGAAGTGATGGGACCGGGTGCCATGACCCTCGTTTTCTGAATGTTGAGCTTTAAGCCAACTTTTTCACTCTCCTCTTTCACTTTCATCAAGAGGCTCTTTAGTTCTTCTTCCCTTTCTGCCATAAGGGTGGTGTCACCTACATATCTGAGGTTATTGATATTTCCCCCCATAATCTTGATTCCAGCCTGTGCTTCATCCAGCCCAGCATTTTGTATAATGTACTCTGCACATAAGTTAAATAAGCAGGGTGACAATAAACAGCCTTGATATTCTCCTTTCCCAATTTGGAACTAGTCTGTTGTTCCGAAGACATGTCTAGCTGCTTTTTCAAAACTAATTTTATCTTAAGCTTAGCATGTCTTTTCAATGGGTCCTTTCTTTGAAACTGAAGCCCTTTTAAAATTATGTTGTATATTACTATTTCTATTTGAATGGTCTTAGCCTCTCTCATGAGAATGCCTGTCATTCATAGTTTGCATTTTAAAAAATTTTTCCCATATATAGTCTGTTTTCTCATTACTTTTATTTGCCTTCTTATGAAATCATGCATGCTAGTAGTTCTCAACACTGCTTTTTTGTTTGGATCACTTTTGAAACTAAATACAAAAATACTAACAGTAATAAAGATGGCTGGGCCTAGGACTACCCACACTGCACAATTTACAAGATATCCTATGCTCTATTGGCAATGACTGCTAGAGTTATGCAAAGATGTGGAACTGTGCGAGTCTTATTCTACATCAATTAGATCAAGGTGTATGGTAAAACACTGATATTTCAATTTTTTTCCCCCAATGATCTGTGTGCAGCCATCACTAGGAAGATGGGAAACCAGCAGCATGTGCATAGGGCTTAGCACATGTCCTGAAACATATTAAATATGGTATGATTTTATTGTACAAAGGAAAATAAAATAGTCTCATTATAAATTAAAACAAGGAGATACGTATTTTGTAAGAAAACTGAAAAATACATGCAAAAGAAGGAGCAAATCATATCAGATTGGGGAAAATCAAGAAAATCTTTACTGTAAGACAGTCTCAGAATATTGAAAGAACTTCAAAAAATAAAGATGGACTATTCTTGGTGGAAGAAACAATATAAGCCAACATGCAGAAGCAGAAATCTCTTGCTCTTCAGAGAAATGATCTAACTCATCTGGAGCACTAGTAACACAAAAGCAGCATGAATATCATAGTGAAATCCAAGCACAATTCTCTAAATAACAAAGAACTACTGTATTTTTGGTAAAAGAAATGACGTTACAAGAGCTTTTCATTAGGAAGATTATAGGCAGAGATGTGTAGGGTGGCTTATAGCAAGGAAAGGTTGGAGTTTTGAATCAAAGGTAACAGGCAAAAAGAAAATAAGTTTTGAGGTTTAAAGGGGCCTGAAGAGTTGCCACTTTCCTCTGATGAAGTTCTGGATCAACTAAAATTGATAAAGGAGATGACAGATGAATATAAAAAGTGTTGAAGATCATGGTTTAGGGGTGCAGCAACAATGAACTTACTAATATGGAAGCATTAGGCAGACTTTTATACAATCAGATTGTGCTACAAAATTTAGATATGAAGGAGAAATCAGAAAGGCAAAAAAAAAAAAGGAAGGGTTAAACTAAAAGCTCAGGGATCCTTTCCCAAAAATACTAGAAGAGGAGAGAGGGAACGGCCAGGCCTAGAGTCAATAGTGGAGGAACTCTCCCTACAGGAAGTTGACAGTTCGTTCATCCCCAACAGAAGGGCTTCTATTTTCTTGGGAGGGAAAAAATGATAGCTCACATTTACTGCCAGTGAAGGACTTCCTAAGTGCTTTACTGATACTGATTCATCTAATATTTTAAGAACCCTGGGATATGCATGTGTATGTGCTCATTTGCTTCAATTGTGTCCAGCTCTTTGTGACCCTATGGGCTATAGCCCACCACACTCCTCTGTCCATTGGATTCTCCAGGCAAGAATGCTGGAGTGGGTTACCGTGCCCTCCTCTGGGGGATCTTCCTGACCCAGGGGTAGAACCCAGGTTTCCTGCATTGCAGGCAGATTCATTACCACTGAGCCATCAGGGAAGCCCACCCTGGGATATAGGCACTGACTGGAATGCAAAAGTAGGAAGTCAAGAAACATCTGGAGTGACAGGCAAATTTGGCCTTGGAGTACAGAATGAAGAAGGGCAAAAGCTAATAGAGCTTTACCAAGAGAACGCACTGGGCGTAGCAAACACCCTCTTCCAGCAACACAAGAGAAGACTCTACACATGGACATCACCAGATGGTAAACACCAAAATCAGATTGATTATATTCTTTGCAGCCAAAGATGGAGAAGCTCTATACAGTCAGCAAAAACAAGACTGGGAGCTGACTGTGGCTCAGATCATGAACTCCTTATTGCCACATTCAGACTTAAATTGAAGAAAGGAGGGAAAACCACTAGACCATTCAGGTATGACCTAAATCAAATACATTATGATTATACAGTGGAAGTGAGAAATGGATTTAAGGGATTAGATCTGATAGACAGAGTGCCTGATGAACTATGGATGGAGGTTCGTGACACTGTACAGGAGACAGGGATCAAGACATCCCCAAGAAAAAGAAATGCAAAAAAGCAAAATAGCTGTCTGAGGAGGCCTTACAAATAGCTGTGAAAAGAAGAGAAGACAAAAGCAAAGAAGGAAAGGAAAGATATACCCATATGAATGCAGAGTTCCAGACAATAGCAAGGAGAGATAAGAAAGTCTTCCTCAGAGATCAGTGCAAAGAAATAGAGGAAAACAACAGAACGGGAAAGACTAGAGATCTCTTCAAGAAAATTAGAGATACCAAGGAAACATTTTATGCAAAGATGGGTTCAATAAAGGACAGAAATGGTATGGACCTAACAGAAGCAGAAGATATTAAGAGGTAGCAAGAAAACACAGAAAAACTGAACAAAAAAGATCTTCCTGACCCAGATAATCATAATAGTGTGATCACTCACTCAGAGCCAGACATACTGGAACGTGAAGTCAGGTAGGCTTTAGGAAGCATCAGTATGAACAAAGCTAGTGGAGGTGATGGAATTCCAGCTGAGCTATTTCAAATCCTGAAAGATGATGCTGTGAAAGTGCTGTACTCAGTATGCCAGCAAATTGGGAAAACTCAGCAGTGGCCACAGGACTGGAAAAGGTCAGTTTTCATTCCAATCCCAAAGAAAGGCAATGCCAAAGAATGCTCAAACTACCGCCCAATTGCACTCATCTCACACACTGGTAAAGCAATGCTCAAAATTCTCCAAGCCAGGCTTCAGCAATACATGAACCATGAACTTCCATATATACAAGCTGGTTTTCGAAAAGGCAGAGGAACCAGAGATCAAATTGCCAACATCCACTGGATCATAAAAAAAGCAAGAGAGTTCCAGAAAACATCTATTTCTGCTTTATTGACTATACCAAAGCATTTGATTGTGTGGATCACAATAAACTGTGGAAAATTCTGAAAGAGATGGGAATACCAGACCACATAATCTGCTTCTTGAGAAATCTGTATACAGGTCAGGAAGCAACAGTTAGAACTGGACATGGAACAACAGACTTGTTCCAACTAGGAAAAGGAGTACTTCAGGGCTGTCTATTGTCACCATGCTTATTTGACTTATATGCAGAGTACATCATGCAAAATGCTGGGCTGGATGAAGCACAAGCTGGAATCTAGATTGACAGGAAAAATATCAATAACCTCAGATATGCAGATGACACCACCCTTATGGCAGAAAGTGAAGAAGAACTAAATAGCCTCTTGATGAAAGTGAAAGAGGAGAGTGAAAACGTTGGCTTAAAGCTCAACATTCCGAAAACGAAGATCATGGCATCTAGTCCCATCACTTCATGGCAAATAGATGGCTAACAGTGGAAATGGTGGCTGGTTTTATTTGTTTGGGCTCCAAAATCACTGCAGATGGTGATTGCAGCCGTGAGATTAAAAGACACTTACTCCTTGGAAGCAAAGTTATGACCAAACTAGACAGCATATTAAAAAGCAGAGACATTACTTTGCCGACTAAGGTCCATCTAGTCAAGGCTATGGTTTTTCCAGTAGTCATGTATGGATGTGAGAGTTGGACTATAAAGAAAGCTGAGTGCCAAAGAATTGATGGTTTTGAAGTGTGGTTTTGGAGAAGACTCTTGAGAGTCCCTTGGACTGCAAGGAGATCCAACCAGTCCATCCTAAAGGAGATCAGTCCTGAATATTTATTGGAAGGACTGACGTTGAAGCTGAAACTTCGATACTTTGGCCACCTGATGTGAAGAGCTGACTCATTTGAAAAGAGCCTGATGCTGGGAAAGATTGAAGGTGGGAGGGAAAGGGGATGACAGAGGATGAGATGGTTGGATGGCATCACTGACTCGATGGACATGAGTTTGGGTAAACTCCAGGAGTTGGTGATGGACAGGGAGTCCTGGAGTGGTGCAGTCCATGGGGTTGCAAAGAGTCATACCTGACTGAGTGACTGAACTGAACTGAGCTGAATTTCTCTTTTATGGGGTTGCAAGAATGGGTAATGTGGCACAGCTCACAGTGTCAGATTCTGAACTGAACCTAAGGCATTGTGATTCCACAGTCCCCGTAGCTGACCTCTACGCCAAAAGATGGCAAAGGACGACTTGGGGAAATGCCTACTCCCTGGGGCATAGCTTGAGGACAAGGATTCCAGAAAAGCATAAAAGATAGGAATTTTGCAACATGAAGGACCTTGAGTAGAAAAAAGGCACCTCTTAGATCTTCTTGTCATGAGGACCCAGAGAAGAGTTTCAGTAGCCTAGTGAGGTAGAAGGTTGATTAGAAACACAAACACATTGATGAATATGAGGAAGTAGACGTAACAAGTATATATGTTCAGGAAACATTAATATCATCTGAAGAAAAGGGGAGTGAAAGTACGATCACTTGTGAGACCAGAAAATGAGCCAAGGTGTTTCAGGCAGTTTGTTAGGGTATCTGAGAACATTTGTAAAAAGAGAAGAAACCTCCAGGGGAGAAGGACAACTTGAAGATACAAATGACAAGGGGCAAGATTAGGGGGGTTGGGTTCCAGAAGAGGCATGAGGGAATGAGATTGAATAACAGGAGGAAAAAATATACCTTGAAATCAGAGGTTTCTTCTGGTGGAAAGAAAACACAGTGTTTTTGATATTTGAAGGGAGAGAAATAGAGGAGTCTTAATGAGGCAGGCCTCAAGTCCAAGTTTGAGAAATCACTGCACGGTTTGACAAGGAGAGATTAAGCACCAAAGGCTTGAATACAGGCGGATTGTCAGAGTTCTCCTTGGAAATGGGATACAGAATCAGTAGAAAATAAATTAAACCGCTGAGAAGTGAGGACCAAAGGAGGCGAGCTAATGTGGATGTACAATGGATCTGTCAGTTGGGGGAAGAGGCCCTGCTGAGATGGCTTAAATAATATATGGAGGGCAAAATGTAATTCACAATATTTTAAACCTGTAAATTCTCCGACTGTCTATTTGAAGCATATAAACACAGACTCAAGTCCTTTCGGTGGAACCCTTTATGAGCCTAATGCTTTGGTGATAGTCTCACTGCCTTCCCCTCCCCAGTCGGCCCCCCTCCCATACACACACAAATTAAAGAGTGGAACCAATTATTTTACAAATTCCAGCTCCTAACCTCCAAAACCAATTAACTCAATATTTTAGATCAAAATATATTTTTGTTCTGAAATAAAGACAAATATCTCTTTCAATATGGGGAAAGTTAAGAAAAGGCGTGCCTAATCTTCCAAGTCTTATTTATTCTAGATAGCAGTAACAGATGATGTGTGTGTGTGGAATAGAACATTTTCTATGGTATTTCAAGAAGGGAATCTTAGTTTTGCTGAGACTTAAGTCACACCTTATTCTCTTAATTTCACTATTTCTTTCTTCAGTACTGCTTTTCTTTAAACTCTATGTCACTTAAAAATCTTGATTCTTTGGTCTAATCAATTCTTTAGGGAAATATGATTAACATTATGTCATTGGGTCAATAAAAATGAAAGAGGCTTCAGATATCTTTGTCATTCAGCCACTGTCTGCAATTTTATTTGATGGGCAAGCAGGAGGTAAAATAAAGGGGGAAAGATGATATGAGAGAACTTGACATTTGCAGAGTATCTATGATTTGCTAATATTATATACACTGTAATAAAATGTTTACAGGCTGTGCATTGCAGCACAATCGTAAGTCATGAAATCAATTTAGTGGGCCATGACTTGGCTTTTAAAAAGTGGAATAAATAAAGCAATGCAAAACAGAGTATAACACATACAGTAGGAATAAGTTCAGTTTAGAGAAAATTTTGTCCTGGTTATGTATAAATACATATGCACATCTGTAAACCCTAGATCATGATTTAAAATATATTCTTGCTGTGGATGATGGTCAAAATAGCTCCACAGTCATCAATTTAATGTTTTTGGCCAGCAAGAATCCATTCCACTTTCACCAGCATTCTAAATTTTTAGAGGGCTTTTTGGACTGGAAATTTCTAGATTGGATCCCTTGTAGAGAAGCTGCTGCTGCTGCTAAGTCGCTTCAGTTGTGTCCGACTCTGTGTGACCCCATAGATGGAAGCCCACCAGGCTCCCCCATCCCTGGGATTCTCCAGGCAAGAACACTGGAGTGGGTTGCCATCTCCTTCTCCAATGCATGAAAGTGAAAAGTGAAAGGGAAGTCACTCAGTCATGTCTGACTCTTAGCGATCCCATGAACCACAGCCTACCAGGCTCCTCCATCTATGGGATTTTCCAGGCAAGAGTACTGGAATGGGCTGCCATTGCCTTCTCCAGTAGAGAAGCTAAAAGGGGCCAAATCAGTGCACCAGCCCCAAGCAACCAGCATCGTGCATCGAACCTGGACTGGCGACTCGTCTCATACATGATATTATACATGTTTCAATGCCATTGGGGAGGGAGGAGGGAGGAGGGTTCAGGATGGGGAGCACGGGTATACCTGTGGCGGATTCATTTCGATGTTGGGCAAAACTGATGCAATATTATAAAGTTTAAAAATAAAATAAAATAAAGAAAGAAAGCTAAAATAAAATAAAAGGGGCCAAATCAGCCAATTGAATACTCTACCCTAGGACTTAGTCCTGAACAGGTGATGCAAGAATGAAAAACATAAATAGTTGGCACACTTTTTCTAATGTTTGCATCCAGACAACTCTGTTTAGGCTTTGAGACCATTTCTGTGATTCCTGTTGCCTTAGTTTCTGCACATTATTGCCCACTGTCTAGCTTCATGTCAATATGTTAAGTCCTAATTTCCTTCTGATAAGTCCTTTAGGTGCTCATTAGCCAGAGTTAACTTCTGTTATTCTAATTAAAGGACCCTCGACTTATACAGGTTTTGTTTCTTTTAAACCCCAAGACTATTCTGTGATTTAGGTATTGTTTTTATTTCATTAGTGGAGAAAGTGAGATTCATAGTGATCTGGCAATTTTGCCAAAAGTTATTCATGCAGGTATGGAATTCAGACAGGTCACTATGACTTTTAAAGTTTATGTGTTTTCTACTAAATAGTGTATATTGAACTGGCAATAGGAGACAGTGATATATTTCACTTGTAGAATAATTTTATGCAGAGGACTTGTCAGGGAATAGTTCTTATTTTATTTGAGTGAATCAAAATCAATAATTTTCTATTAACTTCAATATAAAATTCAGCAGTCTTGATATTTTACAGAGGGTGTTAAGATTGTGTATGTTGAGAGAAAATAGAGCTGACTGTTTCACTGATATTTTCATTGAGTTTAAGGAAAAAAAATTTATATCATCCTATTAATTGCACCCCCTTAGCAATAAACCAGAGTTCTGGAACTCTCAGGATCTATGAAATGAAGGTGAACAGCTCAGAAATTATCCCAAGAAATGCATCAATGTCAACAAAAGAGAGAGACTGGATAATTCAGCTAAATAATCCTGTTTTTCATTAATATTGTGAGTTCAGTTCCTTCATCTTTCTAAACCTACTCTGCACATACACACACACACCAATCAGTGAACCATTTATTCATATTGATTCCTTTTGTTACTGTACACCCATAACAGTGCAATCCCCCATTTTCTTTTGCTTGCACTGCTGCTGTCTTTTAGCTTGTATCCCTAAATCAAGCCTCAGTTTCCTCAAATCCAGGCTTTCCACTGCTGCTGGAACAGAGCATAGTTCTCTATCATTTCTGATTAAAATGTCTCATGGACCTTCCATTATTTAAAGGATAAATTCCATCATTATTTTAATGTATAGCAAAATTCATCAATACTTTAAAGCTGACTTTCCCAAACAAATTATATGGCTTTGTATCTGCGCTTTTGCACACATTATTTCAACTGTATGGAATGTCCTTTCTCAAGTTGCCCTACTAGAAAAATCCTGCGGATCTCTCAAGACCCAGTTTTGAGGTTACCTCCCACAAGAAGTTGTCTCAGATATTTTCTAGAGCCATTTAAAAAGTTCATCGCATTCTCCTTTATTATCTCTGTGAAGTGAAAGTTTTGCAGTCATATCCGACTCTTTGTGACCCCATGGACGATACAGTCCATGAAATTCTCCAGACCAGAATACTGGAGTGGGTAGCCTTTCCCTTCTCTAGGGGATCTTCCCAACCCAGGGATCGAACCCAGGTCTCCCGTATTGCAGGGAGATTCTTTACCAGCTGAGCCACAAGGGAAGCAAGAATGCTACAGTTGGTACCCTATCCCTTCTCCAGGGGATCTTTCTGACCCAAGAATTGAACCGGAGTCTTCTGCATTGCAGGCAGGTTCTTTACCAACTGAGCTATCAGGGAAGCCCTTTATTATCTCTATGTCCTGCATATATAGTTTGCTTTTCATCCATTTATGCAATAGGTATTTTACTGAGACACTGTTCTAGACTCAGGAGATACACTAGGTGAAAAATACAGGCAAAAATAGCTGCCTTTACAAGGCAAAATAATCAATAAGAAAAATAAGTAAAATATATCAAATATAAGATGGGCTTCCCAGGTGGCTCAGTGGCAAAGAATCTGCCTGCCAATGCAGGAGACACAAGAGAAGCAGGTTCTATCTCTGGGTTGGGAAAATCCCCTGCAGAAGAGAATGGCAACCCACTCCAGTATTCTTGCCTGTAAAATTCCATGGACAGAAGAGCCTGGAGAGCTACAGTCCATGGGGTCACAAACAGTCAGACATGACTGAGCATGCACACATCAAATGTAAGACTTCTTAGGGCCAAAAGGAAATATCAAGGGAGAGGGTGACAAATTATGAGAGTGGTCAGGGAAGGCTTCACTGAAATGCATTTGAGGAAGAACATAAAGCAGATGAAGGTGTGAGCCTTGGGAATGTCTGAGGATGTGTGTTTCAGGCAGAGGGAACTATAAATGCAGAGGAATCTAAGAAGGGATGCATTGGGCAAAATCAAGAAAGATACTGGAATCAGGGTTAAAACATGAAGAGGAGAATAAATCATAGAGGATGTGGCAGGACCTTTAAATGAGATAGAAAACTGTCGGAGAGATGCAGACAGAAAAGGGATATGATCTGAGTTGATTTCTAAAGATCACTCTGCACAAATTCTGTCCTCACCCATATGACCAAATCAAATGCTGAGATCAGATTAGACAGACAAGGTGTCTTTACTTTCTTGAGATGCTTGGGAACAACTGTGAAAACAGAGCATCTGCTGCTTTTGGCCTAAGGTAGTTTCCAACTACAAGCTGCCAGATAAATACAGCAAGTCTGTCCCTCACTTCTAATGTTTGAATTTTATTATTAGGTCACAAATAACTAAAAGGAGAATAATGTATGATCTACTTTCTCTAGGGCTGCCCATTTACATGTGTGACACTCAGATCTGAAAATAAATTTTGTGCAAGAAAAAACATAAAAAGGATCTAGGGTGAGAAAAGCACTATGCAAAGAGGATTGGGAAACTAATTTGGAACTTATTTTGTGATGGAGCTTTAGGGATTTAAGCCAATTAAAATTAGAGAGGGAGAAAGAAGGGCTAACGCCATGGAGTCGATATTTAAGATGCCCATTTGTGAGAGGGTTAAAGAAAGAAGTTCTAGATCATATTTTTATAGTTTTAATGTAGACAATTACCTGTCTGTGATCATTTAAATGACCCTATTTGGAAAAAGATTCATAGATGTTGAAGTTTCCACTTAGACTTATTAAATATTTTTCCAAGGATCTTGTTTTTCATCCTGAAAATTAGAGAAACTCAAGCCAGTACTTCTTTAATCAAATGATTGCATCTGCACTGAAAAGTGAAATGTTAAAAACCTTGAAGCTCTTTAAGACATTCGTCTTGCTAAAACAGTCCCATCTGTCACCTTTGAGTCAAGAGAAGTGAAGGAAACTATGGTAGGCTTTTCTTCACCTTTGTATAATGTCATAGTTTCCATTTATTAAAATATTTCCAGTAATGTGTTTCTTAATTTTATCAGCTACCTAACTTATCATGCCACTGTACATGCACGAAAAGGTGAGTGAAGTTTACGTAGATTGCATAACAAGGTGAGCTCTGGACCCAGGTGAGGCCAGTACTGCCTCCACAACACATCATGTGTTGCTGGGCAGATTTGTTTACATCTCTGTGACTCAGTTTTCTACTCTATAAAAAGAGACTTACAACCTACCCTATAATTTATTATGTCAATTAAATGGGATGGTAAGTAAAATGCTTAGAACAGTGCTTAGAACAATATAAGAGCTCAATCACCATATTAAATATAAAGAAAATACATAGAAAACTGGATGATATCACAGAAAATATGATATAGTAAATGTGCCTATCAATTCTCCAATGCCGAGATGACCCAGAGGGATGGTACGGGAAGGGAGGAGGGGTGGGGGTTCAGGATGGGGAACACGTGTATACCTGTGGTGGATTCATGTTGATGTATGGCAAAACCAATACAATATTGTAAAGTAATTAACCTCCAATTAAAATAAATAAATTTATATTTTAAAAAAATACACTTAATCCTTGGTACATCTGCCTGCCTCTACTATATTTATTGCCAATTCAATTTACCTATCCTGGAAGTAATTTATACAATTACTCATATCTTTGCATTTCTTTTCATTCATGAGGCCCAAGTTCTTATCAACAACAGAGCTTTTTAGAATGGAAGCAGCCACGTTGCTGTGGGTTAACCTAAGGGAGGGGAATAAAAGAATAGAGGGAGATAGGAAGAGAGGGAGAAGGGGGCCTTTATTAACCAACAAGCTCTGTCTGAACATCTAGCACTTCACTAGAACAAATGATCCACTCCCTATCCAATTCTTAAAACCCAGCATCCAACAAAATATTCTCAGGGAAACAGCTTATATTTATTTTCCTCTTTGTACAGATTTACCAAGACTAGGATGAGTCTCTAAAAAGTAGGTTGATGTTATTATATATGAAAAAAGATTGTATGCTATTACATAAAATGTGATATATTTAATATACTTCGCAGTGGTATAGAATCCGTACACCAGTGCAGGAGATGCAACAGATGGGCTTGATCCCTGAAGGTCCCTTGGAGTAAGGAAATGGCAGCACACTCCCATATTCTTGCCTGGAAAAGTCCATGGACAGAGGAGACTGGCGGGCTACAGTCCACTGGGTCACAAAGAGTCAGACATGAGCATGTGAGCATGTACTTCAATAATACAATATATAATTGATTATATAGTATATAGTATTATATGTTAAATAATAGTACATATAGTGTATATATTTTTATATATCATTTAACAACACATATTTAGATATGTTTGCATATACATGTATATTTTAAGCTGTTGTAATATTGATTCCTCTAAAGTAGTGGGCCACCTACTCATTTCCAGCAACTAAAACCTGTTTCTCCCATTTATGCAGCTATATCACTGGGATACAGGCAGCCAGGGGACCCAAGACCCTTGCCAGATATGAAAGCTAGCCCAAGTTGCAATAAACAACCTCCCTTCCTAGAGAATTTAGCACTGGGGATGAGAAAGAGATCTCTCTTCTCACCAGAATATTGATCTCATATCATGCAAATGTGAGTGCCACTGACAAGCATTCCTCCATGTAAGCTGAAGAAGAGAAAGCTGGTCCGCAGAGGTAGAAGAAAGTATTTTGAGAGGAGCAGAGAAAAGAAAACATGCTACTGACATTTATTTGCCTGGTACCAGTTATTTTGCTGATACTGGAGGTGATTTTCCCCTATCATAAATTATAAATTCATCTTTTTCACCCATAGGTCAGTTTGTTCAAATAGGTTTCTGTACCTCGTAGCCAAAAGAGTCTTTATTAATATGTCCAGTTTAATCAAAATACAATATATATCAAATACTTATCATGTTTCTTCTACTGGGTATACAAAATGAAAAAAGTATGGTTCTGGCATTTTAGATGTAGCATTGATCAAGAAATAACAGATAAAAAATACACAATCTGTGACAGAACATAGTAAATGTAGTAAACAGACCCTTCCATGGAATGCAATCTAGGCAATGCTATTAATAAGCAATACTTAATCCTTGGTCCCTCAGCATAATTCCTCCTGTGGTATCCTCTTTAAAAAAAAAAAAAATTAGTTTTGGTTGCACTGGCTCTTTGTTGCTATGAGCAGGCTTTCTCTAGTTGCCATGAGCAGGCTTTTTGTAGTTGCCATGAGTCAGAGGCTACTCTCTAGTACTGGTGTGCAGGCTTCCCACTGCAGTGGGTTCCCTTGTTGGAGAGCACAGGCTCTAAGGTGTGTAGCTCAGAAGTTGCAGCACATGAGCCCAGTTACCCTGTGGCCTCTGCAACCTTCCTGGACCAGGGATTGAACCCGTGTCCCCTGCATTGGCAGGTGAATTCTTAACCACTAGACCACCAGAGAAGTCCCTTTGATCTCCTGTTTGTTGAATGTGTTCATCCACAGATTGACTTCCATATATTATCAGCTCCAAAGCTACTACAGTCATGTTTAGCAGGTAGATGTGTGCTCTTCACTGAGCCCTTCTTCTCTGTAGAAGCATGATCCAGGAATTCTACTGACTTCCCAAGCCAAAGAATCTCATCAAATCTATTTCTCTCAATAGCTTCCCAGGTGGCACTAGTGGTAAAGGGTCCACCTGTCAATGCAAGAGATGTGAGTTCCATCCCTGGATCAGGAAGATCCTCTGGAAGAAGAAATGGCTACCCCCTCCAGTATTCTTCCCTGGAGAATCCCAAGAACAGAGGAAGCTGGCGAGCTACAGTCCATGGGGTTGCAAAAGAGTTGGATACAACTGAGCAACTGAGCACAGCAAACTATGCTGGTAGAGTCTTCCAGGCAGCAGGTTGTTGTTGCTTTTGAATTGCCAACTCATTCCAACTCTCTGCAACCCCGTGGACTGCAGCATGCCAGACCTCCATGTCTCTCACTGTCTCCCAGAGGCAGCAGGTTCAAACCCAGATAATGCTAAGCTGTTGAAGTGATACATATCCCTGCTCTCTAAAGTATACTTCTTAATGATTGCGAATTTTCTCCTGGAATGTTATGGAATAAGACTCCAAACACAAAGATACTATCCTGATCATCTGTTGTTGTCGGCTGGAATATGTGTAACTGTAAACATAATTTATTTCAGCCTTATTTAAAATTAAAAATTAATGTCAGGAGTTGCTTCAGGAGGTTGGAAAATGTTTAGCTGAAACACTGAAACAGGGCTTGCAAAAAACAATTCAATGAACTGACCACTGTACCTTGTTATATCTCTAAGATAAATACAAGTCACATCCTTTGAAGGCATTAATACCATAAATACTAAGCAGTTGAAGATGAAAGCTCTTTCTTGTAAGATCTGTACATTTGGCTCACAGATATTAGAAAAGCACTTCTCTCCTTGGAGGTTTCTCAATTATATTTTACTTTTCACAGTAATGACAAATTGTCACATGAATGTTAATCTCAAGACTATGAAACATAAGCATTCTAGGAAAATGAATGCATTCACTGTATGTTTATAATAGGAAAACAAAGGCTTTGAATATTTAAGCACTCTCTATGATTGTGCTATGGCTATCCCAATCTTGTGTAAAATCAGGTCATATTCTCTTGACTTTAGAAACCAACTATTTCGATCTTTATGTCATATTTGACAACAGTATAAATAGTAAGTATGATAAATATCTTAAAGCCCATAAAATATTGGTTTCTTCAACATATTTATAATTGAATTTTAGAAAGTATCCATTCCATTTCTAATGATTTGCTTTGTACAGTCCGTTGGACAGAGAAGTCACTCATATTTGAATAGCTCAGAAAGAATAGGATTATACACGTCTCTTGGTAGGTCCATAGCTCTTCTTTCCCTATTGTTCCTCACATTTATATTATTAACACTATTCCTGCCCCAAAACATAAACAAATTTGTGTTATTTCTTTTAGATTACCTACCTTTTCATTTATATGTATGTTTTCCATAGTTTATTTACTTGTTCCCATTAGGAAATGTTAAAGCATTAATAGGACACAAGAAACTGCAATTAACCTTAAGAACAAAAGAGTAATTTACTATCCTACCAAACAATAATGCTGACTCTTATTGTTAATAATTCATAAGAAAAGCAGCAGCAGATAAATCCAGGAAAAAACAAATCAAGTTGAGAATAGAGGCGGCAAAACAGGCAGAGTTATTAAATTTGCAATTGCTAGTGCTTTAAAGCATCAGTGACAGCTGATCCGTACCTAAAGACGGCCACAGCACAGAAGAACCATTCGTGAACCCATGGCTGCATTTCTGGTTCTTCTCCTATTTCCCATATGAGTAAGTATATTATGAGAGCTCACTAACCAGACCAATAGGGGTTCTTAGGAAATAAAAACAGCTGTCTCCAAACTAGAAAGGAGGTTGACCTAAAAGTCCTACTATTGACTGTTGATTAGAATTCAAAACAAACTTTAATTTTAAAAGTTATCAGTACTGGCCCAATTCCAAAACTACCCAGAAAAACCTTCATAGCCAATGAAGTAGTTGGGATATAATAAAAATTAGCTTGTTGCCAACTCATCTAAGATCTCTTGAGTTCTTTTTACTCTTAAGAGTGGCCCTTAAAGATCTGAAGTGCTTAAGGGTTAGCTACTTCTGCCAGATACATAGATAATTATTGAATAAATGTTCATTAGAAAGGAGGCATAAAGTAGGTCATATATCATTCTTGAAGTCAAAACATTCTTCAATTTTCTGTCTCTTTAAAGTGCTCTGACTATACTTGAACTGAAAGGATTACTCAAGGCAGACACAAGAATATTCCAGAGATATAATTATGTTATCCTGATGACTTCCATTAGGAAAAGTAGAAAATCTCCTAAACCAATGTCTAGACAAAATACCATTTAGAAACTGAGTCTGGAAACTTTTCTGAGACTACAGACTCTGGCCATTACTACATTCTGATCCCCTAGTTAGAGTATCTTTAAAATATTTTTGCCAATCCATATATCTTGAATACATTTTATTTCACCAGTGAAAGTCCATTACTAGCACTCATCATGCTATGTAAGACAAAATAAATACAAAATAAAAAAAAAGAGTTTCACTAATATAAATCCACTTCTGACATTCAATATGCCTTTTAAACTTTCTGCATTAATCTAGATCATAGAAAAGTTTGTGTCACTGTCTCTGGATTATCCCTGGCCCTATGTCTGAAGGTCAGGTGACCTTCCCAGGACTAAGCATGACCACAGAATGCTTGAAGTAATAGATGAGTTAAATAGAGGATAAACTAAATAACCCACAAATAATATCATATACATTCTCCATAGATGAAGAATGCTGGTATGGCACCCACATAATTTTTATTTTCTACCTTAAGCAATTCCTACACCTCAGATGGCATCATCTCAAGGCTTCTCATGCACAATATGCTGTAAAATTTTTCCTGAAAGGGTAGAGATGAGAAAGGGACAATATTCTAAGCCTTCAGACATACAGCCATTATAACAAAGTGCTTACAAGACAAAGGAAAACAGTAGAAGTTAGCTGTTGATCATTCCTTTTTATCCCTACTACTTCTCAGGCAATGGATAGAGGAAAATAATCACCAGATTTGTAAACATTTGGACAGAACACAGGAATTTCATGCAACTGACTTTAGAGTCACTGATCTAAGCTGGCCCAGTGGCTAAGCCTCCATGCTTCCAATGCAAGGGCCTGAGTTTAATCCTTGATCAGGGGACTAGATCCCACATGCAGCAAGTAAGAGCTTGTTTGAGGTATCTAAAGATTCCACATGTCACAACTAAAAAGATCCTGTGTCCCAAAACTAAGACTCAGAAGTAACTAAAGCCTTTTCAGAGTCAAAAGAAAGAAAGAAATATGCTTACCTGCTTGAGGATCTTTGAGGGTAGGTTGAGATCATTTCAGAAAATGTTCTTCCATAATGATGTACATGAAAATCGATGTCTCATAGCTACCCTATCTTTCCCATACTCTCCACTTTTGGTTCCTCAATGATTTGCAATAACTGGTCCTCCTTCACCAATTCTTTTTTACTTATTAGAAAAAGGCAACTTTAGGGTTTGGAGGCATACAGACCTGCACACCTAATAGGGCTTTACAGCTTGCTAGCTGTGTGATAAAAACTTTCTGTGTTGTGAGGATCCAGGTTTGTCTTAGTTTAAGGCTTATAAACAATAGAAATTTATTTCTCATAGGTCTGAAGATTGGAAGTCTGAGATGAGAATGTCATATGTTTGAATATTTGTGAGTGCCTTCTTCCAGGTTGCAGGTGGTCATTTCTTCATTGTATCCTCATATGATGAAGAGAGAATGAAAGCACTCTCCAGAGTCTCTTTTATAAGGTCACTAATCCCATACATGAAGTCTCCACTCTCATGACCTAATTACCTGCCAAAGGTCCCACCCCTCAAAACCATTATATTGGGAGGTGAGAAGGCAGGATTTTAATATATGAATTTGGAGAGAAAGACACATACAGTCCGTAACAGAGATGGTATATGTAAGTGATCTGGCAGAGGTCTAGACACACAGTAGGCACACAGTAAGCAGCAGGTGATAGAATCACATCTCACCAGGAACTCTCCACCCAGGCAAGATGGTGTTGTCACTGTGCTCTGGCTCACACTGTGCTAATAATACCCGACCCTGAATATCTGCCTCAGCTGCTCCTGTGAATGCTATCCCTTTGCACTTCCAACTCAGATTCAAGTCATCTGTGAGGTCCCCATTTCCCCTTAATATTGTTATGAGATACATCTTACATGTTTGTTTGTTTTAGTCACCAAGTCATCTCCAATGCTTTGTGACCCCCGCCCCCCGCCCTGGACTGTATCTGCCAGGCTCCTCTGTCCATAGGATTCTCCAAGCAAGAATACTGAAGTGGGTTGCCATTCCCTTCTCCAGGGGATCTTCCCAACTCAGGGATTGAACCCGCATCTCCTGCACTGCAGGCAGATTCTTTAGCGCTGAGCCGGATTCTTTAGCGCTGAGCCACCTGGGAAGCCCTACATCTTACATGAACTGCCCTAAACCTGACTGTGAATTTATCATAAGCCAAAAATTTTCCTGGTTCTTGGTCCCAACATCCAGGTTACTGAATAAGGCAGCCCCATCAGAACTGAGCAAAGAAAAGAGCAACAGAACATCTACTGTCTGCAGATCCTCAAAAGACACTTTATAAAATTACTGGTGACCTCTCTCAGCCAGTGGAGGGATGGGGTTGAGGATGCTAGGCAGAGCTAGTACAGAGAAATTTAACATAAAAGGATGAAAAGCTGGGTTAGGAAAAATGATTCCCAACAAGGGTGCCAGTCAATTAGGAAAGTCAATTTGTTATTAAAGAAAACCAGAGTATGATATAAACAGTTGGAAAATTCTGGGAATCTAAAAGAAAGCATCATCAGATAGGAGAGGAGCCCAGACAGACTACAGTTAGGATCCCAATGCATTTGAAGTGTGGAAAGAGTGTATATAGATCACAGTTTAAAAACAAAATTTAGATAGAGAGCTAGCTATCAATAGACTGATACATACAAGAGGAGATTTTAAAAGGATGCTAAAACCTCCACCTAATATTATCCCCTTTTAAGAAATATTTCATTTCTGATTCCTCCCAAAAGACAGTGAACTCCTCAAAGGCAGACAGAGGTGCCTGATTTTCCTCTGATTCTTCAGGTGATTATCCAGAAAGGTTTATTCAAAGAAATGAAACATTAGGTATCTTCTATGGGTCCGGTCTATTGATGCAACTAAGTGCCTGGAGACTGTCACCTGGTTCAACTTTGCGTGTATGTAGACAGCATTTTTCTTCTATAAGAATGAGCCTCATTTCCCTCAAAACATCCCAGTCTCATAATGAGAAGCAGGTGTTCTTCTCATTTCTTAGATGGATAAATTACAAAACAAAGAGGTGAACAGACGGCAAAGGAAAAGCAGGCAGCTGCTGAAGCAGGAGTGGATTCTTTTTTATTGTGTGTCCCTATCCAGCAGGTCTTGCATGCTGATTTCCTTGTGAAATCTGCTCCAGTAAAGCAGCCATTTGCCAGAGTGGAAGCTGTGTCTCTTCTGCAAAGGACCCACATTCAGTTGTCAGGTTCAGGTCTCACTGCCAAGAGGAAGTTTATTTCAGGGCAAACCTGAATTTCTGGCAACCAAGGCTCTGCCATAGAGAGTGTCATTAATTCTGGGCAGTTTATGTTCAGCTGGATTAGCCCCAAAGCAGCACAAGCTTTAATGATATCATGCTCATAAAACAACCAACCTAAGGTAGAAGCCCAGTAATTGCCTGGATATGTTCTGATGGCTTTTCCAGAACCATCTCCATCCTTCTTCACCCTGCTTTGGGCCCCAGGAGACTAATCCTTATGAATTGCAACTGAGTTTCTTATCCTCTGGCTTAACCACTGTGATCACTAGCAGAAAATCAGAGAACAGGAGAGAGAGATTCATTCCCAGCTCCCTTCCTGCCAGGCTGCAGCGGAGCCCCTCGCTCTATTCCTCTAACTGGGATGCAGCTTCTTTGTTGTTCAGTTGCTAAGTCGTGTCTGACTCTTTGTGACCACGTGGACTACAGATGCCAGCCCTCCCTGTCCCTCACTATCTCTCAGAGTTTGAAACTTCTACCAGGGGTACCCCAGGCAGTATCCCTCTGACCTCTTGATCTTGCAGCCCCTTCCTTCATGGTTTCTTGGTGATTCCCTTAACCTTGTCACATATTTGGGGAAAAGTCTCCTCATTGAATTATTTACCCATTTAGATACCTCTTGGGTTTCCTGTAGGGATCTTGACAGATATATGAATGCTTGCTCCTTTCCAGTATAAACATCAGAACTAGAGAGATCCTGTGCTGCTTTCCATGGCACTGAAGAGTGTGGAAGTCAGTGGATCAAGGTTCTGTTCACATCATGTTTGCAACTCAGAAAAAATTGCTGGGGGAAGCGTCAGTCCTTAGCTTGCTCTCACCAACCACGACTCTAGCAAACTACACATGTCGGCCCATTCCGCCTCCTCAGTAGCACTGCAAGTAAACATGATTATCTCCATTTTACAGTGAGGAACTGAAGGCTAAAGTCAGACATTGGTAGGAAAAGCTTGTACTCTTTTCATGACCTCACAATTCTCACTCCTCTGGGGCTGTTTTCTCCACCATAAAATGGGACTGCTGGACCATATCAGTGGTTCCCAACCCTGGTTCTATAGCTGGATAGCTTTGAAAATTCCACAATTCAAAACTTCAGCAGTTAAATTTTTAAGTTCCTTTTATGATTCAAATCAAATAAGAACTAAAATTGAGACCACTGGAATAAATGTCCCATAAAGTTTCACTTATGCACTGGGACGACCCAGAGGAATAGTATGGGGAGGGAGGAGGGAGGAGGGTTCAGGATGGGGAACACATGTATACCTGTGGCGGATTCATTTTGATATTTGGCAAAACAAATACAATTTTGTAAAGTTTAAAAATAAAATAAAATTTAAAAAAAGATAAAAAAAATTCTAAAAATTTTATAATTTCAGTATTTTTAACATATTGCTTCAGTTTGGGCTTATCATAATTTTATATTGCTGTATTTTTCAATCTCTTTCTTCCTTCTATATTGCAGTAAGGAAATATTTTTGTAGAAAGAATGTAGTACAAACACTTGTATAACACTATTTTTGAGGTATCTATCACACACTTATAGAATGTTGGCCATGTAGAAAACCCTTTCCTGTGTGATGAAGAGAATGCAGTCTTTGCCCTCAAGAAACAATCTAATGGGAATAGAGATTGCAAACAAGACACCTAAACTGTAGTGTAACAAGAGTAGTTAAAGAGATATATACATTGGATATGTCAGTTTCAGAAACTCCTACAGTACAATAATGTCATGACCTTCCCCACAAAATCTTAGGAGAACTATCTCAAAGACTTCATCTTTTTTTCAGAGAAGGAGTGGGTCAATTTTATCCACATATGAATATAAACAATTCAGCCCATCTGAGCTGTGAATGCAGGTTGCTTGGCAACAGCTCTTACAGTTGTGTTATTTGCTATGAAATGAAAGGAGCTGGTACTTTTCTCTTTAAAACAAAAAAGAATATTAATAACAGCAATAATAGTGGGTATTTATAAGTCTTTTGTGTAAAAGCTGCATAATATTGTAGTTCATGCATGTTTTTGAGTCAAGGTTAGGCAGTTTTTGGAAAGGTAATGAGGTTGAGGGAGAATCTCATACTCAAACACCATCATTAGGAGAATATACAACAGTCAGCTGACCTGATTTAATAAAGTCAATGAGCATTTATTGAACATGGATTTTTATCTTTAACTCTCTATCTATAAGGTGTCTTATGAAAAATGAGAAACAGGGAAATATGCTAGAGAAGGTGCACAGAAATATAGTCAAATGTATATTCCTGGTGATGAAGATATTTTATTAAACTATTAAATCATTTCAACTGACTTCTCCCTAGAGAAAAAATACAAAGCATCTCTCAAGTATAGCTGCACCTCTATAGAAAAATCAATGGGAAGTCATAAGGGGAAAATTTTTTCACTTCTTAATAGGAATGATTAAGGATATAAAATTCATACAAACCCATCTCTAACTTAGAGGAATCTTCCTACCACCATATCTCAGTAATTATAGAAGAATTACTTCTTCTGCTCTCAGAAGAGCAGAGTTTTTCTTTATTTCCATTAAAAAATTTTAGATTGGGAAAAAAATACCAATCATACTTCATAGCCACATCTTCCTACACGAACTCAGTTCTCTTTAAAGAAGAAAGCAGCTCCTTTACTCCCTACTATTATAAAATATGACAGACAATTTGTTCCATAGCCTTTGAATCTTTTGGAGAGAGATGAGTGAATTAAGTAAAAAATGCCTAACAAATGTGATTGCAAACAAATGTCCATTTAAATATATTACTGCCATCTTGCACTTCTTATAAGGATCACCCCAATTTCAAGGTCCTACCCATCTCTCATTTATTTATCAGCTCTAAATGTTAGCATATCAGTAAAACCAAATGGTAGAAAACAATTTGGATGTCTAAACAATGTTGCCTGTGTTATGTTTGTCATTTCACTTGTTCCTGAGCAGACAGATGGGATCTAACTTGTCACAGCAAGCTCCGGCAGAAAACAACATGAAACACACATACAAAATGATGAGTGTCAATGAAGCTGCAGGCTCATAATGTGCATTAGTTAGTAGTAATGATTTGTAACCCGAGGGCACTACAGCAATCCATACCTGGATATAAAAGTACCAGAAACACATTATTCCCAAAGCTTTTTGAACATATATGTGTAGTGCTCAGCATGCTGCTGCTAAGTCACTTCAGTCGTGTCCAACTCTGTGCGACCCCATAGACGGCAGCCCACCAGGCTCCCCCATCCCTGGGATTCTCCAGGCAAGAACACTGGAGTGGGTTGCCATTTCCTTCTCCAATGCATGAAAGTGAAAAGTGAAAGTGAAGTCGCTCAGTCGTGTCCTACTCTTAGCGCTAAGCTTAGTTAGATGCTTAAGTTTTCAGCATATGGTCTGAGTTCATTCCCCCTCCTTGTAAAACAATGGAATTTATCAACCCTGGACACACAATGACATCACCCTATCAGAAAGCATGGCTTCTCATGCCTGAGAAGATGTAGAGATTGCCACTGCCTAGTCTTATTTGCTTACTTACCATGCCACCAATTAACCCCCATTACTCCAGTCACCAAGAAATGTCTGTATCATTGATTCTTTATGTGGGAAGTGATAGGAATGGGCAGACCTCGCTTTTTTCTGAAACACCATCTTCTCTGAAGGGGCAGTATGATATGAAAAGGGATATTTAACAAGATACTATAATTTACATTTGGAAAACAAACTAAAATATAGCTTCTCAGTATAAAATGAAGCATAACAAAATATGACTTGAAGAGTTCTATAAAAGCTACACTTTACTTTCTGCCTATCAGTGATTTTCAGTGAAGTGCATTAGAGATTGCAAGGTAATTAGAATTATATTTATGAAAAGTAAGCATCAGGAATTCCAGCTTCTGCTTGGAATGTAGTAAGCTGAAAATAGTGTCACTTCCTTCCTTACATTAAAAAAAGGCACAAATCTGTAAAATCACCATGTTTCTTGAATCCATTAGATAGCAGAGTCATAGAACAAGCAAGAAATCTTAAATCTAAGGAAAAATAAATGTTTTCAAGGAGAAACAGCACAGTAGCTCTTGATTACCTGAGGCAGATGCTGGATACCCAAACCCAAAGGTGAGAGTAATTCTACTAACACTTACCAGTATGCTGAAGGTAGAATGTGAGCTACTGTGACAACATATGGCTCTTGGGCACCCAAACAACAAGGAACCACATCCACTGTCAGACTCTTCTTCACAAACCTCCCTGGATGGCTCACATAAGATAAGAGTGTAGAGGAAGTGTCAGGGAGGACCTAGAGTAGGTAGTGGAACAGCATCCCTTAAGGAAAGACACAGAGACCTACCTGGATCCTTTCCCCTTATATTTCCTATGGACCAAAAACCTCAAGTCTTTGGGGGAAATGGGGAAAAAAATGCCATCACACTTAAGGCACAGGGAACAATCCATGTAGTTAGGAGAAGTGAACAAATAATATTCTCTAATTATGGGAGTAGGAGCAGAAACAGACATTGGGCCCAGACCATTCGAAAGAGGACAAGAGTCACTGAGATGGTCCCTACCTTGAGATGCAGGAACAAAGTGCTGCCTAAACATAAGGCTGAACCAGAACAACAGAGACTGTGGCCTCAGTGCCTACTGACATCCTGAATTAAGTAACAGCAGTGAACTACTAGGGGATGGATAAGAGCATAGGAAATAAAAGCAAAAATAAACAAATGGGACCTAATTAACCTTAAAAGCTTCTGCACATCAAAGGAAACTATTAACAAGGTGAAAAGACAGCCTTCAGAATGGGAGAAAATAATAGCAAATGAAGAAAAAGAACTTTTTTAAAACACAGGCATCAAGGGAAACTGTCATGGTGAAGGTGGAAAAGACTTTGGAAGAAACCTTTCTGGCTGAGGGACTTCCTCGGTGGTCCAGTGGCTAAGGCTCCATTCTCCCAATGCAAGGGCCCTGGGTTTGATCCCTGGTCGAGGAACTAGATCCCACATGCGGCAACTAAAGATTCTGCACACCACAACTAAGACCCATTGCAGCCAAACAAGTAAATAAATATTTAAAAATTAAAAAACCTCTCTGGCTGGAAATTAAAGCGAAATCATGAATTTGAAGATAGAGGATGAATATTAACCACACTGGAACACAAATAGAAAAAGGAATTTTTTGTGGACAATCAAATGGCCTAATACATAGGTAACTGTAATCCTATCAGAAGAAGAGAAAGAGAAAGAAATAAATTTGAAGACATTATGACAGGGAATTTTCCAAAATTAGTGATAAACAACAAATACAAGAAGCTCAGAAATAGTGACTGGAATAAACACAAAAAACACATACAAATCCCAAGACATCTCCCATTTAAACTTCTGAAAGTCAATCACAAAGACATAGAAATACATAACATGCAAAGGAACAAAGATAAGAATTACAGAAGATTTCTCATCATAAACTATACTAGGCAGAAAATGTAATTTAAAGTATCGAAAGACAAAAAAAAAAATCTATTAACTCATAATTTTATACCCAATGAAAATATCTTTCAAAAGTAAAAGAAAAATGAAGACATTTCTTTGGGGAAAAAAATGGAAAATCAATTGCCGGCAGACCTTTACTATAGCATCAAAGAAAGTTAAGAGCCAGAGGAATACAATAACAAAGAAAAATTTGGCTCCATAAGAGAAATGAAGAGAATTAGTAATGAAGATGAACTTAAGATTCATTTTTTATCATTTTAATTTAGCCTCCAATTAAAATAAATTAATTTTAAAAGAATTAATTTTCTAAAGCAAAAATAATTGCAATGAATTTATAAAATATGTAAAAATAAATATATGACAAATGATATAAATATAAGAGGAAAAAATTGGGAGTTAACTGTTATTATGTCTTATACTACATATGAAGTGGCGTAAAGTTATTTGAAGGCATATTCTCATTGAATAATCTGAATATTGTAAACCTAAGGGCAACACAAATATATTTCACATAGATAAAAAGGTAAGATAATAGTGTACATAAATGTATCATCTAAATATTCAAAAGAAAAAAGAGAAATAGAAAAAAGAACAGATAAAAATACCTTTCAAAAATAAAAGAAAAATAAAGATATTTCTCTGGAAAAGAAGTGGAATATCATTTGCCAGCAGAAGCCATTTGAGAAGATGACAAATGTTAATCTGATCATATCAATCATTACAATGGTCTAAACAAATTAATTAAAAGAAAAGAAAATGCTACAGTGGATATAAAAGTAAGACTAAATTGTATGCTATCTAAAAGAAACTATTTTAAGTATAAAAACATAAATAGGTTAAAAGTAAAAGAATGGAACCAGCCAAAGTGTCCATCAATGGATGAATGGATAAGCAAAATGTGGTATATCCATGCAAGGGATATTATTTATTCATAAAAAGAAATAATGTAATAATAAAAGCTACATTGTGGATGTACCTTGAAAAAAGGTGGATGAACCTTGAAAACATTATGCTGCGTGAGAGACACCAGCCATAGTGAGGAGTGACTTAATGGGTAAATGGTTTCTTTCTGGCTTATTTATCTTAACATAATGTCTTCAGTGTTTTATTTTTGAGTTAATGAAAAATATTCTGAAAATGATAGAGTGGTGATAGCTGGACAACTCTGAAAACATCCTAAAAATCATTTAATTCACTTTAAAGAAGTGAATGCTTCAAAAAAGTAGAAGAAAAAATATTAAACTATTAAAATGGATGCTGAATTAGCAATATAAATTATATAACACAATCAAATAAAGAGTAACATTACATAATGATAAAAGAATTAATCCAAATAGAAAATATAACAATCTTTTATGAGTATGCATCTCCATATCCCAAAATACATGAAGCCAAAAACTTTCAAAATTGAAAGAAGAAAGAGAAAATTCAGTCTTTCATTAAAATATGTCAGCAGCTTCAGTTCAGTTGCTCAGTAGTGCCTGACTCTTTGCGACCCCATGGACTGCTGCACACCAGGCTTCTCTATCTATCACCAATTCCCAGAGCTTGCTCAAACTCATGTCCATCAAGTCAGTGATGCCAGCATAGCAGGAAACAATTTATGAAAACAATGTCTCAACTATTTTTTGTCTGATAAACCCATTCACATTGGATCTGATAAATGCATTCCATAGAGCTTCACTATGAGCAACATTAAACTTTCCCAAAGATTCTTATTCATTTGTTTATTCCAAAGAGCAACTGATATGTTTCCTTGAGCTTCTAATGTCTTGCTACTAAGTATAAAGGACATAGGATTGTAATTAAGAGTATGAACTTGGGAGCAAGCCTGCCTGGGTTGAAATCCTACCTCCTATACTTATATGATCTTAGGTATAGTATCAAACTTACAAGGTTGTTGTGAGTATTAAATGATTTATTCATTTAAATCAGTAATAACACTGGTCCTTGTATACTGTAAGAACTCAATAAGTGGTAGTTATTTTTACTAGAAACATATGCTTTTATTCTTAAAACATTTTGCTTCCTCTCATTATTTTTGGAGAATACTATGCAGAAGAGATTTCTAGGACAAAACACAGATTCATAGAATGAGGAAGCTAGAATACATCTTGGACATCTTTTACTACATTTCTTAAAAAAATCTTGAAGGATCCTCAAGATCCTTCACAATTGGTTATTCAAAACCAATTGTGAAGAGAATCTAATGGGTAAAACTGAATATGACTCTGGATCCCCCAGTGGCTGTGAAAGCTGGACTGTGAAAGCTGAGAGCCGAAGAATTGATGATTTTGAGCTGCGGTATTGAAGAAGGCTTTTGAGAGTCCCTTGGATGGCAAGGAGATCCAACCAGTCCACCCTAAAGGAGATCAGTCCTGGGTGTTCATTGGAAGGACTAATGTTGAAGCTGAACCGCCAATCCTTTGGCCACCTGATACGAAGAACTGACTCATTGGAAAAGACCCTGATGCTGGGAAAGATTGAAGGCAGGAGGAGAAGGGGACAACAGAGGATGAGAAAGTTGAATGGCATCACTGACTCGATGGCATGAGTTTGAGCAAGCTCCGAGAGTTGGTGATGGGCAGGGAAGCCTGGTGTGCTGCAATCCATGGGGTCGCAAACAGTCAGATACAACTGACTGACTGAACTGAACTGAACTGAATCCAGGTGGCAGTAGTAGTAGAGAACCTGCCTGCCAATGCAGGAGACAAAAGAGTTGCAGGTTTGATCTCTGGGTAGGGAGTATCCCCTGGAGTAGGACTTGGCAACCCACTCCACTATTCTTGCGTGGAGAATCCCATGGACAGGGGAGCCGGACAGGCTACAGTCTGTAGGGTGGCAAAGAACTGGACATGACTGAAGTGAAAGAACACATGCACTCTTTGTAAAATGTAGGAAGGAAATTAAGTTCAACAGCACTTACTGATCATGTCCTCTTTCACTTGGCTCTCTTTCAGCAGCCAAGAGAAAGTCCCTGTGAATCCCTGGGGCTCCTAGAGGCATAAAAGTCACTGATTTACCCACACTTCTAATTTTATGGACAAGGCCCCTGATGCCCATAACATTCATATCAGTAGAGGTTCATTTAAGACTAGAATTACTCTCCAGGAAATTTTTATGTCATCTGATACCTAAATTTCCTCAACATGCAGCTTTAATATGTCAGTTTACACAGAATTACTAAATTCTGACTCAGAGTTTTTAGGTGGTAAGCAATAGAATCTGACCTGCTAATTAAGCAAAAAAGTATTTAGTTTTTTGGATGGCTCACATATTAACAAAAGACTTGAGAAACAGGCTCAGGAATGGACTACAGTCAAGAGAGGCCAGACAGCAAACACTCATTCACCAGAACAGTTCATTTCGGATCCTCTGCCATTACTCTCAGATACCACTATCTTACCCTCTTCTCTTGGTGTCAGAGAAAAGGAATGTTTGGGCCCCTGGGATTCCTGCAACAGAAACTGAAGCCCTAACGACCCTTAAGTCTCACATGAGCAAATGTGTATTATAAATACCTCCTATAAAAGGATCTACACAATTATAATTTTAAAAACTCTTTCAGAGAAGCTATAAGACTATATCAAAGATAAGTCTATATGCATTACCATAATGATAAATTTTATGAATCTGAATAATGCCCATATCCTTGAAACTGTAACTCCATCATTCCCCATTAGTATCATAGGAACACACTTCCCCAAAACTAAAAAATAAAGGAAATCTTCATATACTATTAAAGTGTATCTCCTCTTTCAAGGGCTAACATCGATAAGCATACAATGAAAAGATGTTTGTATGCTCTCTACAAATCAACTTTATACTAAAATTTCTTTTCTCAACTTCTAAATAATGAATAAGTATTCTAGACTGGCAGATGGAAATTATAAACACATATATTTACTAAAATTGAAGAGGAATGTAAGAAACCATAATAGAGCAAGGATAGGAATATGGGATTGCCACAAAGATAATAAAGTTTATAGATGTGTTTATAGTTTCATATAATTGAAAAAAAAGATAAATTGGAGAAGATGCAAGAATCAATAGCTCATATGCCTGGTAGACTGTCTGTCAAAGATCAGACATCTCAAGAGAACCTTTGACAGGGTGCAGATTGCAGTATATTTATAATTGAGTTCTCTTATACGCTCCTATAATGCAATTTGTCTCTGATGTCAGTTGGAGGAGACTTGTATTCTCCAGAGTTACAAACAGTTCTCCACTGTTCAAATTTAAGAATGAAGCATAGGTTTCCGATTAATTATCAATCCAATTCAGCAAAAGCAGGAGCTAAAAAAGTAACACAAAAGAGACCAATCACACAGTTTGGGGTTTTAGTCAACCATTGATAAACGCTTTGCACATATACCTGAGGTGCTAAAATTCTGTGCTATTTATCACATAAAAGACAAATGTCAGAGAAAAGCTGTAAACTAAGTTTTCAATTCTTGGTCTCACTTGACAACAATAAGAAAAAAATAATCTCTAAGTCCAGCTCTCTATAGTCTGATTTGCATGTACAAATGCTCTCTGAAATGGAATGAATTGTTTTGCCAAATGAAATATCCATTACCTTCAAAACAAATGACAATGCACAACTTCACTGCACAGTGATTTCAGTTTAGAAGCAATAAATGTGTGCTGCCTCTTACTGCCTAAGATGAGCTCCCAACAAAATAAAAGGATTTCTCATCTTTTAAAGGAGACTGCCCATGTTTCTGTTCACTTTCATAGAAGCTATGGTTGCAGTTCTCACCTAATTGCTGCATCTGGTCATTTGATATATTTTATTGCTGTATCTCATCTTCTTGCTCTTTCTAGTGAAAGCACTTCAAAGAAACTACAAGAGAGTTCAATATATAGCCCTGGACATTCTTAGGCACTATATTTGAGCTATCTAATAGGCAAAATGCTGGTGCTTCCAGTAAAGGAGCTGAAACAAGAAGACAGAACTCCTACTGTGAGTCAAAGGTACCATGATTTCTGTAGACAAGATATTTATCATGCAAAAGAGATAAAAGGTTGTATTTTTCTTAGGTTTGCCAAGAAGCGGTATCTAGATGGCCAGGAGATCTTAGCAGAAAGAGATTGGAAATATTTCCAGATGCCCAGGGATGATATAAGAAACAAGCAACCAGATGAGGAAGATGCATCACCTTGAAGGGGCATGGTGAAGCTCTCCCTAGAATCCGTGAAAGTTCCCCAAGAGTAAATGTCAACTTTGGTCCTGGTAGCTTCCAAGAGGATTGATACCAATTCACCAGTATCAATCAAATAAGATCTGTCTCTTGCCATTTCTCTCTCCCAAACTATGCAGCAGTTACTGGTTGAGGAGATATTACTAGCAAAGGATAAAGCTGTTTAATTCATCCCCTAATCAGACTTCAAACACCTACCTTTACCAGGCTCTCTTTAAGGTAAATAGAAGTTTTAAGCATAATCAAAATTCAAAGTTGTTTATTATTACACTGGATTAGACATTTAATTACTGAACAGAGAATTTTTGTGATGAGAAGTGAATGTGGGACTTTTATTGTCTAAGTTATGAGACCTACTCTGCATATCATTTAAATGCAGAAGACAAGCTAGCATCCTTTAGTGTAAGATTAAAAGGAGGGTTGTATAAAAAATAAAGTCTCTTTATGATTGCACCCTCTGAATTTTGCTCTTTGAACATAATGACTACAAGTCCCAACCCCCTTCCGTCATTAGGATGAGATACACAGGCCTTATTTAGCAAGTTTAGTTCTTTTAGACATTATTAAGACAGTTTTGTCACCAGAATATATTTTCAGAAGTCATTCGCTGCACTGTTTTTAAAAATATAATAAATTTTGCATTCCAGCAAGTACCCCCCACCACAACTCACTGGTATTGACTAATTATACTTAAAGGTTTGTTTTTTTTTTTTTAACTCCTTAGAGTAAAGCACTGGGGAAGTGTTATCTGTAACCAATAATTAGATGATTCAATATTTATTTGTATTAATAGTTTATAATAGAAGGGTTGAATTTTAGCTTCATTGGATGATGACATCACATCTAGGTTTCTATGGTTACACAGCTGGATTTCTGGCAGGCCCAAACTATTCATAAGTAATAGAGCTATTAGGATTATTTTTCTCCCTTAAAAAAATGGATATTCCATAATGTTAAGAACCTACATTATATACTTGGGCCCTAAGGATGTAGTTAAAATGCATCAAAACAGTAAACTATTATCTTCATCATATTTAAAACGCAAGAAACTCATTTTCTGAGGTTTATCACTGATTATAAAGGATATTCGGAGAAGGCAATGGCATCCCACTCCAGTACTCTTGCTTGGAAAATCCCATGGACAGAGGAGCCTGGTAGGCTGCAATCCATGGGGTCGCTAAGAATCAGACACGACTGAGCGACTTCACTTTCACCTTTCACTTTCATGCATTGGAGAAGGATATGGCAACCCACTCCAGTGTTCTTGCCTGGAGAATCCCAGGGATGGCTGAGCCTGGCGGGCTGCCATCTATGGGGTCGCACAGAGTCGTACACGACTGAAGCGACTTAGCAGCAGCATAAAGGATATTACATACATACACACACACACATATATATAAGGATATCAGAATATGATGCTATATACAGAAGTAAGCCTAGAATCACAGTACATTGCGTTGTGATTTCTTTTAATGTGGTGTAAAACTCTGCAGAAAAAGAGTGATACACTGGTGATGAAGAGGGTGTCCAAAGACAGTGAGACTGCTTTGTCTTTCCACTACAAGAATTATTTTTGTGCAAGTATATTTTAATGTTATTGCTGAGAAAAATGAAATTTCCAAAGGCTGAAGTATAGACCATTTTAAAAGTTTCAGTCAATTTTAAAAAATGATTTCTTGCAAGTGGAAGGAATGAAATTCTTTTTCCAAATCTCAGTAATTTTAAGAAAATTGAAATCATACCAAGCATCTCTTCCAACCACAACACTGAGACTAGAAATCAACTACAAGAATAAAAGCTAACTGCAAAAAATGCAAACACATGGAAGCTAAACATTGAAAAACCAGTGGGTCAGAAAGAAATGAGGAAATTTAAAATTACCTGGAGACAAATGAATTTGGAAACACAATATCCCAAAATCAACAGGACACAGACAAAGCAGGAACTTCCTCAGAGGGAAGTTTATAATGATTACAGGGCCTACGTTAGAAATAAGAAAAATTTCAAATAAACAAGTTAAACCTACACCTAAGGAACTAGAAAAAGAACAGTCAAACCCAGAATAAGTAGAAGAAAATAAATACTACATATCAGAGTGGAAATAAATGAAACAGAGACTAGAAAAAATACAAAAGATCGATGAAATTAAGAGCAGTTTCTTTGAAAAGATAAACAAAATTTATAAACCTTCATCAAGAAAAAAAGAGAAAGGGCCAAAAAAAAAAAAAATTGGAAATGAAAAAGGAGAAGTTACCACTGACACCACAGAAACACCAAGGATCATAAGAGATTATTACAGTTATATTCCAATAAAATAGGTAACCTATAATAAATGGATAAATTTCTAGAAATATACACTCTCAATATTGAATCAACAAAAATTGAAAATATGAACAAATAAACTACCCAGTAATGAAATGAATTATTGTTTTAGAAACTTCCAACAAACAAAAGTTCAAGAAAGGTAGTTTCACAAGTGAATTGTACCATGCATTTAAGGAAGAATTAAGTCCTATCATTCTGAAACTACTCCAAAAATTGAAGAGGAAAGAATGCTTCCAAACTGACTCCAGGAGGCCAGCACCACTCTGATACCAAAACCAAACAAAGATACCACATAAAAAAAAAAAAAGAAAATTACAAGGCAATATCACTGATGAATATAGAAGTAAAAACCTTTAGAAAAATATTAGCAAAACAAATTCAACAATAGATTGAAAGGATTAAACACCATGATCAAGTAGGATTTATCCCAGGGATGCAAGGATGGTTCAATATCTTCAAGCAACCCAATCCATCTGAAATACTACTATAAAACACTGGTGAAAGAAATTGACGATAAAACAAAAAAATGGGTGGATATGTCATACCCATGGACTGAAAGAATTAATATTGTTAAAACGACCATACCTACGCAAGATAATCACAGGTTCAATGCAACCCCAATTTTAATAGTATTTTCCACAAAACTATAAAAAATAATTCTAAAATTTTATGGAAACACATAAGACTCCAAATAGCTAAAATTATCTTGAGAAAGAAGAACTGAGCTAGAGGTATCATGCTCCCTAACTTCAAACTGTACTACAAAACTACAGTAATCAAAACAGTATGATGTTGGCATAAAACAGACACACAGATCAAAGAAACAGAAAAGAAAATTCAGAAATTAACCCCCATTTATATGCCTACGACAAAGGAGGCAAGACTATACAATGGGGAAAAGACAACTTTTTTAATAAATAGTCCTGGAAAAACTGGACAGCTACATGTAAAAGAATCAAATTGGATTACTTTATCACATAATATACAAAAATAAACACAAACTGGGTTAAAGACTTGCATGAAATAGGTGAGAAAGCTTAAGAGGTACAAACTTAAGCAACTATGAAGCTGATGAGTCACAGTGGTGTGATGTTCAATACTAGAAGTATGGTTAGTTATACTGTTCATAACTTTGTATGTGACATATATAAACTGGGCTTATGGTGATTAATTTGTAAGGTAGAAAAATACCAAATGCCTATGCCGTACACCTGAAACCAATATAAGTCAATTATATTTCAATTAAAAAAACATAAAAAACTACGCTTTTACCAATTTTCAACATACAATACAGTATTGTCAACTATAAGAAAGCATAAATTGTGACAATCTTTCTGAGAGTACATAAAATTCAGCACATATTGAAAATTTTATTAAAAATACAATGACTTACAGCATCGGATCTGATATTACACATTCAATTAATTATACATTTCATCTCAAGTGAGGAAATTCAATATCAAATTGACAATTTAATGATGTAACTATGAGTGTCTAAGTTCCTTTTAATTCCTAATATAACTATTTGAATTTTATTAGTTTCTGAACTCAAGATAATGTATTTAAATGTATCCAAAAATTTGAATGAGGTATGCCTCTTATATGGATATATGAAAAATATTCCAAATATATAAAATTTAAAATATATATATATTTCAAAATGACAAATGTCATTTGCATGAAAGTATTTGTAAACAAAGTAGAATTTACGCAAGTTTAAGCAAGTGTGATGAGCTGGATTTGAAAACTATTAGTTTTATTCTTCCCCAAGTGAAGTGAAATTTGCTCAGTCGTGTCCGACTCTTTGTGAGCCCATGGATTATACAGTCCGTGGAATTCTCCAGGCCAGAATACTGGAGTGGATAGCCTTTCCCTTCTCTAGGGGATCTTCCCAACCCAGTAATCAAACCTAGATCTCCCACATTGCAGGCCAATTCTTTACCAGCTGAGCCACACAAGGGTGCCCAAGAATACTGGAGTGGATAGCCTATCCCTTCTCCAGCAGATCTTTCCAGCCCAGGGAAGCCCTATTCTTCCCCAAAATAAACCCTTATTTTGCCATTAATATAAATTCCTTTTCCCTTTAGATCATTATTAGTAATTTATTTTAACCAAGATTTTATAAAAAATATATTTACCCACTATGGATATACATAAGATTGAACAAACACTTTACAAAATAATACTTAATCTTTATGATATATGATATGTTAATATTTCCTAAAAACAATTCTTCATCTTTATTACATGTCATGCTGTGATATTTTCTATTTTTTTTATTTTTTAATTATGACTCATCTTCATCTATTAATTGAGTCTATGACCCACTAATGAGGATGACCTATAGTTTGAAAACTACTGCACCAGGCTGTCCCACAGACTGTCCCACCACTTATTTCATTCATTCTTCATTTTTCAGAGATACTCTCTTCTTTGCATGAAACCTGGACACAAGTTTTACCTGAGATTCCAAACTCTTATTTATACCCCCTGGTGTCGCTATCAAAGCCTCTTTCAACAAGGCTGGTTTCTCCCTGCATAGACTTTGTCATACCAGCTGCTACAAAGATAACATATTCTCTTTAGTCTCACACACATTTAAAATATTACCATGGACAGGAACTTTAGTTAATAAAGTGTTTTCTACTTAAAAAAATATTTCAAACCCATCCACCTAGATTGTGATTTGAATGCATTTTCTTAAAGCAGATGTATCTGATCATATCATTTCAAACTCTAAATGAGAAACGAGTGCAAAGAAAAGTCTAAAGCTTTTAAAAATAACCATTCTCTAGAGCAATCAAGGGAATTAGAGAAAAAAGAAGTCACAAAATCACTTCTAAAACATAATATAATTTAGCTCTTCAAAGATGAAAAAATCAGGCAAACCATGGGTAGGTAGCTCCAAATCATTTCACTCAAGAAATAAGAGAACAGATTTAACTGCAGTTGCAGCCACAATGTTTTCCATATAATATTATTTCTAGAAAGATATAAGTTACAAACAAACTCTGCCTGTGATTGGAAGCATGTCTCCTTTTCTCAGTTGCACTTGTGATTAAATATTAACTTTATCTAGTGAGTCTACAGAAATTGACACACAATGGCTTAACAAAAGGCAAGATATTGTATCTGGAATTATAGATGCATTCAGAGAAGCCAGCGTTTTATGGCGGGTATAGTCTACCACCTGTTTAATTAAAGCAGGATCTAAATCCTTTCAGATTCATGCTTCTGATTTATTTATGTTTTATTCATCAAGGAACTAATTTATTTATGTCTGTTCTTCTGATACTAACTGACTTTGTCAGAATCTTGCAAGCACATCACCGATTAATACATCATTTATGATTTCTCAAAGTTTCCTTTCTAAAGTTCAGACTCTATACTCATGAATCAATGGCAGAGCAGGGCACTTATTTCAGAGAACATGTTTATCCCAAATATTTTAAAGTATAATTTTGCATTTTCAAATGATTTTCTGCTTCAAGAATGTTTTCATGTACACAAAAAGAAGTGTGTCTATATTGTGTCTGTTCAGTACTTCACCACCACAGTAGGAAATAGTTTCATTTTAGTAGGTAAGAGATAGTTATTAAGTGAGCTACCACCCCCTACACCCACCCTGATACCTTGGATAAGGACCGTGACAAATTATTAAACTTTCTAAGCCTGGTGATTTTTCTGTCTCTAATATGGAGATAATAATGGTGCCAACTCACAGGGTTATGATTATATTGCAAAGAAATGAGATACATATAGCAAAATACTCGAGAAAGCATTTATGATAAAACAGTTTTACTTCTGTTACAACACAGCTTATCTGCCTTACAAAAGCTATTCTTCCCTTCAAGATTCAGATCAAAAAAACACCTTCTGTATGAGGCCCTCGTCTTCTTCCTCTATTGTTGATGCTCCCTAAATACAGTATATTTTACTTGTGCCTATCACTACTTTTATACTGTATTGTTAGTATCGGGAATGTATCTATCTCTTCATATAGACTGTGAATTCCTTAAAGGTAGAGGATATATTTTAGTTAATGTGACATTTCTATGCTCTACTTCAGGGCTTAGTGCATAGTAGGTACCTATATTCTTCTATTGAATAAATGAATGAGTATATTGTTGGCATTTTCTGTCTTTAATTGCTAGATGAATATCTTAAAATATTAGTAGTTGAGAACCTGTGCTAATGTTTATGTAGAATAATTTTATCTAAGTGAAACACTGTGAGAAGGATATCCTAAATTGTGTTTATGATACACTGTGTCAAAATCCCAACATGTTTCTGAAATCTAAATATTGTATTACCTGAGTGTTAACTGGTGTCAGGACACAAAGAAAATACAAATATTAACTAATAATTAAATGGATAACAACAAATAACCTGTGATTCTTCACTTTTATTTGGAAGCATTATTGGGTTAAATACAACACTGGAAAAAACCATCAGATCATATTAGCTCTTAAATGAAGGAACATCCAACTCATTTTGAACTCAAATAATTGTCAAAGAAGAATCATCCCTATTCATCAAAGTCTTTAAGACAAGGATTTTGAATAGACTTCTCCAAAGAAATCTTGATTAATGAAGCCAATGTACCAACTGAAAAGACTGCTCTCTGGGTGAAAAAATTAGCAATAAACAAGCTACCATTTAGTAGCCACACTGCAAAGGTTCTCAACAAGACAAGACTATGTTAAAATAGTTAACTCACTTCAGAATGGTTAACTTATTCTAGTAGGTATTCTGTGTGTCACAATGAATAAGAAAATTTCTTTACTTTTGCCTCCCTTACTTCTCTGGCCTGTGGTTCATTTATACAGGTTCGATGCAGGATACAGGACACTCGGAGCTGGTGCACTGGGATGACCCAGAGGGATGGTACGGGGAAGGAGGTGGGAGGGGGTTCAGGATGGGGAACACATGTACACCCGTGGCCGATTCATGTTGATGTATGGCAAAACCAATACAATATTGTAAAGTAATAGCTTTACAACAGTGTGTAAGGCACCTCATGAGAGTATGGTAACTGCTGTGAATGTTTCACAGCTTAGAGGAACGTATCTGTTCCATGGTAAGTGCTGCGCCTTTAAGCCATAGTTTCCATTAGTCCCTGTTTCTATTACACTGTTAAACTCTCTAGCCAGCTTTTCTAAGCTTCTCTAAGAGAGCTAGTCAGCTAAAGAATATCTTTTCACTGGAGACCAGGGAATACTGAACTTTACATTAAGCAATTGATGTGGCAACAAAAGCTTTCACCATTCAAAAGAAAAGGACAATAGCACACCAGATGATTTTAAGTGGCATTTTTTAGGCAGTAATATTTGATACTGTTCTCAAAGTAGAAGCCTACTACGGTTTTATTCCAATAAATTATCCACTCCAGTTTCATAAACAACTGGAAATAAGTTTATTAAAAAGTAAATTTTAAAAGAAAAAAACTACAGCTTTAATGGGGGTTAGGTATATTCCTGATTTTCAGTCTCTAGAGTTAGTTATGGTTACCTAAAAAGATAAAACCATCTTAAAACACAACAGTATTAGTACATTTTTTCATATGAACAAATCTAATAATACTGTGGTCAGATTTATAGAACAGTATTGGAATAACTTTTGCATAATATACATTAAGACAAAAAGTCTTGTTGTTTTGTTGTAAACTTTTTAAAATAGAAAATTATAAAATAATGGTAATAGTAGTTGTTCTTTATTTTATAAAATACCATTTCCTACAGGAAGAACATCCTAGTAAGATCTCAGAGTAAGGGCACAAAATTAGGATAATTCTATAACATCATCCACATATTTTTGTTGCTTATTTGAAAGACAAATTTGCAGGAGGAAAGCAGTTATAGATTTGTATAATAGGAAATATCATGGAGAATAAAGAATAGAGAAAGGGTGGTATAAAAAATAGCTGAGGAAAAAGAAGGGAGCCAGATAGAAAAGATAATGGAATGTAAGTGGGATGTAAGCCAACTAGTCAGTGGAATGCAAAAATGAAACTGGAAAAAAATTATATTATTAACATTTAGGAAAAGTTTAAATAGGAACACTACTGTTCATAGCTTACTACTGTTTATCATCTGAGCTATTAGCTCATAGAAAGCTTAAGTATTTTCACAGACTTCTGAAAGATACAATTTGAGGTGTTTGAGGAAAGTTTGTAGATGCTTTTTAAATAAAACCTTAATGTATTCTGTTTGAGCCACTCAACGCACTACTCAGCAATTAATCTGAAGCCCTAAATGGATCTCAATAAAAATATCTGTTGATAATTAAATTTATTTGATTTGATTAAGTGATATCAGACTTTTACCATCTAAGAGGCCCAAGAAAATTTTCATTTACTAAAAAAAAAAAATTATGTTAAAATTTGCCTGTCTGGTATAGCAAATGGTAAAAAAATTGTTTTCCTTGCTTTTCTTTGTTTTCTTTCTGTCATCAGAAAGAGACTCAGGTTTTCCTGGAGACACATAGGTCACCAAATACTAATGGCCAAATGTCAGAACTGTCAACTTCTGCCAAGAACAGGGATAAAAACTCTCTGGACCAAAGACAAATTCAATAGTTATTACTTTCCAAGAACCCTAGTGATGCCTGGGTTTTGAAAAGCACTGTAGCAAGTTAAATCATTTTTTTTCCTTCTATGTAACTCAAATAGAAAGTAACATTGATACAAGCTGAATGAATCAATGGAGCTGAAAGCAGGAGGGAAGAAGGATTTGAGTAGGTTATAAATACTTCTGGAGAAGGCGATGGCACCCCACTCCAGAACTCTTGCCTGGAAAATCCCATGGACAGAGGAGCCTGGAGGGCTGCAATCCATTGGGTCGTGAAGAGTCGGACACGACTAAGCGACTTCCCTTTCACTTTTCACTTTCATGCATTGGAGAAGGAAATGGCAACCCACTCCAGTGTTCTTGCCTGGAGAATCCCAGGGACGGCGGAGCCTGGTGGACTGCCGTCTACGGGGTCACACAGAGTCGAACACGACTGAAGTGACTTAACAGCAGCAGCAGCAGCATAATTACTTTATATTGAGAAGTTTTCTCCTGAGTCACATTAGAAGGGTGGTATGGAGAACAGGCACTCTATTTTACTCCATATGTTTAACTTAGGAGGTGAAAAAAGGCCCTTTCCCATTCTTGGTATGAGGCTGCATTCTTTAGCACACACATGCTTCCTGTGCACCAAGGGAGCCAGAACCTAGTTCTCAACGCTATACAAGCAGCCCTTGCATTTGAAGGACTGTTGGATTGTCATGAAATGGGTCTCTTTTATTTGCGTAGGTCTATTCAAGGAAATGACAACCCACTCCACTGTTCTTGCCTGGAGAATACCAGGGACGGGGGAGCCTACTGGGCTGCCATCTATGGGGTCACACAGAGTCGGACACGACTGAAGTTACTTAGCAGCAGCAGCAGCATTCACAATGAAGAACTGGTAAGTGAATAAGCCCTTTTCCAAATATGTTTCCTAGTGGTAAGGTAGGAGGTAAACTCAAGATGTCTGCTAAAAGTATGTTAACTTGGACCGCAGTGGCAGGGGGCAGGCTCTAAAGGCCCTTGTTCTACTTATGCTTATCCCTCTCCCACCCACCTAGGACAGCCCCTCTCTATCTGTACCAGCCTATCCATAACTCAGCCACTTCCTAGCAACATAAGAACAAAGAAGCAGCAGCTTTTCTGCCAATCCTGGTCGTATCACTGAATCATCTGTGTTAACGCTGTCAGTTCAGTTGCTCAATCGTGTCCAACTCTTTGCAACCCCATGAACCGCAGCATGCCAGGACTCCCTGTCCATCACCAACTCCCGGAGTCCACCCAAACCCATGTCCATCGAGTCAGTGCTGTCATCCAACCATCTCATCCTGTCATCCCCTTCTCCTGCCTTCGATCTTTCCCAGCATCAGGGTCTTTTCAAATAAGTCAGCTCTTCACATCAGGTGGCCAAAGTATTGGAGATTCAGCTTCATTAGTCCTTCCAATGAACACCGAGGACTGATCTCCTTTATGATGGACTGGTTGGACTTGCAGTCCAAGGAACTCTCACAACAACACACACAGTTCAAAAACATCAATTCTTTGGCACTCAGCTTTCTTCACAGTCCAACTTTCACATCCATACATGACCACTGGAAAAACCATAGCCTTGACTAGATAGACCTTTGTTGGCAAAGTAATGTTTCTGCTTTTTAATATGCTGACTAGGTTGGTCATAGCTTTCCTTCCAAGGAGTAAGTGTCTTTTAATTTCATTGCTGCAATCACCATCTTCAGTGATTTTGTAGCCCAGAAAAATAAAGTCAGCCACTGTTTCCCCATCTATTTGCCATGAAGTGATGGGACCGGATGCCATGATCTTAGTTTGTGGTATGGTTAAAAAAAAAAAAAACTGCATAGGGTGTAGAATTATTATTACTAGCAGCAGCAGCATCATTATAATATTATAGTATCTTGCAGTGTTTCTGCTTCATACTGTATTAAGCACTTATTTATTTTCTAGTTTAATACTATATTAACAGTATAGATTAGAGTTATTATTGTCTTTATTTCATAGACTTTATAGAAATTTGAGGATATAGAGTTCAGGAATATAGCACAAAAGCTGTCATATTTCCAACAAATTACAGATTTTGTGACTTGGTTTTTCTTCTTTTTGCCTCTTAAGATCTTGCTTTTCATTCTAAGCTCCTTCTTTTTTATTTCTCCCTACTTCCCCAAATATTCTAACTCAATATGCTCTAAGTCAGTTAAAAATTCTGAACATAGAAAATCCAAGGGAACCTCTGTGATATTGCAACTGAAAATATAATAGTTTATAATTCTACCCTAACCTTTCATCTCAAAATAATAGTACCTTCAGAAAATACAGCATGGCCGTTCTTTGCCTATAATCACATTGTGCAAGCTGGCAATGTTCTACTTGCCAAGATTCCTTTCTATTTAAAACAGATTTGTAATATCACTCTATTTCTTAAGTGCAACAAGACATATGAAGTTGAAAGGCTTACCTCAACATTTACCCTCCCTGTACTTCTGCCCCTCACTTTCTGATACTTTTGAGAGTAAAGTATCTATTACTCATCAGAAACACCATGCTTCAGTGAATTACAGCAGGTAAATTGACAATACCAGTTGGATTTATAAGGTAAATAAACAGAATCCTAATAAATTGATACTCTCATTTCAATGACAACGCTTCTGACCTTAACATCTTCCTTTCATGAATGAAATACACTCTTGCATCCCAAACCATCATCCTGCTTTTGTAACTTGCCTCCAACCCATTTTTGATGAACCTTTGAAATTTATGTTTTCTCTGAAACCCTCTGTAGTAGAAGAAACAATATTTTAAATGCCTGGAGCCATCCATGAACTGTTAACCTTTATGTGATGTTCCATTTCTTCTTTGTTCTATGAAACCAAATTTAAAGTACAAAGAAGTGAATGAAGTCAGGATGAAAAAAACTGGCAAATTCTACCAACCTTCACCTACTTAGTCAAAAATGTCCCAGATCTTTAAAGCATTTGGGGACCAAGTTAATTGCACTCTCTAGGACAAATCATCCCAGGTGGATGACTTTCTATTTTTGCCTCTCTGACACTTAACCCAAGATATGGAGCATTTGCTCAATATTCTAAAAATAAAAATATCTGTTAACGGCAACATGGTCACAGGAAAGAGCATAAGACTTGGATCTAAACGATTCATACTTGAGGTCTGGTTACATCAACTCCTAGCTTCATACTCTTGATAGAGGAAATGATTTGAGTCTCTATCTTGACTAGAATATTAATAATACCTAATTTATGGGGTCTCTGTCAGGGTTTATTAGGTAGTAGATATAAAATTGTTTAGTAAAATGCAAGAAAATATTAAAGTAATATACAAAGTTACATTAGGATTTTTACCCATTGATTATACTTCCATATCATTGTACAATCTTTCAAAAGTGTATTGTTTAAATAAAGCTATCCTGGTTTTTTTTTTTTTAAAAACTATACTGCTCATAATTATTGGCAGTAATAAAAATTTAAGAGGGAAAATGATTTCAACTGAGAGCTGGAGGTGATTCAAAATTGCTACACAAAATGGATGACTATGATTGACAACATACTAACAGTAATTTATGTTTCTTCTAGGGAGAAATATATGTATATGTGATATATATACTATATACAATAAAAGCCATATCTTAACTTCAAAATGTATAACAACAATAACAATACCAGTGGAAATATAACCAGTCAGTTCTTGCTCTAACACGAATAGAGTGAAGTAAAGTGGCAGTGGGTAAGGGTAGGGTAAAGTAAAGTTTTATTTAGATGGTATTTTTATTACCATAAAAATTGGGCTTCCCTGGTGGCTCAGACAGTAAAGCGTCTGCTTGCAACATGGGAGACCTGGGTTCGATTCCTGGGTCAGGAAGATTCCCTGGAGAAGGAAATGGCAATCCACTCCAGCACTCTTGCCTGGAAAATCCCATGGACGGAGGAGCCTGGTAAGCTACAGTCCATGGGGTCGCAAAGAGTGGGACACAACTGAGCGACTTCACGTTCTTTCACTTTCACTTTCACTTTATTAACCAAACAAACCAAAAAAAAAAAAAAAAAGGAAATAAATGATGTTAGTCTTATTTACACTGTTTCCCTATCAGAATTACTAATGAATATTGTTTATACAGGGCTTAAAGTTGTGTAAAGTAGAAAGATCATTCCAGTAAGTTAACAGTTTATGCTATTCCCAGTGTATATAGCAATTTTTTAATTTTCAACACAAAAAATTATGTACATTTTTAAAATAAGAACCCTTTCTATCTGCTCACTTTAAGTAAAAAGTGGAAAAGTTTTAAGAAATATCATTATAGAAGGGTCACATTATTAGTTTCATTGGGTTTCCAGCTAGGAGCCTCAACGTGTTTCTTTACTCCAACTTCAACCACCTCTAGTTCTGTGCTTATGACATCCGAGGACAATAAGTAAGGGTAGCCTTTAAGGGAAAAAGTGAAGTAACATGAAGGTGGCAGGGAGCCCAAGGACTGTATATGAAAGAGAGAAAGAGGTCATCTGGGACAGCAGAAAGGAGGAAAATCATCAGAAGTTGATTAGAATAATTTCTATATACTATCTACTATGGGTCAAAGACTATTATCTCTGATGTTAGCGATGATTTTTCAAGGCAAACATTATAAACTCCATTACCTAGACAAGAAAATAGGCTCAGATGAATAATATATATTAAATTAGCATACATAATGTTCAATTAATAATTTGCCTTTGGTCCCACAGATACTGTTTTGGCCAGGATTCAAACCCAGATCTATTTGACCCCAAATGCCTTTTTTTCTCTCTCACCAAAACAAGTTGCCTGTCTATATTCTGAGTTCCCTCTCTATCTTGTATAGGTGTGGTTTTAGTGGTGTTTGATGGTATTATGGCTAGATATTTAAAAAGTCTATATCTTGTACTGATCAATATTATTTCTCTCTGCAGGGAAATAAGAAATGAGGTACTAATTAACTAAGAACGATGGAAATACTTAGAATAGAGCTCTGGGAAAAGATTATTTGAAGGACCTAACAATTTCCAAGTCTGTCTAAGGACCAATGAAATGAAAGATATCTTAGGCAGAGAGATAGAGACAGAGACAGAGAAAGAAGGGGTAGGGGAGATATAAGTGTGTGTATTAAGCAAACTCCAAAGACCCTTAGAACTCTCAGCCAGCCATAAGAAACCAGGAAGAGAATAATAATGAGGCATGATTTTGTGAATCTTCCCTCATAGCTCAGTGGGTAAAGAATCTGCCTCAAAGGCAGGAGACCTGGGTTCAATTCTTGGGTTGGGAAGATCCCCTGGAGAAGGAAATGGCAACCCATCCAAGTATTCTTGCCTGAAGAATCCCATGGACAGAGGAGCCAGGCAGGCTACAGTCCATGGGTCAGACACAACTTGGCAACTAAACTCCCATCACAGTTTTTCACCTTTTAAGGAATGATAACCCTGTCCACTGACAGTGTCAAGATCTGGGGCCTGGAATAGCAACTCTTCCTTCCAGTGGGGATGTCTATGCAGGAGGTAAGGTCTAGAAGTGGGAGTGGCTTAGGAAGAAAGGAATAAAACTGTCCTTCCTTTGCAGTGCACTGCATAGGCCCCATCTTATTCCACACAGCAGTGACATTTCCTCCGGCTTCTCTGCCTGTCACTTCTGATCACAGCATCCTACCTTTTACTTACCAGCAAAACGACACTCAGTGTAAAAGTCTTAGAGTTAGAGCCCTGATTCTGTTTCCTAGCATAGAAATAACTATGCTGACCATGCTTTACAGACACTCATCCTTATCTTCCTCTGCCTTCGGACATCAACCTGTTCCCTCCTTTGAATTCCTTCCATGTGGGCTGAAAAGGTACCACATCCTATAGAGATTAGCCCAACAAGGTTAGGCTGCCCACAAAGACCTCTGGTCCCTCGGCCCTGGGAAAGCACACCTGTGGCTTTGCATATTTGGTATGGAACGTGTGGGATGAGAACCAGGTAAGTGGACAAAAACTGAATGAGGAAAGGTGAGGCTGACTCTCAGTTTGGTTACAATTCAAAGATTGTATAGTGTTCTCAGTTTGCCTTTATAAAACCTATGTCCCAGGAAAAGAATAAAAGTCGTCAAAGGGCCAGATCTAACTTAAGAGGAGAAAAAAATATATATTTAATTCCAATGTGCCATTTCTAAGTATAGTTATTTTGTCTTTCTGCATTGAACTCCTAAGGGAGAAGAATATACTGCATTGTGATTATAACAATCCAGGTTCCAACTTACTTGACTAGAAAATAAGGTTTAAAAATGTTTCTATGTAAGAAGTGGCCAATCCTCTGCAACTCTCACCCTGCTATTTCTGTTGCCTTTACCTTTGGAATCAGCTGTCAGATCAGCTAGCCATTAAGTGTGCCTCTTAGATTTTCACTCACTAGATATGTACTGCTGCTGCTGCTGCTAAGTCATTTCAGTCGTGTCCGACTCTGTGCGGCCCCATAGACGGCAGCCCACCAGGCTCCCCCGTCCCTGGGATTCTCCAGGCAAGAACACTGGAGTGGGTTGCCATTTCCTTCTCCAATGCATGAAAGTGAAAAGTGAAAGTGAAGTTGCTCAGTCGTGTCCAACCCTCAACGACCCCATGGACTGCAGCTTTCCAGGCTCCTCCGTCCATGGGATTTTCCAGGCAAGAGTACTGGAGTGGGGTGCCATTGCCTTCTCCATAGAAATGTACATGTTGTATTAAATAAATCCTCAGAAATAAATAAAGAAAAGGAAAAGGCAGAACACTGTAAAGTTTCCCATAAAATGAACGCTACTTTTTTGAAATAAATGTATGTTATGAAAGAATTTAAAATAGGAGCTCAAAAGAAAAAGAAGAGATTAGTTTGTAGGAAAAGGAACCATAGCTAAGTGATTTCCTTTGTCATTTTTAACAAAAATCTCTTGTTATAAACATTCTGTAATTTCGAACACACCTTAAATTGAACTCCAAAACATCCCAGAGCCATTTTTCACATTACTTTAAACCTCAATAAGTAGAAATAATATTAGTGTTGAAAATAATGGAATCACTGTGTTTAGTCGCTCAGTCGTGTCCAACTCTTTGTGACCCCATGGACTGTAGCCCGCCAAGCTCCTCTGTCCATGGGAATTCTCCAGGCAAGAATACCAGAGTGGGTTGCTATGCCCTCTTCCAGAGGATATTCTCAATCCAGGGATAGAACCCAAGTCTCCCACTTTGCAGGCAGATTCTTTACCATCTGCGCCACGAAGGAAGCCCAATGGAATAACTAGATATTTTTAAACGCATGCATTTTTCATATGTTCATTCACTCATTATTGAAATATTATGCAACATCATATAAAGAGGTTACCTCTGTGTTAAGATCTAGGATGCAAGAACACTACACAGAGCCTCTTCCTCAGAGGATAAGAGGGTATGTCTTAAGGTGTTACATGAACTTCAAAGTGAAAGTCACTCAGTTGTGTATGCTCTGCGACATCAAGGACTATACAGTCCATGGAATTCTCCAGGCTGGAATACTGGAGTGGGTAGCCTTTCTCTTCTCCAGGGGATCTTCCCAACCCAGGGATAGAAACCAGGTCTCCCTCATTGCAGGTAGATTCTTTATAAGAGCCACAAGGGAAGCCCAACAAAAACTTCAAGGCAGGCTGGAATTTGGCTAAAACAGGGGCTGTCTTAGACCCCAGCTCTGTTCCCTATTACTACTCCATACTCTGAACACACACATACAAAACCCTGCTGAATGTTTGTAATGGGGAGAATTCCCAAAGCACATGTAACCAGGATTTCTAAGTTGCTTTAAAGTCTGATTTTTTGGCTGCACTGTGTCTTGCAGGATCTCAGTTTCCTGACAAAAGATTGAGCCTGGCCAGAGCAGTGAAAGCCTAGAATCCTAACCACTGGACCACCAGGGAATTCCCTGATTTTTCAAATTATTAATAAACAGGATTTCTTTTATAACTTTTAGTGTTATTAATTTAATAGACTCTTTTGAAAAGAACATTAAAATTAAATCTTGTTTCTGAATTACCACAAAAATTAATAAAAGTTATTGTAAGTTACTATAGTTATTATAATAAAATTTATTATAAGTTCTCAACAAGGATACTACACACTCTAATATTAGACTTACCTGTAAATTTGATGCCCTGGGCTATACTAACCACACCCATCTCATGGGACTCTGTGATGTTACAAAAGAATGTAATGGTTGACTGAGTGCTTTGCAAATGATTTTAACTATAGTTACATGAGATCTTTCCAAATGAGAAAGAAAATTAACAGAAAATACATTTAGATACAGATTTTTCAGGGTTTGCCTAGACTTCTGTGCTAACTCTGATAGATCAAGAAATTAGGGCAAATTAGTAAAAAGCTTCTATCAATAAAAATCTCTGTGCTACAACACTCTTGCCCATTGCCTTATTATAACATTTTAAATAAGAGCAGTATATCTGCATTTTTTCTTTCTTCACTCACATCATCAAGTAGTCCAAAAATAAAGGTTTTGTGAAGTTCCTGCTAATGCACCTTATAAATTAACACATGCGTAATGTTAGAGAGAAGACTGGCTGTTATCAGTTTGACAGTATCTACTTATCACTTCTTTGAAAGCTGTAGGTGCATGCAATTAACACTCAATAAGAACATTATATTCAAAAATACCACATAATCTACATGCGTTGAAGAACAAGGGAGCTCATTCTGATGAAAAGTTTGGAATAAACAATGATTAAAAAAAAAATACTTTCTTTTCATTTGAAAGATTTTTGCCATACACTCGCTCAAAAGATAAGGGAATTAACAAAGAGTGATGGTAATGAATGCTCCAACATCCAAATTTTGGAAAATTTAGGTGAGAGATAAACTTCTGCATTCTTTTTTTTTTAATGTCCTGTGGACTAACATTTAGAATATAGACTCTAGTTTCATAGTTTCAAGAAGTCTTTAAGAACTTTGTTAAACAGAGGTTAACTAAGACTCCTCTGATATACTGTTTCAGACATATGCTCAGTTGATCTTATCCAGAAGGAAATTTGAGTGCCATTGTGTCCACTGATTTACAAACTTGACTATAGTAGAAGGAGCTGGCTGTCCACAGAAGAAATGGGTCCTTCCCATTCCAGCATAAAGCTGTCACTAAGATGTGGCTATGTGGTTAGGGGCTACGTTTCCTACAGCCCTTTGAACCTAGGTATGCCATTTGACTAAGTTCTGGTCAATGGGATCTGAGAAAGGGATGAGTGATACTTTGCCTATTAGCTGGAGATAGAGGATTCTAATGCCCTGGGAGATGACAGAGTAAGAAGGTTAAAGATAAAACTCCCATAGAGAACAAAGCGGTACAATTACCAGGAACCCCTGCATTGAATACTTAACTTGACAAGGAAATAAACTTCTCTGTATTAAATCACTAAAATTTAAGGATTTATTTTTTATAGTAGCTACTGTTTCCCTAATAAACAAAATGCTACACAACAGAATCCCTAAGGGAAAGCCATGACTACATTTTTTTTAAAAAGTTCTCGAGTGTCCTGCTGACAGCCCAGCGCCTATCCATGGTCCTGAATTTGTAAACCTCATTCTAGAAATGAGAGGACATTGATGTCCATAGAGGAAAGTCACTTGTCTGGAATTGCACAGCTAAACAGTGTGAGGGCTAGTAAGATAATTCTGGCCCCCGAAGATATCAGCCTAAAGGAAAACAAGAAGACTGGACACCATAGTAGAAGGCAGCTGAGGTTAATATGATCTGTGTTCATTTCACTAATAAGCACTAGAAACTTGTATTAAGAATTGTAGATAATATTTAACAAAACTTTCACTGCAGTCCTGAATACTGGGATTGTGCTAAGCAGTTTCAGTTCTCCTGTCTAATGTAATCTTCAGAGAAAGTCTGTGTGATAGATATTATGATAGCTACTTATGCTGGCGGGACAACTGAAGCTCAAAGAAGGAAAGGAAATTGCTCAAGATCCCACTGCTAATAAGAGTGAAGATCTGTTTGGCTTCAAACCTCAAAGATCCCACACTAACCAGCTACTAATCAATTGATATTGATACATGGAAACCCAAACCATCATTATGGCCTATTTAAATTAGAGAATTTGGTTTGTACACAAGACAAACACAGGCTTTCCTACCTCCTCTGGAAAGCATGTCTCCCTACACAGGTGCAAGGCCTGCCCAGGATGCTTGCTATAAGGAGAGAAGAAGAAAAGTCTGAATCTGCCAGAAGTCTGAGTTTAAAAAAAGAACAAAAATGAAGCCCAAGAAGGCATGTTTACACATATTAGAATAGCCAGAATAACAAAGACAATAACAAGTTCTGGTGAGGAAATGAAGAAAATTGGACCCTCATACTGCTGGTGGCAATGTAAAATGATGCAGCTGGTTTGGGAAATAGTCTAGCAGTTGTACGGAAGACGAAACAAAATTATTCAATATCATATACCACATCCACTCCTAATGTGAAATAAAGTGAAACAAATATACACTTAAAAGAAATGAAAACATGTATCTACTATTGAAAGAAGCCAGTCACAAAGGACTACATATCGTATGATTCTGTTTATGTGGAATATCTAGAACAGACAACTCCACAAAGGAAGAAGAGAGACTTGTGGCCGCCTAGTCCCAGGGTGGGAGGATTTGGGGGAAAATGGGGGGTGACTACTAATTGGCATCAGGTTTCTTTGGGGATTATGAAGTGTTCTAAAATTGATGTGTTTTTTGCACAATTCTGTGATTGTATTAAAAGTCATTGAATAAAAGTCCTTAAATGGGGAAAAAAAAGAAGGCATGTTTAGTGATCCTCTCCATCACACTACTCAAAAGAGCCTTCCTCTTGCAAGGTAGGCTTGAGGAGGTAGAGAGAGAGTAAAGTTTTCTCCCAATACCTGTGAAGTTCTCATTTTATTTTATTTTTTTTAATTTAAATTTATTTATTTTAATTGGAGGCTAATTACTTTACAATATTGTATTGGTTTTGCCATACATCAACATGAATCCGCCATGGGTGTACACGTGTTCCCCATCCTGATCCCCCCTCCCACCTCCCTCACCATACCATCCCTCTGGGTCATCCCAGTGCACCAGCCCCGAGCATCCTGTATCATGCCTCAAACCTGGACTGGCAATTCATTTCTTATATGATATTATACATGTTTCAATGCCATTCTCCCAAATCGTCCCCCACTCTCCCTCTCCCAGAGTACAAAAGACTGTTCTATACATCTGTGTCTCTTTTGCTGTAAGCCAAGCAAAAGTACAGAGAAAGAGTGATATGAAATGGTTACCTCTTCCCACTCTTACTCTCTACTGCCATTTCCCCTATTATGTATGGTATATTGCATTCATATTCATTTTAAAGTGTGCATTGTTGATATATACATGTCACTAGAATAGAAGTAGAGGGAATAGTGATGTTTATAGTAATGGTTCACATGTACTGAGCAGTACAATCTTCAGACATTCTTCTAAAAACTTTGCATGTAGTAACTTGTTTAATTCTCACAACAGCAGTATAATAACCTGAGACACAAAATGGTGCAATAACCAGGTAATCTTTAAGGGGCAGAGCCAAGACTTGAACCAAGACCAGCAGGCCTGTTTTCTATACCCACACACTGTATTGGCCTTTGACGACATGCTTACCCTCAAACAACTTACAACCTTGTAGGACACTTAAACCAGAACGAGTGACGTGTAGGGTAGTACCAACTTAATGCCATGTAAGTTAAGCACAGGACTAAGTGGTTTCCTGAAAAGGAAAACATTTGGCTTTATGGATATCTAGATTCTTCCTAAACAGAACTGTGTCTGCACCTCGGTGCCAAATAGGGACTGAAGGATGTTAGTCAATGTGTTTAGAAAGTTCACTAAGAGGTTGGGTAGTGAGATAACTGGAAGGTAGGATAGTTGTAGTAAAAGAGAGCTCTTATTTTGAAAGATCAAAGGTAAAAAATCCTAAAAGATACATCAGTTGATGGTAAAATTTAGAGACATGGACAATGCAGCTGAGAAACTGAAAGAAATATAAGATCAAAGTGTCAGCTGGATTTTAAATCATCTACTTGAAGACTCAAGATAAACAGGAAAACTACAACACAGACTCTGATGTCACAAAGAAAGGTAGACATATGCCATGGAAGCTGGCAAATAATGACAAAGAAAATGTCATTAGTAGATAACTTAGACAAATTGACATATGAAGAACTGAGGTTTTACCCAAGGTCAAATGACAAATAAGTTACAGAGCCAGAATTCTAACTTCGGTCCTTATGATTTCACTGTCCCTGCTCTGTAACCAATGGCAACCCACTCCAGTACTCTTGCCTGGAAAATCCCATGGACAGAGGAGCCTGGTAGGCTGCAGTCCACGGGGTCGCACAGAGTCAGGAACGACTGAGCGACTTCATTTTCACTTTTCACTTTCATGCATTGGAGAAGGAAATGGCAACCCACTCCAGTGTTCTTGCCTGGAGAATTCCAGGGATAGAGGAGCCTAGTAGGCTGCCGTCTACGGGGTTGCACAGAGTGGGACACAAATGAAGCGACTTAGCAGCAGCAGCAGCTCTGTAACCAGGATAACATATTTCCACCATATATGTTCCATTACTATTTGCATTAATTAGAAAACCCAGATAATAGACCCATTTTTTCTATTTCAATTTGATATATAATTGGTGTATATGACTTTTGTTTCAAAATGTTACTATAAATGTTTGCATTAAAAGGAGTATCACATAAAATTATTATCCTACAGATTTTCCCTTTTCATAAGGCAAACGCCAGCATTTGGATATTGACTCTAAGAGCAATAAACCTTGTTTATGCTGGAAGTTAAGCAATTTTATATGTGATGAGGCTAGTAAGTATTGTGGATGATTGGTTACTTGGTTTCATTTTAGCACAATCAAAAGACAATGATAGATCAATATGTTTATTCCAGTTTTTCCAACTTCTCTTGTGATAAATTTTCCCTTGACAACTTTGTGTGCTCCATGTTCTTTTCAAGCACAAAGAGAAACCATTATATATTCAGTATCAAAGCTTGTATTAGTTTGCAATGGACCACAGATTGACCAATAGGAAAGAACAAAACGTGATAGACTGCTTTCAGCTTCAGCAGAAGAAAAAACAAAGAGAAAACAGAGCAAACCAGAGGTATAGAGGAATGAATAAAACAACTGAAAAAGGACAGAACTGGGGAAAGGTAAGAGAGGCCATGCTGAACCAAAAGATTAATTTAAAAAACAAAATTAGAAGATGGAAAATAGAACTAAAATTCAATGTTTTATCCCTGCAACTTAGGTAAAATCATTGACTTTGACCTCATGTAGAGGAGCCTGCATGGGCAGTGATTATTATTCCAAAACAGAAGCGCTATTAGAAACAAATCAAATCCACTTTGGATACTTTAGAAAAAGGTCTCAGAGGGAAAGACTCTGGTTTAACTTGGAAATAAAAGTGATAAAGGGGTTGACAGGAGAAGAAGGAACCCCTCTAAAGAAGATAACTCTGTAACCCCCTCAATTCATTTGTGGCACAGCCTTCATTGTCTGTGCCAGCCACTGTACTGACTGCTTGGAAAACAAATATGGATAAGACTTGGTGCTGGCCCTCAAAGAACTAACAATTCTTTTGCTAGAATCATATTAGTACACAGTTCATCACATCACACTGAGGAAAGTGCAAAGACAGAAAAACACACAATGTGCGATAAAGCAAATGAGGCCGTGTGGGTGAGCAGACGAATTCAGACTAAGAAAGAAGGTTAGGAGAGAATTAAATCAGTGAAGCTTCCTAAAAGCTTTGAGTTACTTACACAAAAGGGACTTGAAGGCCCTTCTTTCAAAATAGGGGTAAGCGACAGAGAAGCACAGGTACACAGAGGGTAAGGCAGTCGTATGATGGTAATCGGAAAGACGATATAGAATCAAACCAAAAGAGGCAATGAGTAAGATGCCAAGGAGTTATCCCAGACACTACAAGCCACTTCCAATAATTAAATCAGGAGGAGGCATACAGCAATGTGAGGAGGAAGTGGAAATAGAGTCAAGACTGGGGAAGATAAAACTGCAAGGATGCAGTCAAGAAATCCAGTTCGGAGTTGTGGCAGTAACCTAAATGATAAATGATGAAGGCTTGAACCAAGTTTGAAGCGATGGAGGTGGAGATGACGGGACAGAGCCAAAAACTATGAGAGAGCTAAAACAGCAAAACATGGTGACTAAACGTATGTATAGATGCATCTGTGTGTACGTGTGAAAATTCAGGTGTGTGACTTGGGTGACAGAGAAGTAGTTTCGGGTACTTTTCTCTAAGACAGGGAATTAAGAGGAAGAACTTGGGGGAAAATGGAGAGAACTTTTCTTTATTGCAGGGTTTTTTTTTTATTTAAATTTATTTTAATTGGAGGCTAATTGGTTTTGCCATACATCAACATGAATCCGCCACGGGTGTACACGTGTTTCCCATCCTGAACCCCCTTCCCACCTCCCTCCCCGTACTATCCCTCTGGGTCATCCCAGTGCACCAGCCCCAAGCATCCTGTATCCTGCATCAAACCTGGACTGGCAATTCATTTCTTATCCACCAGAGAAGCTATATATGATATTATACATGCAGGTTTTTGATTGCTGATTCTATCTCCTGACAAGTATTTCATCTATTCAGATTTCTATTTCTTCATGATTCAATTTTAAAAGGTTGTATGTTTCCAGAAATTTATCCATTTCTTCTATGTCTTCAATTTGCTGCTGTAGATTGTTCATAGTAGCTTCTCATGATCCATTGTTTTTCTATCGTTTCACTTGCAATATTTCCTTTCATATCTGATTTTATTTACTTTAAGCTCTCTCTTTTTTCTTGGTAAGGCTAGCTAAAGGTTTGTCTATTTTCTTTATTTTTAAAAACAAGTTCTTAGTTTCATTTATTTCTTCTTTTATCTCTTTATTTCTATTTCATTTATTTCTGCTCTGATATTTGTTATGTTCTTCTGTCCGCTTAACTTTGGGCTTAGTTTGTTCTTTTTCTAATTCCTTAATATAAAAAGTTAGGCTGTTTTTCTGAGACCTTCCTTTCTTCTTAATTTATGCATTTATTGCTATAAACTTTGGAGAAGGCAGTGGCACCCCACTCCAGTACTCTTGCCTGGAAAATCCCATGGACGGAGGAGCCTTGTGGGCTGCAGTCCATGGGGTTGCTAAGAGTCGGACACGACTGAGTGACTTCACTTTCACTTTTCACTTTCATGCATTGGAGAAGGAAATGGCAACCCACTCCAGTGTTCTTGCCTGGAGCTGCCAGGGATGGGGGAGCCTGGTGGGCTGCCGTCTATGGGGTCGCACAGAGTCGGACACGACTGAAGCGACTTAGCAGCAACAGCAGCAGCAGCAACTATAAACTTACCTCTTAGAATTGCTTTTGTTCCATCCTCTAAGTGTTGACATATGACAAATGACAGTGTTTCCACTTTCATTTGTCTCAAGATTTTGTTTTACTTCTCTTTTGATTTCTTTTTTGATCCATTGGTTGTTCAGGAGCATATTTTTTAGTTCCACGTATTTGTGAATTTTCTTGTTTTCTTCTGGTAATTGATTTCTAGTTTTATACCACTGTGGTCAGGAAAAAACTTGATATGATTTCAGTATTCTTAAGTTTATTAAGATTGTTTTAATGATCTTTTTGTTCTACTATGTCAGTCAGGCATGTCTGACTGCAGAAAAAGAAATTTTAATTTCTTGGTACACTAAACATTACTTTTCAAACATCAAATCCCAAATGCAATGACTAGCCAGATAAGTAGTCAGACATAAGTTAGATATACACAAACACAAAGAAATTTGTGTTAAAATGAAAAAAAATAGATGGATGAAAGAAAATAATGTTAGAGCTATTAAAGTTTGCAGTAATAAAAAAAAATAAAGAAATTCTGGGATGTCTTAAATCCACACCTCCCTCATCCAATTCCCAGAAAGGTGGGTTTACTTAAACTTTCATTCCAAATTTCCACTGATGCCCACAATACTGCATCAGATGAAGGTTTCATCATGACCTTAGAATCTGAAATAGAAGGTTATTCTGTGCATTTGCACATTCAGAGAAAGTGATAACTTCCACACATTCTCAATTTTAGAGGTGGTTCATATTAATCATCCGGAGAAGGCAATGGCAACCCATTCCAGTACCCTTGCCTGGAAAATCCCATGGTCGGAGGAGCCTGGTAGGCTGCAGTCCATGGGGTCGCGAAGCATCAGACACGACTGAGCGACTTCACTTTCACTTTTCATTTTAATGCATTGGAGGAGGAAATGGCAACCCACTCCAGTGTTCTTGCCTGGAGAATCCCAGGGACAGGGGAGCCTGGTGGGCTGCCATCTATGGGGTCACACAGAGTCGGACACGACTGAAGCGACTTAGCAGCAGCAGCAGCAGCATATTAATCATCAGATTCTCATTCCATTCCGCCTCTTACCTTCTGCTTCATATTTCCCATCACTTTATCCTATGTGCTTCATTCTGTATAGTTTCCTCAGATTTATTTCACTGAAAATCTCTTCAGTTGTATAATGTTCTATATAACCACTTATCGAATTTTAGTTTAATGACTACTTTCTTCGTTGGCAGATACTTTATTTTGTTCTTTGTCAAATGTGAAAGCTACTTTGTCCTTGTCTTCTATTGTTTGTCTATGACTCTAATCTTCTTTTTGCTTAAGTCTTTTTAATAGTGTAATAGACTATTACATGACCTCTATGCAATTGCTTTATTATCTCACGTTCCAAGGGAGCTAGTCCTTAAATACTTGTTGGTTAACTCCCTCAAGCTGAAATATTTCCTTGTGTGCTTTCTATTTTTTCTCATGAGCTCATTTTTAGTAGGAATTTTTTTCCGGTATACATCCTCTGCACGCTGGATTGGTCATTATATAACTGCTTTGTCTTTGCTTCTTCAAACCCTCAGGGTGTTCACTAGTTCAGACTATTTTTTAATTAATTATGTGTCTTGAGGAGTCCAGCAAAATATTTGTAAAATAACTTCAGACTCCACACCCATTTGTGTTTCTGAACTAGAACTTCAATGTCTCACCGGAATATCTTTTTCCCACTAAGGGCTGTTGTAAAGTCTATTTCTTTGTTACATTCTTATGCAGATGAACAGACTTTTTCTATTTCCTCTTAAATTTTATTCTTTGTAGAGGTGCAGCTTTAGCATGGCTGTTAGTTCCCATTCTCTTACTCAGGTTCAAAGTTATATATCTTATTCCAGCACAGACTCAACTCATTCGCACCAAGATCCTGTATCAGACATAACCTAACATCTCTACCCTCCAGTCTTAGTGCCAAGCAAAACACTTAACTTACCATTCTGGCTTTAATTTTTCCTTTTATTCTGGCACCAGCTATTCCCTTCCTTTCTTTAACAACCACAGTTTTAATAAAATTTAAATATATCCAAATTTTCTATTTTTTAATAGCAGGAAAATGATTCATGCTAGCTCAAGTGATAAAGATGGAGAGAAGTTTTTTATGGTAGATATAACTTTGGTGGAAAAGGCCAAAATGTAGTTTCTCCAAAGAATATAGTTGATGTGGAGAGTTTATAATGCTTGAATTTAAATCTTATTTTCCTACTAACTATAACACTGCAATCAAATCACATACCTTCATTGTGATTTTATCTTTTATTAATAAATTGTGGAGAGCACAAATGATTTTGACATATGTAAAAGTCTCTAAAATCTGAAGTATCATGGTAACGATATGAAAACATTATTTATTTTACTTGTGAACCTGAGATCAGGAAAAGTGTCAATATTTCAAAATGACATGCCAAGATACTTATAGAAAGCATAGAGATGGGAGAAAGTTCAGAGGCAAGAGAAGCAAGCTAATGCATTAAATTCATACTTAGACAGGAATAGGAATTTCTACAGGAATATGAGACAGATGGGAAAAGCAGCAGGATGTCATAGCGATTCAATCCAGAACTGTGAGAGGCTCAAAGGGCTGGTGGGAATCCTATGAGAAGTCAAAAACAGGCCAGGTCACTGAGGAAAACAGAAAAACAGTCCACTTGCATAGGACCCAGATCAAGGGTCTTACGAGACATAAGAAAATTAATAGAAAACTTTCTTCAATTAAGTAAAATGAGAAAAACAATAATGGTACAAAAAATAGGAAAACGGTACTTAGGAAAACATATCAAAACTAAAGAGGCAAAAACTTTGAAATTGTTATTATATTGAACATCAAATGTTTCCTGTTATATCTATTTCTATTTTGATCTCAACACTCATAATATTATTGTATATATTGGCTTAGCATCTTTCTATACTACTAGTTTATGTACCCTCTAAGGGAAAGAGTGTTTTCTCCAATTCTAGCCCTTGGCACAGTGGCCTAGTATAGAGTACGTTTTCAACAACTGAATCTCAAATGGACAAATAAGAAAGTTGATATGATAGGGAGGCAAAAGCCAGGGGAAGCAGGCATGTGCAATGCTAAAAAAAAAAAAAAAAAATCAGGATTTACTTAAACCAACAGTTCTTTTTTCATTTTAATTTATTTTTAATTGGAGGATAATTACTTCACAATATTGTGTTGGTTTCTGCCATATATCAACATGAATCGGCCATGGGCTTACTTTTGCCTGAAACTCCCTTCCACCTCCTGGCCATCCCCCTCTAGGTTATCACAGAGCAAGGGATTTGAGATCCCTGCCTCATACAGCAATTCCCACTGGCTCTTCTGGTAACTTGGAATTGGCAGATGATATTACAGAGCCACAAGCTCCACCTTTGAGTGCACAAAGAGAAAAGAGGAGGCCTCTGGAAAGTGGAGGAAAGTGAAAGAGTGAGTGCTTTTCTTCAAAGAGAGAGGAAGAGGGCAAACTCAGCAACTCATACTCATCAACCAGATTACTGAGAAAAGTAAACTAACAATATTGTAACTGGGAAGCATTAACTTTGAGTTCATATTGAATCTCCATCTGTGACTTTAACCCTTATCTTGCCTCTTTCATTATCATAGGCATACATAATGGCCTGCCTCAGGGAGATAATCAGATCTCTCATAGCTCAGTTGGTAAAGAATCCACCTGCAATGCAGGAGACGCCAGGTCAGTTCCTAGGTCAGGAAGATCTGCTGGAGAATGGATAGGGTACCCATTCCAGTATTCTTGGGCTTTCCTTGTGGTTCAGCTGGTAAAGTATCTCCCTGCAATGTGGGAGACCTGGGTTCAATCCCTGGTTTGAGAAGATCCCCTGGAGAAGAGAAAGGCTACCCACTCCAGTATTCTCGCCTGGAGAATTCCATGGACTGGATATTATATAGGGTCGCAAAGAGTCGGACACAACTTAACAACTTTCACTAACATTCTTGAGTTCTTTGTGTGGCAGGTGGAGCCCCTAATCTGCTACTTACCATCCTGGCTCAGAAATTCACATTTCGGGCAAGGGGCCGGAATTGGAATTGCAGATAGCTGTGGCATCTTTGTTGATATGACAGGAGATATTCCATTTCAAACCACGCATGAAATGACTGTGCAGAGTGAAAATTACATATCCCCCTGGCTGAGACTTGCCATTCTAGGAAATATTTGCAAGAATTAAATGGCCTTTTTACTTTGTTTCCTCACCTTGCCCCATCAATGATTCATAAAAAAACCTGGCATCCAGGCCCCAGGAAGATGGATATTATGATCTATCATCTGGGGAGCAGAGCAAGCTTGGACTCCATAACAGTGTTATGTGGTCTTGAAGGGAAGACTCACTGAATAAATTAGACTAGCTTTGGGAAGAGTCAAGTGAAAGTATTAGTCACTCAGTTGTGCACAACTCTTTGCAACCCCATGGACTGTAAGCCCAATAGGATCCTCTGTAAATGGAATTCTCCAAGCAAGAATACTGGAGTGGGTAGCCATTTCCTTCTCCAGGATACCTTCCCCATCCAGGAATCAAACCAGAATCTCCTACATTGCAAGCAGATTCTTTACCATTTGAGCCAGTAGCAAAGCACTTGGGAATGGTAAGTCATACCAAATCAAATTATTTTTGAAATGAAATGCAAGGTTGTACAGATCCAAGAAATAACTGTGTGTGCT
>NW_011494875.1:4387512-4433509 GCF_000754665.1 Bison bison bison | reverse complement strand
TATTACTGTGTGTGCTTAGTCATTCAGTCGTGTCCAACTTTGCAACCCCGTGGACTGTAGCCCATCAAGCTCCTCTGTCTATGGGGATTTTCCAGGCAAGAATACTGGAGTGGCTTGCCATGCCCTCCTCCAGGGGATCTTCCCAACTCAACTCTCCAGTGGTCAAGGATTTAATCAATTGTGCTTAAGTAATAAAGCCTTTGTAAAAGTCATAAGAAGAGGGTTCTGAGAGCTTCAGGGTAGTGAATATGTGGAGTTTGGGAGAGACTGGCATGCTTAAAGAGGGTCTGAAAGCTCTTCTCTTCCCTGTGCACCTCTTCCATTTGTCTTTTCCTGAGTTAAATCCTTTAATAATAAACTGGAGATCTATTAAGTAAAATTTTCTCTGAGTTCTGTCAGCACTCTAACAAATTAAACAAACCCAAGGAGGACGTCTTCAGAATTTCTGATCTACAGCCAGTTTATTCAGAAGCCCAGGTGACAACATGGACTTGTGATTGGAGCCTGACGTGGAGGGGGGAGCAGTCATGTAGGACTAAGCCCTCAGCCTATAGAACCTGACACTCAGACACCCAGCTTATTGAGAATTGCTTATTGGTGTGGTAACCCCACCCCACCCCACACACACACATATTGGAAATTGGGTCTCAGAGCACGTTAAAAATAGTTTTATGTATTACATATACTATATTGTATAACTTTTATGTAATTACAAATATATTGTTCAGATATCACATTTTCCCCAAAAAAACTCTAGTTTCTTGCGAGAAATTAAGGCTAAGACAAAAACTGACAGAGTGTATCTGGAGCAGAAACCAGTAATGGATGGTTAGCATCTATTTCCCTCTCTGTTTAACTATCAGAATCCTGGAGTTGTAGCTTGGCACCTGGCTACCAAGTGAGAGACTATCAGCCTCCCTTGCAGCTAGGTATGAGTACGTGGCTAAGTACATACTAATGAATCATGAGCTGAACTAATACATGGCCAGTTTCATTCTTTTCTTTTCTTTTTTTCCCCGAAGAAAAGGCTACTTGCCCTGAGCAATCTTTCCCTCTCTTGTTGACCAGGAAATAGCTACATCTAGGGCAGTTGCCTTGGACTTAATGAAGGAAATCATATACTTGGAACGTCAGATACAACTCTTTCTCCAACCAAGTCTCAGATAACTCTGGGTCATATTCAGTCTGTCAGCTTTGGACCACTCACATCTGAACTGTTGAATGAGAATCAAGGTTTTATCTTACTTAAGTCATGGAATATTTTAATCATCTATTTACATATTGGCCTAGCCTGCACCTTAAGTCATTAAATGATCAAAGTAAGCAAATGTGCTACAACTGTTCATCCTTTCAAGGTTCTCCTATGAAGCATCACACCATTCTATGATTTCAGATTTGTTACCATCTATACACTCAATTAATTACACCATAAAATGGTGAATAATATTTAGAGTGGTTTGCAAGCTTTAGGATACATGGGAATAACTCTGTGTGGGGAAATGCAAGAAATGGAGTATTTAGAAAGCAACTTAGATGATTCTGTTTCTGGTGGTCTACAAAAGATGTTTTGAGGAACTGTGGAATATCGGTGATAAGAGTCAATTTTGTCTGATGAGAATCAGTCTTAGAGCCACCAATACTTTGTACCTAAAATCAGTGTGTCATGAACCACTGTATGAAACATAAAGTGAAACGAGGAAGATGAAGGTTATAATGAGTCTTCTAAGATAATCAAGACTAGATTGGTCCATTCTTTTAAAAGGTATAGATCAAGTTCAGTTCAGTTCAATTGCTTAGTTGTGTCTGACTCTTTGTGACCCCATGGACTGCAGCACACCAGGCTTCCCTGTCCATCACCAGCTCCCAGAGCTTGCCTCAAACTCATGTCCGTTGAGTCGGTGATGCCATCCAACCATCTCTTCCTCTGTTGTCCCCTTCTTCTCCTGCCTTCAATCTTTCCCAGTATCAGGGTCTTTTCCAATGAGTCAGTTCTTCACATCAGGTGGCCAAAGTACTGGAGTTTCAATTTCAGCATCACTCCTACCAATGAATATTCATGACTGATTTCCTTTAGGATTGACTGGTTTGATCTCCTTGTAGCCCCAGGGACTCTCAAGAGTCTTCTCCAACACCACAGTTCAAAAGCTTTCCAAACTATTAGAGCAGTGGTTCTGAACAAATAAGCTCCCCTTGGAATTACCTGTGGAATTTTTTAAAGTACAGATGCTTGTCCTCACAATTATTTGTTGATTTAGAGTATTTGGAAGTCCAGTCCAGTTGTTTTTTTACAAGTTGATTATAATTCACATTTATGAATAACAAGCAAGGTGTTACTCAATATAAGAAATGATTTCTGGAGAATTTTTGAAGGAAGTACTTTTTAACTTGGAACTGAGACAGAAAGTGGTAGCATCATTAAAAAGTTTCTGTTTTAGAGAATGAGAAAATAATTTTTTGCTAATTAATGGATTTGCTGGGGGATGGAGACTAAACCAATGTCTCAAGGTCAACAAACAAAAATTAATTCAGCTTTTACTATAAGCTAGGTCTTCCCAAGTGTCTCAGTGGTAAAAATCTGCCTGCCAGTGCAGGAGATGCAGGAGACTGGGTTTGATCCCTGGGTTGAAAGATTTCCTGGAGCAGGAACTGGCAACTCACTCCAATATTCTTGTCTGGAGAATCCCATGCACAGAGGAGCCTGGCAGTGGGCTACAGTTCATGGGGTTGCAAAGAATAGGACATGATTGAGCATGCACACTCGCACTATAAGCTTGGTCTTATAAGGAATTTAAAGAATATATTCTTTGGCTCATGAAATCATCTCATTACTTGATAACTGCATCCGTTTGTACAAGCAACATACATAAATTATTAGGGGAGGGGAGAGAATAGAAAATTCTAACATAAATTTAAAGAGTAGGAGAATATGAGGGAGTCTTCATGGAGAAAATCACTTGAATTTTGAGTCTGAACTGCCATGGAAGGGAGAATTTTTCAGGTCCAGAAATGGAGATGTCTGTGGCACATTGAAGATATGCTAAAAAGAGCTTCTGTTCTCTTGGAAGAGAAAAGAAATTGTTGTAAAGACTGTAAAGGATCTTGAATGCAAGCACAAGGAATCTGGACTTTGTCTTATAAACAAGAGGGAATCAAAGTTGTTTGTGCCTTGAACTGATATGGACGAAGAAGGGTTTTAAGAAAAATTGATTCAACAGTGGGGTGCACAATATACTTGAAAGAAAAGATGTCTGGAAGAGAGGAAATGAGAAAAAAGCAAATGTTATTGCTGTGATCACAATAGTATGGTGACCACAGGGGTTTTTGAGATCCCTGCTAATTCTGTGACCTATGAGGGCTCTAAGAGAAACACTAATATCTTTTTGAAACACTTCAAATGGCTTTGATCACTATGTGCAGAGATAAACCTAATGGACTTTAGTTTTACAAAGAGGACATCCTGAGTAAGACAGAAGGCTTGCTATTTAACCAATCGAACATTCAATCTTGAAAGTTTTTTTTTTTTCTAAGAGTAAAACAAGAACAAGAATAACATTAAGAAAACAACTATGCTACTAAGCCCCAAGTGATGATTTGCCTAATCATTCTTACTATAGAAAATAATTGCCAAAAACTTTCATGTTTATTTGGCTTTTGTCTTATTTTGTTATTGATTTTTAAAGCAAATAGCTCATCTGATATGCCTTTTGTGCCTAGTTTTGTTGCAGATATTTTTATTCTGTTTCTTAATGAATATAAATCACATTTCAACTAAATTAATCTCAATGAATGTAATGAAATAAAATGAAACTGTAATGAAATTAACAATTTTTTGTTGTTTTTCATGAAATATCTTTGCCCCTCCAATACTTAGTGCATCGCTGGGGGTACCATGAAATTTTTTTTTAAGAAGATGGTCTTTTGCCTGAACAAATTAATAAAGTCCTAAGGCACTTAAGCGACATCTTCACAAATGTGCCCAGTGCATACCGCACATACAAGTAAAGGGAGTAAAGGAAAATTAGAAATGAATTCTACTTGATCAAAGACTTCATGGAGTGGCATGAACTCTGGCTGTCTTCATTTGGAAAATACCATATCTTCTAGATCCCCATTAGCAAAAAAAAAAAATTCTTGATGGAGAATCTTGATTTATTTTTCAATGCCTTTACTTTTCCTTTATTCTGAATGTCATTGGTATCGATAAAATATTTCACTACAGTTAGTTGATCAATATATTCTAGCTCCTCAAATGTTTAAATAATAAAATCATGTTCAGATGTTACCTGTGCAAAAGCTACTATAGTTAGAGCTTCAGATCTTCTAGACAATCAACTAATCTTTTTAGATAAAGTAAAAGGAGCAGTTCATCGGCAGCAGTGCTGGTGACCAGTATTTCTCATTCTCCTTCTAGACATATAGTAATATTGCATTTCTTCTCCTACTTTAAATTAGATGTAGTCATGTGACTTGTTTTGACCAATAAAATATAAATAAAACAGACATTTGCTTTTCTAGGCATAAGCCTTTAAAGTTCCCATCTGTCTGTCATGATACCAGCAACACTTCAAACAGGCTCCCTCACTTATATGCTTAAGTGAGGACAATATACATTATAACCACTATAACTCAGTGTACATATAGTGTGAGCAACAAAAAAGCCTTTGTGGTTACAGACCACTAAAAGTTTATGGATGTTCTTTACCAGAACATAATATAGCACATCTTGATTAATAAAGACATTTGAACAAGAAGAAAAGACAGCTGTAACAAGAAAAGTTACAAAATGCACCACCGGTTTAACAATTTCCCTGGTGGCTCAGATGGTAGAGAATCTGCCTGCAAGGCAGGAGACACAGGGTCAGGATTGACAGGGGTGGATCCCTGGGTCAGGAAAATCTCCTGGAGAAGGAAATGACAACCCATTCCAGTTTTCTTGCCTGGAATATTTCATCGACAGAGGAGCCTGGCAGGCTACAATCCATGGGATTGCAAAAAGTCAGACTAATAATTTCACTTTCCAGCAGTAGTTACTATCAGAAACTGTTATCTGTTAATGAGTGGAGAAACATCTGGTAAAACTGCCACTTGTAATAGTTTGGTAGGCAGATCATATACCCGACGAATTTCAAACATCTAGAAAAGAAGTTGGAGAAAAAAATATTTTGTGTATATAAATAGCTATTAGCCACACTTTGCAAGGCACTATAAAAAAGAGATTTAGTCAGGAAAATATTAACTGGTTTGAAAACAAAAAAGAATGCAAGTTGTCCCCGAATTCAGGAATGCAGAGAAGAGGCAAATGCTTCCCAGACCAAGATAAAATTCGTAGTCTTTGAGCAATAAAAACCAAGTAAAACTCAGCCTCACAGGCAAGGGTCATATTAAGGGTACTCGGATAAATATCTGACTTGATGAAGGTGTCTCAGAGTTAGACTGAACTCAACTCCTCCAAACTCAACTGGTACAAAGTATCTGCAATAATTCAAGGTTCAGAAATAAGCAAATGAGAAAGTTAAAAAATATTTGTTGTTCAGTTGCCCACTCCTGTCCGACTCTTTGTGGCCACGTGGACTGCAGCATGCCAGGCCTCTCTGTCCCTCACCATCTCCCGAAGTTTGACCAAGTTCATGTCCATTGCATTGGTGATGCCATCCAGCCATCTCATCCTCTGATGCCTCATTCTAAAAATTATGACTATCCTAAAAACTGTTTTAGAAAAGACTGAGGGTGGGAGTGCTAGCAAGATGTACTGACAAGAATCAAATAGATAAGACACAGTATTTTCAGAGTATTTTACTGCTATTAAGAATTATCAGTCTGGGCTTAAAAATACTGCCATTGATCTAGGCTTAATTCAGTTCTTGAACTGTCGATCACCTACAGGCAGGAAGTAGACTTAGAAAGCCACTCAGTCCTAAAAGAGAGTATTTATTCCTAAATAAATCGTTCAGATGTGCCCACAAAGAATCACAGAAAACAAAGAATTCCCAGAGGGTCACAGAGAACACTAGGCAAGAGAGCTATCCTCAGACAGTGGAACCAGGGCCCTATGCAAGGATTTTTCTATCCCTAAGGTGGTGGTGTTTCAGTTACTAAGTCGTCTCCAACTCTTATGATTCTGTGGACTGTAGCCCATCAAGCTCCTCTGTCCGTGGGATTTCCCAGATAAGAATACTGGAGTGGGTTGCCAATTTGCTTATCTAGGGGGTCTTCCCAACCCAGGAATCGAACACTGGTCTCCTGCATTGGCAAGTGGTCTCTGCATTGAAGGTGGGACTCTATCAACTGAGCCACCTGGGAAGCAATTTATGAATATTTTGACTCTATGGGGTAGTAGAATTGTTCTGTACCAGACTAGCATCTACTATATATTTTTCTTTATTCCCTTTCCAAGTCGGAATGTTTATTGAAGTTATCCTATTTTATTATGACCAATGAATATTGGACTGTAAGAGGAAGTTAACATATCTTTAATTTACATATCTCCAGATTAAAAGGAGCCATATTCAGACATGATGGACAGCCTACTGCTTATTATTCAGATGTGATAATCTATGAGATTTACACTATCACTGGCTGAGACTTGTGGGTTGTCTCCATTGGGAAAAGTAAAGTGTATTTTTGTACATGGTAATAAAAAATATGGCCATTTGTTGACCAAATATTGCATTTGTCATCAACATTTTACTGGAAAATGAAGAGAATGAATATTTCTGGTTTGCCTTCTTTCAGATTCATGGTAGGATTGTGCTTCTTTCTATACAGTAAAAAGAATATATAAATAAATAAAATAATACAGTTTATTCAGTAGAACGTGAGTGGAAGCTATGTGGTCTCTTTAGAGTAACGTTTTTAAAGGAAGTATTCTAACATATTACTGTCCTGTTTCCATGTGTTACAGCTCATGAAAGCTACATTTCCCTGAATGAAAACAGCATGAATCAGAGCCCTGTAAACCTGAGACAACAGGTAATGTGAGGAATAAATAAACCTTTTTTTGTTTGTTTTGGGCTTCCCTGGTGGCTCAGATGGTAAAGAATCCACCTGCAATGTCGAAGATCTGGGTTCAGTCCCTGAACTGGGGAGATCTCCTGGAGGAGGGCATAGCAAACCACTCCAGCATTCTTACCTGGAGAATCTCACGGACAGAGGAACCATTAAGATGTTAAGAGTTGTTTGTTATTGCACGATGCGTGCGTGCTAAGTTGCTTCAGCCGTGTCTGACTCTTTGCGACCCTAAGGACTAAGCCGGCCATGCTTCTCTGTTCATGGGATTCTTCAGACAATAACACTGGAGTGGGTTGCCATGCTCTCCTCCAGGGGATCTTCCCAACTCAAAGTTACTGCACTGTAACATAACCCATTTGACTATCACAAGACATACAGGTATAGAAAGTCAGTGTTTAGCTTACCACAAGCACTCAGTAAAAATTTGGTCATGGAACTGAATTTATGCAGGCATTTTAGTGTTTAGTAACAAAACACCAAATCTCCAGGAGATTTTGTCTAGTAACCAAACTCCAAATTAAAGAGAATGCTATTTTGTGGATTCTCACAGCATTCAACGAAGTTCAATTCATATAATCCACAGATAGGCAGTTAGAAAACAAAAAAGATATCAGCACAAGACTAGAGGATTTCTCGATATTGTAAACAATAGAACAATAAGCAGTCTCAGGAAGCAGTGAGTTTCCAAACAAAAATAGAACGAACGCCAGTTTGAGAAGGTGAAAAGAGACTTCTGCTTTGGAAGGGAAGTTGAGTGAATTGACCTTTACATTTTATTCTGACTCAGAGATTCTGTAATTGTCTCCCCCTCTGTCTCTTTCAAACTGACTTAAAACAAGATAGGTGGAAGCTAAATACCTAGGCTGAATCCAAGATTTATGATAATGCTATTAAACTTTATCATCTGACAAGTGTTATTATATGTCTGAAGTGACCCATTTTATTATTGAATTCCTGGCTAAATCCAGCCAGTGTTCCAGGTCCCACATTTCACAATGCTTCAGGGTTCTCAGTAGGGAGGAGACCTATTTAGCCGCCCATTCCAATTGTGAATTACAGACTAAATGACCTGATTATTGCCATAATTCCTGAGGTATATCTTTTTTCAACTTGTTTCCTAGTTTTATAGAAACCACACAAAGAACTTATCAAGATATAAGTATTTATGCTATAAGCATGAGACAGAAATCAGGATAGTGATTGGAACTACCAACATTTGAAGTCAGATTAAGGAGGGAGAAATGAAAGGAAACAAAAAATCGGTGTTTCTAAGGAAAGAAAACATCTGTGTTAGACAAAATAATTTGCCAAGCAATCATCCTAGGCATGATGAGTGTACATAAAGACCAGACAATTACTTAATAAAGGTACATAAACAACTTTAAGATCATAATACAAGGAATAGGAAGGGAAGATAAATATCACCTAATTCTTTTATTTAAGGTAATTTAGCTGTTTTCCCTTTTGGGTCCTAGTAGCTGACTTCAAGACCAGTAACCACCATTTTTACTGTTTTAACAGGTAACATGTGTATCTCCTCTCCATCCATCATTTTACTTGACCCTCAAGGCAATCTTAAGATCTGGGAAGTGGAACAGAAAATGATAGTTGCTGACAAAAATCCATTCTCCCCTTCTTGCATAATAAGAGTTCCTAGTTGGATACATGGTCAACCAAAAGACAGAACAAACTTCTCAATATCTCATGGAGCTAACTATGCTGTTGTAACAAAGTTACAATGGGATGTAAGGAGCCTAATGGAACTTCCATATCCCATTCTTAAAGGAAGGTCTATACTCATCTCCTTCCAAACTGCAACGTGGATGGCACAGATAGTTCTCATGAACACTGAAGATGAGAACAATGTCAAAGGGGCAGACAGAACAACAAATTGGAAGGAACCTGAATATCCCTACTAGCCTTGAACTGTCTACCTCCAGACTGCTAAGTGTTACTTTTATTTTTATTGTGGCAACCAAACTTGTACTCTAATTATTAAGACAAAACAAGTATTTTATTACCAATTTTATGAAAAAATATTGATACTCAGCTTGCTTAGAATACTTGGTCACTGTTTAGTGCCTCTTTTCAAAGAAAGTGCAGTGGAATATTTTGTTGATTTAACATATATGACTTGTTTAATATTGTCAACTACCATATCTCATTCTGGTCCAGGAAGCAAAAAAAAGTATGCAGTGCTAGAAATGAGTCCTTTATTTAGCCATATAAAAAAACTTATACAACTAAGAAAGTTTTTTCTGAGAACGGCTCCTATGTGGATGAGCTAATAATCCAAAAGTTTAAAGCATATTTATGTAGGGTTTTGTCAAGTATTTTATTTAAAGAGCAATAAGAAAGGGCAAGGAATTATTGTTTGTTCTTCTAAAAGGACATGCAAATGAATGATTTTTTAAAGGATATTTCCAATTCAGATAATGTTGCATGTACAGCTGTAACTGATTTGGGGGGCACTGAGGGATGGAATTAGATAATTTCTTGTAACCAAGACAAATTCAAAAGAGGAAAAGTTTCATCCACCTGTCATTTAGAAATTCCACTAAAGAGAACTCTAGAACACATGATTTTCAGAAAGAAACAATTTTCTAGAAGAAAAAAAATCACTCTAGCAATCAAGTTTCTTATCTTCCCTGCTTATTAATGAAGTGAATTTGTCTGTAAATCCTAGGTGGCAAAACTATGATTCATCATATAATGATCTTTAAAGTGTATCCTATGAAAGTGAGACATGGGTGAATAAGGTTAAAGTTCACACTCATAAAATAGATCAATAATTTTCATGCTCTGAACAATTGGGTTCCTTTTCAATGAAATGAGACCCTGATAAGTTATAGAAATACTTGATATAATTTTACATATTTTTATGACTAAAACATCTATTCCTTTTCATTTTTCCTTTTAATGATGTCTCTATGCTTCTTTTATATGTCTACAGTTTTTGTATTGTGTGTTCCCAGAACAATATCCTTTTTAAAAATTGGAGTATAATTGCTTTACAATGTTGTGTTAGTTTCTGCTACACAATGAAGTGAATCAACTATATGTGTATAAATAGTCCTTCCTTCTTGGACCTCCCTCCCTCCACCCCCACCCCATCCATCTAGGTCATCACAGAGCAGGCGCACAGCTATCTATTTTACACATGGGAGTGTACTTATGTCAAACCTAATCTCCCAATTCATCCTACCCTCCCTTTATGTAAAGAACAATCTCTTATTTACTCTTATAAACTGTATTATTTCCTTCTATATTTACTTAATAAATAACTTCTATTCAAAAATTATTTCAAATTGATTATTATTGCCAACCATTCTGACCCATATTTACCCACCACCTACTATGAACATTCAGTTCAAAGCACATTTGACAAAGGAGGGGCAAGGAGAAAAACTACTTTTCTTGCTATTGATTCTGGAAAAGAGAGAAACTGGCAGCTTGAGCTATAGTGACATTTTAAATCAATCTATGAATTTCTAATAGTTTGCTATTATTCTGATCTCTACTGATACTTTTTCTTTAGAAGTCAGTCAACAAAAATATAAGTGGCTATTATATACTAAGCACTACAGACAAACTGGGAATACAATAGTAATCACGGCAGAGTGAACTTGTACTGGATACACATTCCCCTTTTTTCTTTTTCCTTTTTCACTTGAAAACTGGCAGTTACTGGTTCTGCTTCTTGATCTTGTTATGATCTTGGACATGTTCACAACTTAGAGTGAGGACAGAAGACATATTCTGTTTGGTGAACTGAAGCTATCACAAAGACTTCATTATTCAGTGCCTCAGACGCATCATTTCTCACCATTACTCTTTAAAGAGCTTGTGGATTTTGTTTTGTTGTTTTTTCTTTAAGAGGTGGCAAGTTATGTGTGAACATTTCAAGTTTTCTAGTCTCTTTCTAAGCTAATTTTGTATTCACTGAAATCTCTTGTTGAAATGCATGTGCTACACATCTATTTGTGTACTAGAGGTGTGTTATTGCAAATTATCCTTGATAGGCAGCTAAAATAATGTCAATACAGTCATCCTTTTCTTCTTAAATGTTCCTTAGCAGATGTTTTATTATAATTTTACATTCCATACCCTATGGATTTTATGTGTGTTATCACATTGAGATTTTTTTCTAGTTTGACCAGTATTATATATGTTCTGCCATTATAACCAGAACTAATTAGAAATATCTACTATTTATAACATTTCTTGAAAGTGAATTTTTACTCGAGTCAGTTTTGCTTCAAGTTTCCTAGATCGTTTGGTAGCTAAAATTCTGTGTGCTTAAAAATAGAAAACAGGCTATGGTCTGGAAAGAATAAATCATAAAAAACTAGTAAAGGTCTATGAAGAAATTAATTTTAATAAAGTTTAAATTTATGACATTCAGATGCTATTTTGATTTTTAAAAGTAAACCTTAATAAAGTTATAAAACCTATAGGACAAAAACAAAACGAAAAATGTTAGTTTTTTCTTAAGATAGAGTAGAAAGGAATGCTATCAACTGATATTACCTCACACAATATGCATTTCATATTTATTCCCCCAAGGTCTCTAAGATCTAATTTTCTTTGTGTGTAAAGGCAAGAAAAAATGTTTTCCTGTTTTACAAGATAATTCTGTAAGGACACCCTATGATTGAGAATCAGTTAAGAGTATTTTTTTCTCCTGTGCAGTCAACAGAAATAGACTGAAGCATAGCTTTGACCTTTCATCAACAGTGAAAATAGACCAATATGTAATTCAAAATCTGGTGCTTGATATAGAAGTAATAAAAATCCAGTAAAGCCCTTAAATGATTTGATACTGTTATGTGAAAAAAAATTAGTTAGAATATCAGGATAAAATAAATATTACTTAAAGAAATAACACAAAAATGTAATAATCATTTTAGAGAGATTTATAAAAACTTAAACTATAAAGGAATAAAGAGCAGGAAAAAAATGAGGATTCTGAGTTCTCATTCTGGACAAGCTACTTACTCTCTACAATTTGAACTATTGGAACCTTGTCCTTCAATTTTATTTCATGTAAATGAATGATCAGAGTGCTCGATTTCTTGATGCTATATTAAAGTCAGCCCAGTCCTCCTCCAAATGTTTAGCTGGGGTCGCCCAAACCATCTCTCTGCAAGTCCAACCAAGCCTTTTCCTGACCAGAGCAACTAGTGCAATTCTGACAGGGGAGTCTAAAATCAGTCCGAATTGAAGTCCCAGCGTTAGTCCTGAGAAAGCACGTACACACAAGAGTGCTGATTTTATTTTCTTCAGTATATTTTATTCTCCCAATTTTTATAATTGAGACTCTCCAGTGGTTTGCAATTGGGTACCCTATTTCCTGGGCTTCCCAGGTGGCGCTAGTAGTAAAAACCCACTTGCCAATGCAGGAGACGTAAGAGATGCAGGTTCAATCCCTGAATCTGGAAGATCCCCTGGAGGAGGGCATGACAACCCACTCCAGTATTCTTGCATGGAGAATCCCTTGGACAGAACAGCCTACAGCAGGCTACAGTCTAAAGGGTTGCAAAGAGTCAGACATGACTGAACCAATTTAGCACGCACGCACACACTGTTTTCTATCTGAAGACAGATTGCTAAGAGTCTATGTGTCTGGGCTCTGACCACTGTCTATTTCTTATAAGACCCACTTCCAAGTCATCATATTCAACCCCTACTTTCACTCCTCTATCTTCAGCCCAGATTAGAATCCTTCCTTGGGTGGGCTAATGCCTTTGAGTTAAAATAAGAGGCCTACCCTTTTCTCAACTTCACCTTAAGCTGTGCCAGGCAATGGTGCACAAGATGAAACAGTGGGAAAGCTGGTTTAGACCAGACATTCCCAACACAAATACATCAATACAGTGTCTGCATAACACTTGGTGTCCTAATGAAAATGGCCTTTTAATGAGCAACTTGATTTTTTTTTCTTTTTTTATTTTAATTGGAGGTTAATTACTTTACACTATTGTATTGGTTCTGCCATACATCAACATGAATCCACCACGGGTGTACACGTGTTCCCAAAATACACAAAATGTAGATGATCAAAGTTAACATAAACAGTGAAAAGAAAGGTTGATAGCATTTACCCTTGATACGATATGATGAGAATGGGACCTGTAACTCCTGTCAAATTATAAGAGAAAAAGATCAGACAAGTCTTAGTTATAAAACATTCTACAAACTACTCCCCAAAATTGTCAAGGTCATTATAGATTAGGAAAATCTGAGAAACTGTCACAGCCAAGAGGAGCTTAAGGAGACACGACAGCTAAATGTAATGTGGAATCCTAGAAGAGAAAATAGATATTAGGTAAAAACTAAGAAAACCTGAATAAAGTATAGATTTTAGTAAGAGATATAAATATAACAAAATATATCAACATAAGATATTAATAAAGGAAATTGGGTTTATGGGAATTAGCTGTACTATCTCAGCAACTTTTCTGTAAATTTGTTCTACAACAGTAAAACTGTTCTAAAAAAGTAAAGTTTAACAAAGTAATACATAAATAGTTTATCAAAATAATATACAAAAAGAGTTATGTTGGCTAATTATAAGAATCAATTATAATCTGTAGACCTATAAAGCACAGAACTTATATGACTATGAGAAGTCATAGTCAGAGACTATGACTATGTCATTTCATTTTTCTGGACCCTAACTCTGTTTTAAATGTATTTTTCAAGGCAAGGACTACAAATGACCAAGCTGAAACTGCAAAAATACAATTAATGATCATATCTGTGGTAAAAATTCAATGAAGGCAAAGATGCCATGTAAAAAATAACTGAGAAAATGAAATTCATGATATCAAAATGTCACTCATAAGTTATCCTAGCTTAGAACAGTTGCAAATATGTCAGTATCAGATCTTAATATAATACAAACATTCCAAAACAGAAATCTAGGAACATAAAACCTGTGAGAATATATATTTTCACGTTTATATATATATATGTGTGTGTGTGTCTTGCAATTTCATAGAAAATAAAGGAAAACCAGATTTTAAAAATACATATTAATAGTATCCTAGAAGAAAAAGATGAAATTTAGCTTGCACAAACTATTTTAAGAATACATCAAGCAGAAAAGAAAATGAAGAGAATCTAAAATTTTTAAGATTAAAAAAATGGCTCAGCCTACTCCATCCTCTTTTATTCTGGCCTGCCGTGAGTTGTCAGAGAAAGTCACAATGGGAATACATGTCGCTTCTTGTTACTCCTCTGGTCTGGGCTTAGGAAATCATACGTTGGAACAGTGGTCTAAAGGTCTAGGAAAGAAGGCTCACTCACTTTGTTGCTTCCTCTCCTGGTGTTGCATTAGGAAAATAACAACAGACTTGAAGTCAAATATTTAATTCTTCAAGAAGAAAAGAATGCTCAGACTGTGTCCATTTAGTAATATGACTAAATTTTTTAGCTAACATGTATTGGTTTAATGATAATGTAGGGAGATTCTGTTAAGTGTTTAAAATCTATTACCTCCTTTCAAAGTTGCAATAGCTGTATGTAACAGCTCTATGTACAAACCTTCTCAAGGTCTCTTAGCAGTAAATAGCGAGGCTGGGGTTAGAATCCAAGTGTTTCTGACTCTTGTCACGGCTGGTCAAAAGCTATCTTTTTAGAGTAATTATTTGACATAATTTACTGTTCAATTTAGAAAAATAAGTTCATTAAAGATTTAATTATCTTTTTGAAGAATTTATTGAATGAATTCTTTTAGTATATATCACATACAATTTCCTTGTTGCTTAAAAGACGTAAAAGAATTATAATATTTAATTTACCTTGAAGAGAAATATATATAAATTTTTCCCTTTCAAGTATTATTGAGCTGTTGATTCTAGAGGAGATAGATCAAACTGAACTAAATCAAAATTTTAGTAAATCAGGGTCTCTGAGTCTTTTGTACTAATTTTTTCACCCTAATTTGACCAGAGAAGAGCATGGGGAGACAGTAAAATTGTAACTATGTTCTGTAATGCTCAAAAGGGAGGTAAGCATATCAATTCATCAATTCTAAAAAAGCAGTTACAACATAAAATCATGTAGACCAATAAATCTTTCTAACAGAGCAATCTCTTCCAGTTCCTGACAGGTGGTTCTGCAACTTCTGCTTGACTATTTTGACTTAAAACATCCGCACTGACTTTAGAAAAATGTATTTTATAGTTGGATAGATAATCACAACTGTCAATATTTATTGGCTGTTCGCTGTGTGTCAGGTACTAAACTGGACATATTGGTTTAATACCAAGTATGTAGTGAATACCGTCTGAGTTCCAGGCATTGTTATAGGGGTACTAGGGATTCAACAGTGAGTGAAAAAAAGACCCTATCCTTAACATGTTTATAGGTTATCACTTAATCAACAAAATATCTTATGAGATAAGTACTATATAATAGCAATATTTGTCTCCCTTCTACAAGTGAAGAAGGAGGGTTAGATGTTTTCCTATAGCCATAATGCTATTATAACATATAGGTGCACATAAACCAAGTGTTACATTATGTTCTTTGAAATATAACAGCATATTTTCAAGGTTCAATATAAGCCATATCATATTTAGAAAATACATTAGGTCTTTCTCATCTCACTAAGAGGGTATACCATTCACATGTTATTTTCCTTATCATGAGAATTGTGCATAAAGACTTGAAAATTTGTGATTAAAAGTGTTTTTCCAATGAACTGAAAGAGGATATTTTCTTTCCTTTTTCCCCCCAAATTTTCCTTTATTTCAACTGGCTAACCCAATCCTTTCAAGAATCAGACCTCACTTAGCTCAATGCAGAAGAGAATATTTTAGATTTATGAAATGGATTCTGCATTTGTATTTATGTGTATTGCACTGTTTTACTATTTACCATTTTGAAAACAAAAATCCTACAAAATCAAACCAATTTCTATAAAATAAAATGTTCCTGCTTTTAATATAGTTTCTCCTATATAATAAATCCAATCAAGAAACACTATCTACACAAGTGTGTGTGTGTTAAGTCACTTCAATCATATCTGATTCTTTGCAAGCCTATGGACTGTAGCTCACCAGACTCCTCTGTTCATGGGATTTCCCAGGCAAGAATACTGGATTGAGTTCCCATTCCCTCCTCCAGGGAATCTTCCCCACTCAGGGATCAAACCTGCATTTTTTAACTCTCCTGCCTTGACAGGTGAGTTCTTTACCTCTAGGACCATGGGGAAGCCTATAAAGGTATATTCAAACAAATGGTGGAAACAACAAACTGTGGAAAATTCTTAAAGAGATGGGAATACCATACCACCTGACCTGCCTCCTGAGAAATCTGTATGCAGGTCAAGAAGCAACAGTTGGAACTGGACATGGAACAACGGACTGGTTCCAAATAGGAAAAGGAGTACGTCAAGGCTGTATATTGTCGCCGTGCTTATTTAACTTATATGCAGAGTACATCATGAGAAACACTGGACTGGATGAAGCACAAGCTAGAGTCAAGATTACCAGGAGAAATATCAATAACCTCATACATGACACCACACTTATGGCAGAAAGCAAAGAGGAACTGAAGAGCCTTTTGATGAAAGTGAAAGAGGAGAGTGAAAAAGTTGGCTTAAAACTCAACCTTCAGAAAACTAAGATCCTGGCATCTGGTCTCATCACTTTATGGCAAATAGATGGGGAAACAGTGGAAACAGTGACAGACTTTATTTTGGGGGGCTCCAAAATCACTGCGGATGGTGACTGCAGTCATGAAATTGAAAGACGCTTGTTCTTTGGAAGAAAAGTTATGACCAACCTAGAAAGCATATTAAAAAGCAGAGACATTACTTTGCGAACAGAGGTCTGTCTAACCAAAGTTATAGTCTTTCTAGTAGTCATATATGGATGTGAGAGCTGGACTATAAACAAAGCTGAGTGCCGAAGAATTGATGCTTTTGAACTGGGGTGATGGAAATCAGTCCTGAATATGCTTTGGAAGGACTGATGTTGAAGCTGAAACTCCAATAATTTGGCCACCTGATGCAAAGAACTGACTCATTGGAAAAGACCCTGACGCTGGGGAAGATTGAAGGCAGGAGGAGAAGAGGATGACAGAGGGTGAAATGGTTGGATGGCATCACTAACTCAGTGGACATGAGTTTGATTAAACTCTGGGAGTTGGTAATGGACAGGGATGTCTGGAGTGCTGCAGTCCATGGGGCCGCAAAGAGTCAGACACAACTGAGCGACTGAACTGAATTGAGACAAATGATGATAAGTTTTCCTAAATCTTTGCAATGGGATGACACAGGGAAAGTAGAGGTAGTAATAACCATCTGCAAAAAATCTCAGCAAACTCAAGTGATAATGCTAACAGAGGGAGCATGCTTGTGCTTGTGCTCTGTCATGTCTGATTCTTTGCGACTACAGCCTGCCAGGCTTCTCTGTCCATTTCTGGGCGAGAAAACTGGAGTGGATTGCCATTTTCTCCTGGAGATCTTCCCAACCCAGGGATCAAATATGCATCTCTTGTATCTCCTACATTTGCCAGTGGATTCTTTACCAACTACACCACCTGGGAAGCCCTGCTAGCAGAGGGTACTTATGTCCTTTAATGCTGTAATTGCAAAAAATTTCACTGTGAATCCTGCTTTAACCATATTAGTATAATGGCTTTAAAATCAAGATCATAAAATGTCTAAAAGCTAAACTCTTATCAAAAAAGAGTGAATGACAAATGCAAGTACTATGATTCTGTTCATACTACTGTACTACTCTCTAATATAGTCCTGCATTCTGGTATTCACTTTTTTTTTTTTTTTTTTGCAGCTTTATATGCATCCTATTTTATTTATTTATTTTTTATATTTATTTTGAACTTATTTCTATTATTATTACATCAGCTCCACCTCAGATAATCAGTCATTAGATCTTGGAGGTTGGGGACCCGTTTCCTACAAAACAATTTGCCTCGACTCTTTCTTTAAACAATGCTTTGAAAGAAAAGGTTAGTGATTTGCTCTGATTCCACATATCAAACAAAAATACCACATAAGCAGTAAATGCAAGTCATATAAGTATTTTAAGTTTTTTTTGCAGTCATTTTTAAAAAGGTTAAAATGAATAGCTGAGAATTTAATCATGCGTAATTCATTGATATATCTAAAATATTATTTCAACATGTGATCAATATAAAAACTGAGATATCTTATTTTTTTCTGTACAAAATAAAAACTGGCATGCATTTTAACTCACAGCACATCTCAATCACATTAACAGAATTCAGCTCAGTAGTTACATGCGACTGCTGCTGCTGCTAAGTCATTCAGTCGTGTCCGACTCAGTGCGACCCCATAGACGGCAGCCCACAAGGCTGCCCCATCCCTGGGATTCTCCAGGCAAGAACACTAGAGTGGGTTGCCATTTCCTTCTCCATGGTATTCACTTTTTTATGCACTCTCCTTCCCTTGAGTCACTGGACCTAGTGATATGCTTCTAATAAATAGAATTTGGCAAAAGTAATGGGATAGCACTTCCACAATTAGGTTACAAATAGACCATGACTTCCATTACTTCCTCTCTCTCTCTCTCTCCCACTTTCACTCTTATGCCCACCTGTTCTCTTTCTCTCTTGCTGGCTTGCTCTAGAAAAGTTAGATGTTATGTAAGCTTCCCCATGGAGAGGCCCATGTGGCAAGAAACTGATTATCTCAAGCAAACAGCCAGCAAGAACTTGAGATCTGGCAACAGCAAAGTGCATGAGTTTGGAAGCAGATCTCCTGAAGCTGAGCCTTGGGATAGCAAGATCTTAGACAGATGAAAACTATTTGCACTTCACAAGTCATTCTCTATGCAACACCTTTCCTTATACACAGAAAACTCAAGACACAAAGTCTCTAGGAGACAAGTATAAACATCTCTAATTTAACAACCTGAAACATAGTTAAGGAGCTCAGGGTATCCTTTTGAAATTTTAGGCTTCATTGAGTGATCAATGAAGTGATCAATTTTATATCAATCAGTACAAAATTTTCTAATATTTCCAATAGTAGTGACCAAAGTCAATAAATCAATTTCATAATTTTCAATATTCTACTTCTACTTTGACAAAACATGCAATCAAGTTGCCCTTCTATACTTTGTTTCTGACACAATTTTTGCAATTCCAGCTCCCTTGAGTATTTAGGTAAGCTTGCAATCTCCATGGACATTGACTAGAGTGAATTTTAATAACTGTACAATATGCTATATTTGGTGAACAAAGAAGGAAAAATATACCAGCTTGTTTCCTCATTGGCGAGGAATGCCAAACTCAAAAGCCTTTTAGGTCAAATTCTCTAGTTATTGTATAGTACTTTCACAAATCACAGAAACTACATCTTCATTTTGAAGAATTGCTATGGTAATTTCTAGGGAATATACATGTGCAGGAAGAAAATTACTACTATGAAAAAATAGTATAAAAATGGTGGGAGGGGGTTCAGGATGGGGAACACATGTACACTCATGGCTGATTCATGTCGATGTATGGCAAAACCAATACCATATTGTAAAGTAATTAACCTCCAATTAAAATAATTAATTTTTTTTAAATTACTAAAAGGAATGTTTAAAACAGGCTTGTTTCTAAATGATGTCAGATAAAAAATAAGTAGCCAAATCCTTCCAAATATGTGAACATCCTTGACATAAACTATACCTATAATAAGGGCTCTAGGTAAGTATCTCAGGGGAAAAAATGCAAATTTCTTTCATGTAAGTATCAAAATCCCTAGAATAATTGAACAGTGAGAAGTTATTTATTTTTACTCTCTGAAATAGGTAAGGCTTAATTATTTTGCTATCTATCAAAATTAAATAAAAGTGGGACAGGGTTCTCTTGTTGTTGAAAACCACACATTTTAGGTATGGTTGTGACAATTCTGGATGCTACAATGGTTAAGGGTTTGCCAGTAAGAAGAATTATCACACCAAAACAGTCCTATTTCCAACCTGATCACCTTCTCTCCTCAGAACAAACCAAAGATTAGCCTCAAAATTACTCATGTCCAAATTTAATTGAATCAGAATATGGAGAAGGTAACCTCCCAGACATTGTTTAAAACAACAGAGCAATTGCTCAGTAATTAATGAAGCCTAAATTTGAGTACAATAACAAATGAGATATACAGTTTAACAGAGAGACCAGGAAAAGCGACAGTCAATGATTAAACCACCTTGATTAAACCACTGTCACCCCAAAGTGAGTATGTGCACACGCAAGATTACATGCATCCTCTGAGAAACAAAATCAAACACTTCACACTGAGGGAAATAGGCTTCGCTAAAATAGTCTAGTCAAGGCACGAGACAAATAAAAGCACAAACAACAAAAACAATCTCCAGGGAGGGGATAGGAGAATCAGTAGACAGAGTTGCTACAATATATTACCTAAAACGTGTGGTTTTCAACAATAGCAAAAAAAATACTTGTGCTATATTAAAAAAAAGAAAACAGAAATGTGACTCATACATACTTTAAAAAAGCAAGCAACTAAAACTGTCTGGGAAATAGACCAGATGTCAACTATAACAAAGCCTTCAAAGTATCTTTTATAAATATATTCAAAGAACTAAGGAAATCATGCTTAAAGAAATAAATGCCTAACCAAATGTCATTAAAAATATAGACATTGTAGAAAAATCAAGAAGAAATTCTAGAGTTGAAAAGTACAATAAATGAAGAACGCAATGGCAGGTTTGAACTTCAAGAAGAAAGAATAGTTGAACCTGAAGATGTATCAATAATTATACAATTCAAAAAGATAGGAAATAGAATTTTTAAAAATGAACACAGCCTCAAAGAAATATAAAACCCTTTGTATGCTATGTATATTATAGCATACATATAATAGGAGTACCAAAAGAAGTGGAGAAAGGAAATGGAACAGAAAAAAATATTCAAAGAAAAATTGTCTGGAAACTTCCCAGATTTATTGAAAACCTTTTATCAAACTCCAAGTAGAATAAATACAAAAAGATCCACACTCAGGTACATCATAGTAAAAGCCGTGAAAATCAAGAAAATCTTGAAAGCGGCAAGAGAAAAACAACTCATTACATGCAGTTGAATTTCAGCTAATTAAGAAATGATCTCATGATCTGGCCAAAGGTGGCCAGAAGGCACTTGAATGACATAGTCCAAGTGTTGAAATAGTCAAAGTGCTGAGGGAGATGGGGGGAACCTTCAAAAGGGAGGGATATATGTATACCTATGGCTGATTCAGGTTGAAGTTTGACAGAAAACAACAAAATTCTGTTAAGCAATTATCCTTCAATTAAAAAAAATTTTTTAAGTGCTAAAATAAAAATCTATTAAGCAAGACTCAAGCAAAATTGTTTCTCAAAAATGAAGGTGAAATAAAGATATTCTCAGATTAATAAATACTAAATGAATTTATTTCTAGCAGGGCCACCTTACAAAAGAATAAAATAAAATCCTAAAGAAAATTCTTCAGGCTGAAAGCAAGTTACCCCAGATGAAAATTCACACACACAGGCACACACACGCACACACACACACAGAGCACAAGTAAATACAGTTAAATAATTATAAAAATAAAACAGTATAAACACATCTTTTCTTTTATATACCCTTAAATGATTTTAAAAGTGATTGTATAAAATAATATGCATATAATTATAATGCGGGAGCCTATACATACAGAAATGTAGTATATTGATAACAGCACAAAAGTTGTGGGTGGTAGCAAATTTATATCAGAGCAAGGAAATGATACCAGATGGAAAATTTTATCCACAGGGAAAAAAGATGTAGAGAATCAGAAACAGCACATAGGATGGTAAATGTAATGAATTTATAAATATATACTTACCCTGCTTTTTTTTATCAGCTTCCTTAATAAATATAAACTGTATAAATTAATAATTTATATATATATATGTAGTATGTATAACAATAATAGGACAAAAAGAATTAAGAGGGAATAGAGCTATATTCATTATAGTCAAAATTGAAAATAATCCAAATGCCCACCAATAGGAGAATGGTTAAGCAAACTGAAGCATATTCATGCCATAGAATAGTACTGTTGACCCCTGAGCAATGTGTAGGTCAATCCACTTATAACATATACCTGTAGCAGTATTCCATATCTGTGTTTCCTCCCCAACTTCAGATTCAATCAACCATCAACCATGTAGGACTTGTAATATTTAATACTTGGAAAAATAACCATGTAAGAGTAAATCTATGCAGGTCAAACCGATGTTGTTCAAGGATCAGCTGTACTCAACAATAGTAGTCCATTGGTCTGCTATGGGCAACCTCAGACTTGGAGATGGCTGAGGTTAAATCTACCACATGTTTACATGCTTCCTATCCTATATAGTGATTAGTCTGAGAATTGGGACATGGCAATGTTTTCAGCGGCAGTTCAATAGGCCAGTATGGGCATCAGGAGGAGACAGAAACACAGGAAATAAGCAGAGTTGCAAAGAGTATTTGTTACTATTACTGCTATTACTACTACTACTAACACTACTATTATATACTACTTTCAGATCTATCTTTACTTTTAAAAGAAACTTTTGAAAGTAAATAAATTTCAAGGTAAAGCAAAATACAATACAAAAATAAATAAATAAATAAAAAACCACCTGGGACTGAAATGGTGGATTGATAGGCAGTGGAATTAAAATTTTCACTTCATCTTCCCTTTCAAATATATCTTGTAAGTGATTCATTCATAGTGAACATCAGATCAGATCAGTCGCTCAGTCGTGTCCGACTCTTTGCGACCCCATGAATCGCAGCACTCCAGGCCTCCCTGTCCATCACCAACTCCCGGACTTCACTCAGACTCACGTCCATCGAGTCAGTGATGCCATCCAGCCATCTCATCCTCTGTCGTCCCCTTCTCCTCCTGCCCCCAATCCCCCCCAGCATCAGTCTTTTCCAATGAGTCAACTCTTCGCATCAGGTGGCCAAAGTACTGGAGTTTCAGCTTTAGCGTCATTCCTTCCAAAGAACACCCAGGACTGATCTCCTTCAGAATGGACTGGTTGGATCTCTTTGCAGTCCAAGGGACTCTCAAGAGTCTTCTCCAACACCACAGTTCAAAAGCATCAATTCTTCAGCGCTCAGCCTTCTTCACAATCCAACTCTCACATCCATACACGACCACTGGAAAAACCATAGCCTTGACTAGACGAACCTTGGTTGGCAAAGTAATGTCTCTGCTTTTGAATATGCTATCTAGGTTGGTCATAACTTTCCTTCCAAGGAGTAAGCACCTTCTAACATCACCTGAGTGCAAAACCCTGATGCAGGCATCACATAGTTGTGGTTCTGAAATTTAACTCATCTTGAGTCCTTTTGAAAAAAAGAAGATCCAAATGTCTTCACCAAGAAATTCTACTAATGGTGTGGGGTGAGATTTAAGAATCCATATTTGTAAGAGGCCCTGATGAGTCTGATGTACAGCCAGATTGAGAATTGACTGTCACAGAAACTACAAAAATGTATTAAGATAAATTCCCTGTAGTCTTCAATCAGCCTCAAACACAATCAGCCTCAAATGATTAATGACATCCTTTTTAATTAATTCAAATTTGAGCCAGTGCCTTATGATACAAAAGGCACTTGAAACCCTTTCCTTCAGTATTTTTAATATCTTCTAGGCAAATAGAGACCATGAGAGTAGAGTCTTTCAGTTTTCAGGTGTGTGTTATCTGAAACACAGAAATAAGCACTGATATAAAGGAAGAGTGAATAATTACTAACTGTCCCCCAATTTTGTGGAAATCCTGAGCATTCCCATGGTTGAGGTCTGTGCTCGAAATAACTGTCAGTATCCTACAAATGATGCTTATTCTCCAGAGTACTGTAAATCTCTTTTCCTTTCTTAGCACACATTTCTTATGGTGTTTTTCTAACAGTGTAATCTTCCACAAACCTCCCATTAATCTGCCTTTGGAGAAGGAGTGTTTCAAGGAAAGGATAGTCTGTCAGCAGGTTAGTGATCATTTTCTGCCCTTGGGATCCTAGAGAAGGCCAGCTTATGAATCTTTAAGTCGTGACCATTATGCGTCAGAAGATGCTCATCAGTTTTGGCCGCTTTTGGATTATAATCCATTTTGAGGGATGTCACACTTCACTGGAAGTCCACATTTACTTAAAACACATAACCTTTGCAATTTTGCCTGAAGGCTGCACACTTTAGATATTTCCCCATTTTTTTCATAATGGGAAGATGGGATCTAAAGTAACTCATTTTTTCATTAAAAATATAAGTGTGTGGAATGTAATACCATGGTATATCATCTTATGTTTCAAGGTTATAAAGGTCACTCTTCTAAATATGTGTTTAGGTTCTAGAAAAAAAGATACACTGTAAAAATACACTGTAAAAAATATACTGTAAAAAAAAATACACTGTAAAAAACAAGTATTTCCTTTGTTTTAAAATGAAACTGTAGGCTTCTTTCCAGATAAAGTAATTGCTCCATTTCAGTCATATTTTAAAAATGTGTCTAAGGTTGTTTCTTATGCTTTCACCTCATACATTGTGGTGTTAGTGTTTTCACAGATAAGATTTTAGATTGGGGATTTGGAGGATTTCTCTTTAATGACAGATAACAGAAAGTGGATCTAGTGAATGAGAAGATTACAAAGGTGGGAGAGATGACAGGTAAAACAGTACACACCAATAAGAAAGGGATGTGAAAAAGAAGCGAAAGATGAAAGTGTGAGTGTGTTAGTTGCTCAGTGTGAGCAATGCTTTGTGACCCCATCGACTGTAGCCCACCAGGTTCCTCTGCCCATGGAACTCTCCAGGCAAGAATACTGGAATGGGTAGGCACTCCCTTCTTCAGGGGATCCTCCCGAGCCAGGGATCGAACCAGGCTCTCCCACATTACAGACAGATTCTTTACAATCTGAGCTACCAGGGAAGACCCAAGAAAGGAACGGGCACTTTAAATTTAAGGACCACATACTATAAATTGACTGATCAAGAGAGAAGGGATGAAATGGAAGGTTATTGACCTAATTATCTTTATTGGGTGCTTGTTACTTATAGTGTAGAAATAAGATGTCAGAATCCACTAACTAGAAGGGTCTAGGAAATACATAATTAAATATGTCATACCTAAGTGTATCTAAACAGAGACTCCTAAAAAGGTAGACTGTAAATCTACTAGAAGGGCTTCCCAAGAGGAGGAAGCCAGGGTAGGTGCCAAGGAAATGCCAACTCTAGGAATAGGATGAAAGCCAGAAATCTCTTCTTCAACCTCAGTAAAGACTGTGTCTCTGACAGACATAATACTGACACTCAGTTTTGTTTTAAAACAAATAAGCATTTTGTGAATAGACAAATACAACAACCTGAGAGGTAAGCAAATATTAGACCCAACTTTACAGACAAATTATAGAAACAGAGGCTGATTGCAGAACATCAAGCCTTACCACACTAGGTAAAACTTACTGATCCTGGAATATGAAAGAGAACTCAGGACCACACACGAAGCTATCCTATCTCACCATGACACTCCAAGCCTTCTGACATAGTTCCTAAACAATGAACATATCAAAACATTGTACTTGGCATGATAAGGAAAATATATATATATATATATATATAATCTGGTTCCTACCATTATGTGTGTGTGTGTGTGAATCACTCAGTCATTTCTGACTCTCATCATTGATGAGGTTACAATTTGACATTTGTATATCTATATGATGCTACGGTATAGTAGGTAATTTGAATTTTGCCTGATCAAAATGGTGGAGTAGAAGGACATGTGCTCAACTTCTGCCAGAACACAAAAATCACAGCTTAGATTATTCAGATATGACCTAATCAAATCCTTTATGATTATACGGTGGGGGTGATGAATAGATTCAAGGGATTAGATCTGAAAAGAAAGTACCTGAAGAACTATAGATGGAGGTTCATAACACTGTATAGGAGGTGGTGACCAAAACAATCCCCAAGAAAAAGAAATGCAAGAAGGCAAAATGGTTGTCTGAGGAGGCCTTATAAGTAGCTGAAAAAAGAAGAAAAGTGAAAGGCAAAGGAGAAAGGGAAAGATATACCCAAATAAATGCAGAGTTCCAAAGAATAGCAAGGAGAGATAATAAAGCCTTCTTAAGTGAACAATGCAAAGAAATAGAGGAAAGCAATAGAATGGGAAAGACTAGAGATATCTTAAAGAAAATTAGAGATACCAGGGAATATTTCATGCAGTGATGGGCACAATAAAGGACAGAAATGTCAAGGACCTAACAGAAGCAAAAGAGATGTGGCAAAAATACACAGAACTATACAAAAAAGGTCTTAATGACCCAGACAAATGGCATGGGCCACTTATCTAGAGCCAGACATCTTGGAGTGTGAAGTCAAGTAGGCCTTAGAAAGCATTACTATAAACAAAACTAGTGGAGGTGATGGAATTCTGGCTGATCTATTTCAAATCCTAAAAGATGATGCTGTGAAAGTGCTGCACTCAATATGCCAGCAAATTTGGAAAACTCTTTCAGCAGTGGTCACAGGACTGGAAAAGGTCAGTTTTTACTCCAATCCCAAAGAAGGGCAATGTCAAAGAATGTTCAAATTACCATACAGTTACATTCATTTCACATGCTAACAAGGTAATGCTCAAAATCCTTCAAGCAAGGCTTAGCAGTAAGTGAGAACTGAGAACTTCCAGATGTACAAGTTGGATTTAGAAAAGGCAGAGGAACCAGAGATTAAATTTTCATCAGTTAGATCATAGAAAAGTCAAAGGAACCCAAGAAAACATATATTTTTATTTCATTGCCTATGCTAAAGCCTTTGATTGTGTGGATCACAAGCTGTGGAAAATTCTTCAAAAGATGGGAATACCAGACCACCTTAACTTTATCCTGAGAAACCTGTAGGCAGGACAAGAAGCAACAGTTAGAAATGAACATGGAAAAATGGATTGGTTCAAAATTAGGAAAGAACTATGACAAGACTGTATATTGTCACCCTGCTTATTTAACTTCTATGCAGATTACATCATGCAAAATGCTGGGCTGGATGACTCACAAACTGGAATCAAGATTGCCAGGAGAAATAACAACCTCAGACACATAGATGATACCTCTTTAAAGTGATGAGGAACTAAAGTGCCTCTTGATAAAATTTTAAAAAGAGGGTGAAAAAGCTAGCTTAAAACTCAATATTCAAAAAATGAAGATCATGGCATCTGCTCTCATCATTTCACAGCAAAAAGATGGGGAAACAATGGTAACAGTGATAGACTTTATTTTCTTGGGCTCCAAAATCACTGCAGACGTTGTCTGTAGCCATCAAGTTAAAAGATGATCGATCGCTCCATGAAAGAAAAGCTATGACCAACCTAGACAGTGTATTAAAAAGCAGAGACATCACTTTGCCAACAAAGGTCCATATAGTCAAAGATATGGTTTTTCCAGTAGTCATGTACAGGTGTGAAAATTGGACCATAAAGAAGGCTGAGTGCCAAAGAATTGATGCTTTCAAAATTCTGATTTTGGATAAGACTCTTGAGAGTCCCTTAGACAGCAAAGAGATCAAACCAGTCAATAGTGAAGGAAATCAACTCTGAATATTCATTGGAATGTCTGATGCTGAAGCTGAAGCTCAAGTCCTTTGGCCACCTGATGTGAAGAGCTGACTCTTTGGAAAAGACCCTGATGCTGGAAAAGATTCAGGGCAGGAGAAGTAGGGAGTAACAAAGAATTAGATGGTTGAATGGCATCACCAACTCAATGGACATGAGTTTGAGCAAATGCCAAGAGACAGTGAAGGACAGGGAAGCCTGGTCCACTGCAGTCCACTGGAACAGCAACAACAACAACAACTTATTAATTTAGTAATTGGGGAAATTGTTTAACTTCTTTATCTTGCAAATCAACCTTTCAGGTTGTTAAGACTGGAGATATCATATATTATTAGTTTAGTACATGCCAAACCTTCAATAAATGGCAGCTATTTGTATGTATTTACACAAGTAAACCATGCTTATTTTCACTTTCTTCAAATAAAAGAACAATATAGGAATTAGAACAAATCTTTGCTTAATTTTTAGAATTTTATAATTATAACAGAGGATTTCAAAGAATTATTACCTACTTATTCCAAATCAGGTTTTACATAGGTATAGTTCCATAGATGGGCTTCCCTGTTGGCTTAGTGGTAAAGAATCCACCCACCAATGCAGGAGACGTGGGTTTGATCCCTGGGTTGGGAAGATACCCTGGAGAAAGAAAGGGCAACCCACTCTAGTATTCTTACCTGGCAAATCCCATTGACAGAGGAGCCTGGCAGACTATAGTCCATGGGGTCACAAAAGAGTCAAACACAATTTAGAGACTGTTTTGGTGTTTTAGTCACTAAGTCATGTCTGACTCTTTTTGTGCCATTTTTTTAGTGACTAAACAATAACAAGTTCCATAGATAAAGACTGGTATGCAAATAGAGAATTATATTGTGGAGTCTCAGGTTAAAGATAATGAGCTTGAAAATAAGGTCCCCCTTTTTGAAATATCATGTAAAACATTTAACACTGAGAGAGAAATAAAAAGGATTCAAATAATTAGAAATATAAAATAATTTATCAGAGATACCTCAGTTTATTTTCCCAAATAAGGTGGCTCTAAACAATGAAATAAATATCTAAAAGAGAGAACAAACTGAAAAAAAAAAAACTAAAACTAAAAGCTAATATCTCATACATAAAACAATCACACAGTTTAAGTTAGTGAATGAATTCTGTAGTTACATTGTCTAGTTTCACATCCCAACTACAACACTTTTTGACAAGTTCTTTACATCTCTATACATTAAAACAAATGATATCAGTATCTATTTTGTCAGATTGTTATGCCAAGTAAGTTTATGTATATAAAATGCTTAGAGGGGCTTCCCAGGTGGAGCAGTGGTAAAGAATCCACTTGCCAATGCAGGAGACACAAGAGATGTGTGTCTGATGCTCAGCTCACAGAAGATACCCTGGAGAAGGAAATGGCAACCCAGTCCAGTATTTTTGCCTGGAAATTTCCATGGACAGAGGAGTCTGGCAGGCTACAGTCCATGGGGTCCCAAAGAGTCGAACATGACTGAGCAACTGAGCATTGAACACATACCAAGTGCTTAAAACAGTAAGTCCTAAACAAATGTTATCACGATTATCATCATCACCATCACCATCATCATCACCATCACAATTAAAATATAATTATAGATATGCTCTGCACAATTTGAGAAGCATCTTGAGGGAGGTAGTTTTAAGAACTAAGAAAGAATGATTCTTTTGTGTGATGATTATCTTGACTATGGTTAGTTAACTTACTTGATAAGAATATTATTCCAATTTGTCCAAAGTCAAAGGTTTGATTTTTACGTGGATATGCTGGCTACATTCCATGACCACAAATTAAGACACTAATTCTAAGCAGTTCTATTTAATAAATTCTCCAGGTTTTTACAAGGTGACTGGCAAAAAGTGCATACTGATTAATCTAAATTCATGAATAACTTTAGAAAAAATGAATCTATAAATACATTATTTTTGAACATAGTTCAGTCATATGGTCTTAATATATTATAAATTCTAGAACTTGAAAAATATTTAAAGATGATCTGGAGCCAAGTCATTAATTTTTATAAGGAAAAAAGACAGAGACAAAAAATGACAAGATCACATGGGATTACTCTGTGGCTGAGCTAGAACTCTTAGCTCATATTTTGTTTTGGTTTTCGACTACATATATTCATTAAATACAGGATTTTTAAGATCTCTGAGAACTTTCTAAAATTTTATTTGTCATGATGGTTTATTATTCCATTATAAAAAACTCAGTCCTGGTGACAGAATATAAACTTTGAAGGCCATTGCAAGGACTTTGTTATGAGAAAAATGAAAAGCCATTTTCAGGCATTGAGCATGTAAGATTAAAAGACATTACCTGACTTAAATTTTTAGAAGACCCCTTTACCTTAAGAATAGATGTGGGAAGGGGCAAGGATCAATTAGTAGGTTTTTACAAAAACCCAAGGGAGAGATGATGTTGGCTTGGACTAGGATGGTAATGGAAAGAATGGTATTAAGTCATCAAAGTCTATATATGTTTTGACTGTAGCACAAACAATATTTCTTTCTGTGTTGGATGTGACATGTAAGAGAAAAGAGGAGTCAAGGGGAGGCAAAGGAACACAAATCTCCATTTAGGAATTTCTGTTATTTTTTTCTTAACTAAATGTATCTTGCTGCAGTCTACACCATGATTACTTATTTTTATCTCTATTAAAAGAGGCCCATCGCCATCTATACAATGTCTTCTCTGAAATCAGCAGCATCCAGAACTAGACCATGTATTGTGAAAGAAACTAAATAGTGGCTCCTGACCTCAAAGGAGTTTAGTATTTGGTAAGTTAAAGCCCCTTATATGGGAAGGAGATCTTTTTGACAGCACTACAAATGTAGCTAGAAGTTGCAACTTGGTATTAAACTAGAACCCTTCTGGACATGTCTGCAAAAATTAGGGAACCAAGCTAATCAAATGTCATTGGCATGAGAAAGAGGGGAGTGTTTGGGTTAGAATTCATCATACAGGAATTGGGAGAATCAAGCTTCTGAAGGAAAGGCTAACTAGGTATGCCGTAGTGTTACTTCTCGTCTTTATTGCCAGCTCAGCTCCCTCTGGACTCATATCTGGATTCATATCTCTCCCAAGGAAGGGAGAGAGCTATGAACAAAGAATGGGTTTTCCACCAAATTCTCTAATATATGAGAGTAAAAGCCACCTTGATAGACCCTCATGGTATACAGCCCAGAAAATCAGAAAAGCACTGCATGCCGTAGCTTTGACATCTCCAGGGTTCCAAGCTTTACTGGCAGTGACTATTGTACAGGAAGTGTCCTTAGAAGCACAGGTGCTCGTTGTGATTACGGTATCTTTAGGATACATCAGTAGAGCCCGAGGCAGAGAAAGAGAGGAGTAAAAGAAGTAGATATCCCAGGCAGGTGACCTCATCAGGAAGAAGCACATGTGAGACTCAGAAATACCTATATGGACTCAGTTCCATTATTAGCAGGTAAGCAAGACCCAGAGAGATAAGATAAGGGAATGAACTCTTTACACTCCAATTACTCAGTACAGAATTTAGTCATCACTAGGTTGTCTTTATACCCCCCCAAAGCTCACATATTTGCTACATTCTGCTCAAGATCTCCAGAATCCAGGTTGTAAGCTTCTCTTTGGAGATATTAAATGGAATGAATCCAGCAAAACAGACTTTTCTTCTTTTGAATATGGTAAACATGAGAATTTTTTAAAAAACCAGCACCCTTCATAAAAGCAGTCACTTTAAAAATCAATTAAAAAATTAAATATCTATCTGTCATCTGTCCTGTGCATATATTAAGAATGGTTATTCCACGTAACATTTCAACAATGCTGTTTACATTCTTTTTCACTCATAAAGGAAGTAACATTCCTTCTTTAAACACATCTTCTTTAGAGATGCTTTCTTAAATAGCTTCAAACAACTGCATCATGTCAAAAAAGCCAAAAAGACACTCTGTGGCAGTGTGTCAATTTCACCCAAATTCAATCATTTTTTTAAATCTTGAATTATACTTTGACCTTGACTTCATAGCTCTTAGATCATTTCTTTGTTTCTTTATTCATTTAATTGTATTTCTGTCCTACCTTCTACTCAAAAGTCTTTGATGGGCTCTGTGCGTCTAGCTCCAGATGATAGTAAACCTGGTTTTACTAGCATTTCAGTCATTATTACAAGGGCAGGTCAGAAGGAAAAGGTCCTGGGTAAGTGTCCACACCACTCTATCCACTTTCCTAGAGAAGGGGGTGAGTGGTTAAGGCACTTTGGCAGGTGAGAAAAGATTGTACTTTAGCCAGAAGAGAAGATGGAGGAGAAAAAGAGATCTGGAAAAAATGCGATGGCACCCCACTGCAGTACTCTTGCCTGGAAAATCCCATGGACGGAGGAGCCTGGTGGGCTGCAGTCCATGGGGTCGCTAAGAGTCAGACATGACTGAGAGACTTCACTTTCACTTTTCACTTGCATGCATTGGAGAAGGAAATGGCAACCCACTCCAGTGTTCTTGCCTGGAGAATCCCAGGGACAGGGGAGCCTGGTGGGCTGCCGTCTCAGGGGTCGCACAGAGTCGGACATGACTGAAGCGACTTAGCAGCAGCAGCAGAGTCAGAGATCAGAGGAAGCTTTCATTCTGGTACGTTTAGTAGGTTCCTTGGAAAAATTCATCAGTTCTGTCATGTATTCATATTAGAAGAAGGCAAATTAAACAAGATACCTGTTAGGTCAAAGATCCTATGAAAAATATGATGATATTGAAAATCTATTCCCACACAAGTACACATGGTATAGAAAGAAGACAGACTAACCCACCACCTGCAATTCCAGAAATCACATGCTGACAGCACCACTATTGGCCATCCCATATATGTAAGAGATTAAATGACCAAGTACCAGAGTTTGGCTGCATGTCCACACCTGCATTCAGCTAGTCTTCTACATTTCAGACCTGAATATATATTTCCATCTTCACTACTACCCTTTATCCACCAAGACCTCGTTAAGATATCTATACTTAGGAATATAAGACATGCGGTTTGGGGAGGAGGAGAGGTAGAAGCCCAGAAGCAAATGAAAAGAACAATTTACCACGACAAAACATTCCAGCAACAATTTCCCGCTTTTTTCTGAAACTCTCTCATCATCTTGTCATCCACTGCTCTGCTCTGCTCTTCTTTATCATGAAAACGGCAATAGCCTCACTCTCAGTGAGATTCAGGACCAAAGCACATCTCACTGTTTTGGAGTCAGGGAGTCCAGTTCAATGAGAGCAAGTTGTGTGGGGGGTGTTAGAGAGAGATAGAGAAAGAGAGGGAGAAAGAGATAGAAATTTACCTTCCGATGAGTGAGAACTCGCCCACGACGCCAAGGCGCCGCATGGCGCTCAGGAGGCCCCGGACAGTCATCCCTTCGCAGAAGCACACCACCACTCTGGCCTTGGGAAGCCGCTCTCGGAGCTTGCGCAGAAGTCGGTCAAAGCTCTTCTCCCCAGCGTTGCTGTAGATTTTGTCTGAGTGGGCGATGCAGAGGCCTTCCTGGGCGGCCAGCTCTTTGAAAGCATCCATTCCGCTCTCACCATAATTCCCTGTCCAGAAACAATCAGCAGATGTTCAAGACAACCTGACAAGGACAGTACTCACAAGCTAGAACAAAGACTCATTAGTCCCAGAGAACAGAGAGAACTGACTTGCCAAGTAATTTGAAAATATAACTGGGACTGAAGGAAGATCTGGATGGAGTAAAGAAAATAATCAAATGTAATCAAACTATCAACTCTGAAAGAAATAGAAAATTAGTAACTTGGGTGTCCACAGTGAAAATGGTTTTGAGACATAAAATATGCTGTCCTGTTTTACAGCCATCATCACTAGTGGCTGTCCCAGATTTTAGCGATATGGGAGAGGTCAGCACATAGGGATAGGAGGTCAGCCAGCACAATGAGACATGTTCAGTTGAGGACTTGCTTCATCTGGCTGCCAGGTTAAGAGCAGACATTCAAGCTGATAGCAAGTCCTGCCACATTTCCATGAAGAGTGAGTAAGCCAAGCAAATGGAGCACCTGGCCAGGCTGGACTACACAGATAAAAACCGGCTACAAGGCTCAATCGAAGCTGCTACAGGGATCAATCATAAAATTCTTTCACTTTATCAATAGCCTCTGATAAAGTGAAAGAATTATAGGAGATTTGGTCTTATGCTTTGGTTTCAATATTATTATAATAAAATATACTTTAAAAGTAAGAAATAGAAATCAATGAAATAAAGCAAGTATCAGGACTTCTTCCCTGGTGGTCCAGTGGTTAAGGATCTGCCTGCCGATGCAGGGGACACAGGTTTGATCCCTGATTTCAGAAGATTCCACATGCCCCTGGACAACTAAGCTCCGGCACCACAACTAGTGAAGCCCACAAGCCTAGAGCTCCTGCTTCACAGGAGAAGCCACTGCAATGAGAAGCCCAGGCACCGCAACTAGAGTGTAGCCCATGCTGGTCGTAACTAGAGAAAGCCTGTGCACAACGGTGAAGACCTAGTGCAGAAACAAATAAATAACAAAAATGCCACAAAAGACAAGTATCACATCATGTCAGCTCCCCATCTCTCTATTTCACGGATGGATTTAGCCCCCACGTCCTCTGTACCTCCACGCCTGTCTCCAAGTTTAGGGATTTTGATACCCATGTAAATGACTTGGGTTTTCTCAACCTCCTCTATCCAGTGATATTTCCTGTAACTCAGTTACTTTCATGTTCACACGTTTAACCTTGTATTCACAAATGTTTCTAATATCTCTGAATGTGGATATCAAGCATCCCAGTCTCTGTTTTTGTCCTCATCATTAGAGCGCATATATTTTACCATTCCATCTCCAGCAATTTTTTCAACCTCATATTTTATTTTGTACTCAGCTCAAAGTAACCTGCCAGTTAATGCTGATCATATCCCTTGATTTTTCTAATTTTTGTACATTACCTGAAATTTTTTCTTATTTAGTTTTCTCTTCCCCCTAGTTCCATGAGAACATCTTGTTCTGAATAAGTCATAATTCATTTATCCAATGATGTAGTCTTAGTATTTAGAATAATTCTAGACACTAAATGCACAGTAAAACTACATTTGTTGTAACAACCCAGTAGATGAAGAGGCAAAAATTATAAATAAGCAATGAAAACAATATAAGTAAAAGTGGGTAATAGTATATGAAAAAAATCACTGAATCTCAGTAATTATGAAGATAGTACAGTTAAAATAAGATGCTATTTTTTCATGATACTATTTATTTATCAGATTGTCAGAATTTCAAAGATTCATGATGTTCATTATTGGAAAGGCACAAATACATTCACTTTTGGTAAGAGTAGTTCAAATTTTAGTGGACAGTCTGGCATTAGCTTTCAAATTTTTTCAAGGTAAATATCACATATCACATTTATTGCACAATATATAGCAAGAGTTAAGTAAAAGAACTTTAAAACAATGATACTATCCATTAAGAACTTACTATTGAAATCTCAATGTCTATAAAATTTTCATGGACATTGTTGAAATCTAATAAGATTATCCTGTCTTTTTAAAAAGAAAACGTTCTTGTTTCCTGTTCCATAATACTAAATTACCAAATTAAAGTTTTTGCCTCTTCTTTTAACTACCTTCAGTGGCCTCATACAGTCCAGTAAAACCCAAATGGAAGATTGAACACATGACAAAATCCTCAGCTCCCTGGACTTTGGAAGCATATCATGGCTCAGACAAGAGGCACTAACTGATAATAAGGGGAAGACTGCAGCTGGCAAGTGAATGGCTCATCTGTCTGCAGCAGAGGGTGCAAGGAAGGAAGTCAGATGCCGCTTACTCACAATAAAGGCAGGTTCAGAAATCTATGAGGTACATAGACATTACCAGCCAACTCTTTCAGCCAAAGGCACTAAAAAGGCATCATAAAATGGTGTTACAAGGGAAGCAACTCAATTGCTAGGGTCTATCTTTGGACTCTGATCACAGAAAATGGTTTTACTCTTTTATCAAAACACAAGCAGACTAAATGAGCAAGAATATTCTATGCATTCAAATAAGAAAATTCTTGGTTTTCAGTCTAGTAAAGGCTTTAGACATACTCTATCCAAACTCTTCAGGCTACAGCAAGGAAATTGGGCCAAGTAAAATGGCTCACCAATAGGCATGAAGCTTCTTTGTGTTAGAATTGGAACAGTCTGCCTTATTCCTAAGTTACTGCTTGTATCTCTTTTGTTTTTTGGACAGTTTGAAAGAATTCTCATTGACCAACTTAATAGCAACAAGCAATTAAACATGTATGTTTTTATAATTTTTTTAAATGGCATAGTTTAAATGCTTCTATGACATACTTGTTTCAATTTATTTATTCATATTTTCTTATTTGTAGGGTAGTTATTCATTATACCAATTGATTGAGAGCTGAATATGATGTGATAGATCATATTTAAACTGCTAATTTCTCTTATGAAGGCTGAGACTCCAAACTAGCATATTTCTATGCTGCTGCTACTGCTAAGTCACTTCAGTCATGTCTGATTCTGTGCAATCCCATACACGGCAGCCTACCAGGCTCCTCCATCCCTGGGATTCTCCAGGCAAGAATGCTGGAGTGGGTTACCATATCCTTCTCCAATGCATGAAAGTGAAAAGTGAAAGTAAATTTGCTCAGTCGTGTCTGACTCTTCACGACCCCATGGACTTCAGCCTACCAGGCTCCTCCGTCCATGGGAATTTCCAGGTAAGAGTACTGGAGTGGGTTGCCATTGCCTTCTCCAGTATTTCTATGAAGGTAATTCTAATATAAGACCAAGAATAATAACTTTCACATTTATAAATCTTTATATTTTAAATATCACATTCATAAATATTACCTCTTGTGTACTTGTTACATTGATGATAGTACTAGATACAAATACTATACAAAAGAGGAAGAAAATCACCTCTGGGAAACTTAAAATCACATTGCAGTACTTTTATTTAGTAGAAATGACATGACAAACATGAATGTAAATATTAAATAGAGATGCTGTAGGTTAGGAATCAGGAAAAGCTGCCTAAAGAAAGTGCCTCTTGTTAGCGAGGGTATGGAGAAAAAGGAATCCTTGGACACTGTTGTGCATGCATACTAAGTCACTTCAGTCATGTCTGGCTCTTTGCGACCATATGGACTGTAGCTCGCCAGGCTCCTCTGTCCATGGAATTCTCAGGACAGAACACTGGAGTGGGTTGCCATGCCCTTCTCCATGGGATCTTCCCAATCCAGGGATCGAACCTGGGTCTCCTGCACTGCAGACAGACTTTTTACCATTGGAGTCACCATTGTTGGAAGAGATATAAACTGGTACAGCCATTATGGAAAACAATATGAAGTTCTCCATAATTTTAAAATGAAACTACTATACGATCCAGAAATTACTCTGAAAGTGAAAGTTGCTCAGTCATGTCCAACTCTTTGCAACCCCATGGATTATAGCCTGCCAGGCTCCTCTGTCCATGGAATTCTCCAGGCCAGAATACTAGAGTGGGTAGCCATTCCCCTCTCCAGGGGATCTTGCCAACCCAGGGATCAAACACAGGTCTCCCACATTGCAGGCAGATTATTTACCATCTAAGCTACCAGGGAACTAATCTCTCTACTAAGGATATAAACAAAGGAAATGAAATAAGTATCACAAATAGCCAAGATATGGAAATAGCCTAAGTGTCCATTGATGGGTGAATGAATGGATGAAGAAAATGTAATAATATGTTACATACACATGGAGTGGAATATTATTAATAGAACATTAGCCATAAAATGGAATATTAGCCACAAAATGAAATATTTGTCATTAAAAAATTTCCAGTAGTCATGTATGAATGTGAGAGTTGGACCATAAAGATGGCTGAGCACAGAACAACTGATACTTTCAAACTGTGGTGCTGGAGAAGACACCTGAGAGTCCCTTGGACTGTAAGGAGATCAAACCAGTCAATCCTAAAGGAAATCAACCTTGAATATTTGTTGGAAGGACTGATGCTCAAGCTGAAGTTCTAATCCTTTGGCCACCTGATACAAAGATCCAACTCATGGGAAAAGATCCTGATGCTGGGAAAGATTGAGGGAAGGAGGAGGAGAGTGATGGCTGGATGTTTGGACGGCATCACAGACTCAATGGACATGAGTTTGCACATACTCTGGGAGACAGTAAAGGACAGGGAAGCCTGGCATGCTGTAGTTCCTGGGGTCACAAAGATTCGGACGCAACTTCGTGACTGAACAACAACAAAAAAGACCACCGCTTGCAATAACATTGGTGAACTTAGAGGACTTTATGTTAAGTGAAATAAGCCAGACATAAAAAGACAAATACTGTATGATCTCTCTTATACGTGAAATCTAAAAGAGTTAAGCTCATAGAGCAAGAGTAGAACAGTGGTTACCAGAAGTAAGGGAATGGAGAAACTGGGGAGATGTTGGTCAAGAATGGAAAACTTCAGTTATGAGTAAGTTCTGAGGATCTATTGTACAGCATGGTGACTATACAGTTAGTGACATATATATATATATATTCTAATAATAATAATCTATAGCTAATAATATGTATTGTGTACTTCAAATTTGCTGAGAGTTTCTTAAATGTTCTCAGAAAAAAACAAGAGAAGTAACTATATGAGGTAACGGATGTGTGAATCAACTTGACTGTAGTAATTATTTCACAAAGTATATGTATTTCAAACTACCACATTGCACACCTTAAACATAAGCTATTTTGTTTGTCAATTATACCTCAAAAATCTGGGGGAAAAGAACATGATTTTATTCTGGATCTTAAAATAGAAACAGATTTTTTCCACAGATAGAAAGAAAACTAAAAGACATGTGCTCTTTGCCTGCCTCCCAGGTCACAGCCAAATGATGCCAGCCTGAAAATAAATTACTTAGCACAGAACCTGTCTTCTGTCTCCCTTCCCCTTTCCATCTGACCACCCAGATCTCCTTTTGCCTTTCCTGGTAGTGAGAAATTTTTAAAGATACTTTTCTGTGAGGCTTAGGAGGAGTTTTGAATATATAAAGAACTGACATAATAAAACTCTTAAAAGTGCTATATAAGTTTTAATACCAAAGAAACCCAAAGGAAATCAGTCCTGAATATTCATTGGAAGGACTGATGCTGAAGCTGAAGCTCCAGTACTTTGGCCACCTGATGTGAAGAACTGACTCATTGGAAAAGACCCTGATGCTGGGAAAGATTGAGGGCAGGAAGAGAAGGGGACAACAGAGAATGAGATGGTTGGATGGCATCACCAACTCGAGGGACGTGAGTTTGAGCAAGCTCCGGGAGTTGGTGATGGACAAGGAAGCCTGGCATGCTGCGGTCCATGGGGTTGCAAAGAGTCGGACGTGACTGAGTGACTGAACTGAATTGAAGTGTTAATACTCAGGTCTGGTAAGGAGCTGCATATTTTCATTCAAATAGTTTATTGAGCTCTCAACTTGAAAAAAGTCCCTAGGCTCTGCACTTTGAAGAGTTGCCCAGAATTATTGGACACTGGCTTTACCTTCAACTATTCCTATGACTATTTGATGACTATTTCCTATGTATCTGGCACTGTGCTAAATACCTAAGCATTTTATCTTTCCATCAGAAGCACTCCATATAAAAGTTATAGCTCAGATGGGAATGTGGAAGCTCTTACAAGCTATATACTTTGCCTAAGATCAAACAGTGAAGGTAGGATTCAACATCTAACACAGAAGCTCTCACTCATAACCACCATTTTATACTGCTTCCTACACAGACTTATCATACAGCTATGAAGTCATGACACAAGCACACAAAATACAGCAACAGTACCAAGCTGAATATGCTACATGTGATATGCAAAATACCACAATTCTAAATTTCTGAATGAGAAAGCAGAGATGATCAGAGAATACCTCTTGGGAAAAGTAGGAATGAAACTGAGTTCTTGAAGAATGTAAGCAAGGGACTGGCTTTCAGAGTAAGTGAAAGTGAATTAGAATCCACAAAAGGTACTTTTAGAGACAATGAGTAGAGAAGTTTCATTGGAACAGAAGGTTCTTGGTTTATAGAATGACACTCTGTACAGCAGATCTCAAGTAAAGCATCTGGCATACCACTACCAGAGTGCAACATGGAAATGTGCTATATGTTGCTGTGTTGTAGCAGATTTTATAACAGACTTTATCACTGTTATGATGTTGCCCAAATCCTAGAGAGTAAGAGAGAGAAGGAAGAATGGCATCTGACAAAGTCCATAAAACATAAAATTGAAATATATTGAAACATTTTTATCCTACATTAGTTATATGAGAAAAAGATTTACAGAGAGTATTCTGTAAATATTCTGTAAAAATTCTGTAAGAATATTCTGTAAATTTGCAGAGTATCAAGATATTCTGCAAAACAAGCCTTTAAATAGAATATGTGGGGGATTAATGAGAGAGAACATGGGGTTTGCAAATAAATCTCTATAGTTGAATAACAAAAGTATCTAAACATAATAGATGTGGACATATTATACAAGGGCAAAATTAATAAAAGTACTGAAAATAGGGGTAAAAACTAGAACTATCTCAAAACAATGACAACACCTCAATTTTTTAAGCTATAAGGATTTTTTAAAAAGTTAGATATGGTTGGTGTCCTGCAGTCCGTGGGATCACAAAGAGTTGGACATGACTTAGTGACTGAACAACAACAGATATGATTATTATCAGATCATATTGACAGACATTAATTCACAAAAGATTGATTTGTAGTGATTTGGTAGGTAAGTTTTTACTAACAAGCTATGAAATAAAATTGTCTTGGGTTTCATAATTATTGAACTATCATCATGGGAAAAAGTAGGTCTTTATATTGATTGTTTTTTCTTCAACTCTTAAAATATTGAGGACATTTAAAAAGCAATCTGAATTCTTCTTAGTGGCTATAATAACATTTCAGCATTTATTTTGAATGAAGTCCAATTCCTGTTACTGCATCTTCATAAATGACCTTGGTCAAACAACAGCATTCAAAATATCTCATCCCTACACACATACAACTCAGTTATATGAGGGGAAATATTTATACAGGGAAAATATGTACATATTTCTTCACTTTCCTTAAAGAAGGAATGGTATTATTTTCAAAGATTCACTAGTCTAATGCGCTGCTGCTGCTGCTAAGCCGCTTCAGTCATGTCCAACTCTGTGCAACCCCATAGATGGCAGCCCACCAGGCTCCCCCATCCCTGGGATTCTCTAGGCAAGAATACTGGAGTGGTTTGCCATTTCCTTCTCCAATATATGAAAGTGAAAAGTGAAAGTGAAGTCGCTCAGTCGTGTCCGACTCTTAGCGACACCATGGACTGCAGCTTACCAGGCTCCTCCATCCATGGGATTTTCCAGGCAAGAGTACTGGAGTGGAGTGCCATTGCCTTCTCCAGTCTTATGCACTAGACTTCCTCAATCTCTGTCTTACTTCATGCTTACATTCGTCCCTTGGTATTCTGTGGTAGTCTTAGAATGTTGTGTTATGTTGTGTTGTTGCTTAGTCCTCAGAACTATTATTGTGTTGCTATTTATTCTAATTCATGTCTGACTCTGCAAGCCCATGGACTACAGCCCATCATGCTCCTCTGTCTATACGATTTCCCAAGCAAAAATACTGGAGAGGATTGTCATTTCCTTTTCCAGGGGATGTTCCCGAACCAGGTATCAAACCCTGTCTCCTGCATTAGCAGATGGATTCTCCATCACTGAGAAGCCCAGGAAGCCCCTGGTTGATGATACATCCCTTGGGTTATGGGCCAGTCCCTATCCAAGGTCCTGAAAACGTATTATTCTGCCTCCTGCTAGGAAGGATTGGGGGCAGGAGGAGAAGGGGACGACAGAGGATGAGATGGCTGGATGGCATCACCGACTTAATGGACATGAGTTTGAGTGAATTCTAGGAGTTGGTGATGGACAGGGAGGCCTGGCATGCTGCAGTTCATGGGGTCGCAAAGAGTCGGACATGGCTGAATGACTGAACTAAACTGAACTGAACTGTGACATCTTGGACAAATAAGAAAATATCCCATTTTTAAAAGAACTATGATAATGAAAATTGATTTCACAGCACCTTCAAGAAACCTACTGCCAATATCCAATAATCATTACTATCAGGAAAATTTTCTTTGTGATCTAAATCCTGTACAACAAAATCTAAATTTATATCTCCTTCACTCTCAGAGGACACAGATATCAGCTTGTTTGAATCCTTTCTCTCCTTTTTTTAAAAAGTCTTTCTGGAAGACACAATTCAGCTTTCTATCCTCCCAAAGAAACAACCCCTATTCTTTTAACTTTTCCTGGCAACCTTTTAATTTACTTGGTTCTCCCACTTAACGTGTAGAAGGTGTTGTATTTTCCTGCTCCATTCACACACCTGCAGTCAGCATTATGGGTCTGGTCAGTCAGAGGTGAATGAGTCATCACCTGCTTTAGACATACCAAAGGGAATTTATATGCTAGGTCAGTGAAGGATGTGCCTGAGACAAGGCAGTCAGAGCAAACAGAAGAGAATCATTTGTATCAGCAATTTCACAATACCACCTCTAATTATCCCATTTTGGACAGGTAAAGTCATAGCATCCAAGTTGAAGAAGATTAAGCAAAAGTGACTGCCATCTCTATGCAGTAGGATTGGTGCACCTTTGTCCTTTTGCCCCACCCTGTTTTCAGGATGACTTGTATGACTTGTAGCTGAGTGAATGAGAGGATGAGCCTTGGAGACAGACCAACCTGGTTTGAATCCTGGACCCCGGATGAGGAGATAGCCTTAAGTATTTTCTCTAGACTTCTTTCCTCCTGTGCAGAATGTGCAGAATGGGGGTCATACCATGCACCTCAAAGGATTGTTGTGATTACTGAATTATGTGTATTGATGAACAAAGTTCCTGGAACAAATAAAAATCCAAGAATGGTGCCTAGTGTGATTCTCTCTGTTTCTCTAAAGTTGTAGAATCTAAAACTGGACCTAGGCTTTTTCATTGACTCAAGAGCTTTAGATTCCTTTATTTCTGTGTTCCTATTTATAAAACTCAAGCTCGTGACTGTTTCTTTAACAGCAGTTTTTTGCTCTCCACTCATGGTCACCTTGTTCCAAGTTGTCCCTAGATCATTTTTTCTGTCATTGGTGCAAAAAAAAGCAGTTCCTTTTCCATTTTATTTTTGGACTATTGGTGTTTACACAATGCATTCAAAAGTCTGTGTTTGTCTATATTGAGTCTCTCTGTCACTGAATCTTCTTTAAGTTTCAGATACTTAACCTATTTTAGAGTTTTATGTAATACACCAGTTTGTTGTTTCTCTAACTCAAATTCTTCATGATATGGAGAAAGAAGCTAAGAGAAGGGAAAATGTAAGTGGTATAAAAATATATAGGACATCATCATTCTTGGAGAAAAGCAGCATTTTTCCATTTCAGTTGTCACATGGAAGAAACCGGTTCACAGAAGCAGTTCCTATCTTATCCATCCACTGTCCTTGCCTGTGTGATATTGAATATACCATCACAACTGGGAAAACTGTATCTAGTAAAGAGTTCAGAAGAAGTACCGCCCACCACACCACAAACACACACACACATACAAACACTGTAGTATGCTTTTAATGAAAATATCTCGTATTGGCAAGAATTTATGGAAATGAGCACTCATATACTGCTAATGGTTGTATAAACTGTTCTGATTTTTTTGGTGGAAAATCTGCAGTAGCAATACTTCAAATTACACTCATATTTTTCAACTCAGAAATTTAAGTTTCAGAAAATAATTCCATTGTCCATTTAGTTTCAGTTACAAAGATCTACATCACAGCACGTAAATGGAAAATAGAAAAAAAAAAAAATCCCAAAACAGGGAAGAAAAAATACTGTTTTCTACAGGAAGAGATGGTTAAATAATTATTATATACTGATATAAAGAATACATGCAGCTGTTTCCTATACTTGTATGAAGTTGTATTCCATGTAAAAGGAATATCATATTGAGTATTAAAATGTTAAAAATAGTATGCAAAGTATAAGGTGAATTTTTAATGTATATGTATGTATATAAAGTTTGAAGAATATGCAGAAGATAGAATTAAATATAATTATATTTTTTATTTTTATTATCATTGTTTTTAAATTTACCTAAATAAATCATGTATTATTTAGTACAATTTAGACATTGTATTAAATTTAGACATTGTACAGGAGATAGGAATCAAGACCATCCCCAAGAAAAACAAATGCAAAAAAAGCAAAATGGCTGTCTGAGGAGGCCTTATGAATAGCTGTGAAAAGAAGGGAAGCGAAAAGTAAAGGAGGAAAGGAAAGATATACCCATTTGAATGCAGAGTTCCAAAGAATAGCAAGGAGAGATAAGAAAGCCTTCCTCAGTGATCAATGCAATGAAATAGAGGAAAACAATAGAATGGGAAAGACTAGAGACCTCTTCAAGAAAATTAGACCTACCAAGGGAACACTTCATGCAAAGATGGGCTCAATAAAGGACAGAAATGGTAGGGACCTAACAGAAGCAGAAGATATTAAGAAGAGGTGGCAATAATACACAGAAGAACTGTAAAAAAAAAAAGATCTTCAAGACCCAGATAATCATGATGGTGTGATCACTCACCTAGAGCCAGACATTCTGGAATGTGAAGTCAAATGGGCCTTAGAAAGCATCATTACAAACAAAGCTAGTGGAGGTGATGGAATTCCAGTTGAGCTATTTCAAATCCTGAAAGATGATGCTGTGAAAGTGCTGCACTCAATATGCCAGCAAACTTGGAAAACTCAGCAGTAGCCACAGAACTAGAAAAGGTCAGTTTTAAACTAATGCTAGAAAGAAAGCTGTTCACTGATGTGCAAAAAAACTTACTGTCACTTTGAACTGTTTAAGGCAATTCCATTTTTACAAATTCCTCCACACCAATTTGTATGCTTTAGAGTTATAAGCAGCTATGAGATCTAGGAAAGATTCACAACAGATGCAAAAAACTGTAGTCATATCATTCCTGTATCTGCTGATTTATGCTCTGTTCTAATATTAGCAGATTTTTACAGCATATTGTCAATTTTTCCCTAAGGTGTTGAACTTATTGATACAATAAAGTGATATAAATTAAAAGAATTCCAGTTACACTTAAAAGGACAGAGAGATTAAATTACTGGAATGTCTCAGATCATAATTTAAAATTATTTAATTATATATGTGGTACATACAACATAAAGAGGCAGGGTGATCTCTCTCTCCTGGTAGTTCCACAGTAATTCAGAACAGAGAAGTTCCCAAAGCATTTGCAACTGGCATCTTAAGGACAGCCCTCCATGGTTGTTGACGTCACCCTACATACTGTGTCTCTCCTACCTTATTAACTCTCAGGCTTATTGAATGGCTTCCTTTCAGGTTTGGTTAATTTCTCCCCTCGAATGCATGTCAGTGTATTCTCAATAAGCTCTATTCCCAGCAATCAATAAATAGACACATGTAAAAATTCAAAAAAAAAAGAAAAGAAAAGGTCAGTTTTCATTCCAACCCCAAAGAAAGGCAGTGCCAAAGAATGCTCAAACTACCACACAATTGCACTCATCTCACACACTAGTAAAGTAATGCTCAAAATTCTCCAAGACAGGCTTCAGCAGTACACGAACTGTGAACTTCCAGATGTTCAAGCTGGTTTTAGAAAAGGCAGAGGAACCAGAGATCAAATTGCCAACATCTGTTGGATCATCGAAAAAGCAAGAGAGTTCCAGAAAAACATCTATTTCTGCTTTATGGACTATACCAAAGCCTTTGACTGTGTGGATCACAATAAACTGTGGAAAATTCTGAAAGAGATGGGAATACCAGACCACCTGACCTGCCTCTTGAGAAACCTGTATGCAGGTCAGGAAGCAACAGTTAGAACTGGACATGGAACAACAGACTGGTTCCAAATAGGAACAGGAGTATGTCAAGGCTATATATTGTCACCCTGCTTATTTAACTTATATGCAGAGTACATCATGAGAAACGCTGGGCTGGCGGAAGCACAGCTGGAATCAAGATTGCTGGGAGAAATACCAATAACCTCAGATATGCAGATGACACCACCCTTATGGCAGAAAGTGAAGAAGAACTAAAGAGCTTCTTGATAAAGGTGAAAGAGGAGAGTGGAAAATTTGGCTTAAAGCTTGACATTCAGAAAATGAAGATCATGGCATCAGATCCCATCACTTCATGGCAAATAGATGGGGAAACAGTAGAATCAGTATCTGACTTCATTTTTCTGGGCTCCAAAATCACTGCAGATGGTGACTGCAGCCATGAAATTAAAAGACGTTTACTCCTTGGAAGGAA
>NW_011494875.1:4371102-4387411 GCF_000754665.1 Bison bison bison | reverse complement strand
CCAGTCCATCCTAAAGGAAATCAGTCCTGAATATTCATTGGAAGGACTGATGCTGAAGCTGAAACTCCAATACTTTGGCCACCTGATGCAAAGAGCTGACTCATTGGAAAAGACCCTGATTGTGGGAAAGATTGAGGGCAGGAGGAGAAGGGGACAGCAGAGGATGAGATGGTTGGATGGCATCACCGACTCAGTGGATATGGGTTTGGGTGAACTCCAGGAGTTAGTGATGGACAGGGAGGCTTGGCATGCTGCAGTTCATGGGGTCATAAAGAGTCGGACATGACTTAGCAACTGAACTGAAAAACTGAATCATGTATTACTTTGTCAATTAAAATATTGAAATAAAAATACATTAGGGTACAATTTGCATCTGAATATCATGCCAAACATAGCTATTATAAGGTATTCAGAAAACTTTTTCAGAAGGGAAATGAACCTCTCAAAAAACAATGTAATGATTTTTCTTCCTTAAGAAAGTAAGAAATACCAATGGCATAGTCACTGTTCTAAAGCTGACCATAAGCTGTGTGCCATTTCCTTGATACATACCTTCTTAGGTTGAGTTCAGTTCAGTCGCTCAGTCATGTCCGATCTTTGTGACCCCATGAACCGCAGCACGCCAGACCTCCCTGTCCATCACCAACTCCCAGAATCCACACAAACCCATGTCCATTGAGTCAGTGATGCCATCCAACCATCTCATCCTCTGTCGTCACCTCCTCCTGCCCTCAATCTTTCCCAGAATCAGGGTCTTTTCAAATGAGTCAGCTCTTTGCATCAGGTGGCTAAAGTACTGGAGTTTCAGCTTCAACATCAGCCCTTCCAAAGTGTACACCTGTGGCAGATTCATGTCGATGTATGGCAAAACAAATACAATATTGTAAAGTTATTAGCCTCCAATTAAAATAAATAAATTTATATTAAAAAAAAAAAAAAAGAACACCCAGGACTGACCTCCTTTAGGATGGACTGGATGGATCTCCTTGCAGTTTAAGTTTCTCAACTTAGGTTGAGAGGGCCTGTTTAATATATACAGATTTCTTGTTTGAAATCCTGAAATATTATATGAATCTCCTTAATTTATTAATTCAAAAAAGCTGTTAATCTCATCTTTTTTTCCCCTAAGACTCAATGAAATTTAGTCTGGGAGATGTAAATTTCATCATCCACTAAGGTTCTGCCCAAAGAAAAGATATAAAATGCTCACAACACTCTCTATGCTGTAAATTCTCTACAAAGTCTGGGCAGCAGGTCTGGTCATCTCTTTTCCATGATAAGGAAACACTTCAGATTGAAGCCAGGATTGTTGGCCCACTGAAGTCCCTCTCCTTTGAGTAAAAGATTAAAAACAGTGTGAACAATGTCTAAGTATCATTTGGGTACTATTTCTAAGAGGGAATAAAGATGAATAAAATCTGTTTAACCAGTTACTGTGCCTTCATGTCCTGGGTATTCTGTGTCATTGAAGGTAAAGGAAGTCAAAGTATAACTTGGTCCAGGCAGGATAAGCAACCCTCATGTTACAGATCCTAAAGCAGTGGTACAAAGTGAACATTATAGAAACCTTATTGTTTCACAATTATCTTCATTTAATTTCAGTACAACCTTATTGCCTAATTTTGCCATAATGTCTCCATTTATAAAGAAAATATAGGCCTGAGAAAGTGAAGTGTTTTGCCACAAAAGGGTCAGAGCCAGAATTTGAATTCAGATATGTCTCACCCTAAAAACTATAGCCTTTCATTACTTACCCACAGCATCCTTTATGTTACATACTCTAGTAGTTTTCTATTCATTATCCATTCCCTTATCCTTCCTTACTAAAAAATACCCTTTTTCATTTGGGGTGACTGTGCATAGTCAAAGGTATCTACTTTCCCAGACTCTTGCAGCTAGAAATGCAAAAGTGACCCAATTCCAGACAGTGAGATTTAATCAGAAGTTGCCAGGTGAGGCTTCTGGGAAAATTTTGAAAAGGTCAGATGAAACAAATATGCTTCTTAGGCCTTTTGTCCTTTCTTTCTTTACACCAGTATATGGACCCAGGCTTAGATGTGCAGTAGCCATGTTGTCATAATGGGAGGTGAAATATGAGAATGAAGCCTGGGGGAGTGGAAAACGAAATAGCCCAGCTACCCGGTAGCATGACTACACTTCATTCTAGCCCTGCACTAGCTACCCTTGGGTGTCTTCTTGAATGAGAAAGGTGAAACCCAATGTACAAAGCCACCATTAGGATGGTTTTCTGTTATTTGCAGATGAACACATTCTTGATCTTCTATATGATATTTCCATATAAAAATCCCAGAATGAGAGCCAAAAATCTTGACTCTAATTTGCTGTGACCTTGAATTGTTTACCATTAACTTCTCCTCAAGTTCAAAGTATGGGGTTCATACCAGGAGATCTTTAAGGTCCCTTTCAATATGAGCATTTGGTGATTCTAGAACAAGATGAATCAGCACTCTTTCATAATCCCAAGCTTCATGTCAAAACATATTTCATATTCTCAAAACCCAGAGTAAGCATCTGCTTAGCAAAATTTTTTTCAACAGCTTTTTTCATTCCCAATCTGATTCTTTTACAAGTACATGACTGTAGGGGAGGATAAAGCATTTGTTGTGTAACCATCTAAAGTGTATCTTGCCTGCAGGTTTATTTTTGCCAATACTCACTTTTAGGTATGCAGTCACTAAAAAGCAGGGAACAAGACACAGCCCTCCAGAAACAAGCATCATATTCGACAGCAAGTTTGCTTACAGAACAGGCTCATTAGGTGAACCTGAACTAATAAAGAGACACACTGTCCAGCATCGTTGGAATAACATTCAGCAGGAGCCAGCTGTTCCCTTACCCTCTCCATGCAGCTACTTTTAGCCACCTTTTGCTCAGTGGGATTAACCCAACGCCATTACTAAGCCCTTTGTCTCCTTCTACTTAACCCCACTTTTTGTATCTTTACATCATCAGTAAAACTTTCCATTCAACAAAGTCAAAATAGATTTTACCTTGGATCAAAAGGAAATTAGCCTATGAAGGAAATGCTGTCATTATTTCAAAGGACATGAGAGCCTCATGCAGGAACTGTAGTGAATTAAAAGGCCCTTGGATTTGTACCTATAAAACCTAATCAGTCCTGCCTTAATCTATTGTTGCTATTGTTTGGTCGTTGAGTCATGTCTGACTCTTTTCGACCCCATGAACTGCAGCACAGTAGGCTTCCCTGTCCTTCACTATCTCCTGGAGTTTGCTCAGATGAACTATGGCCACGTGCAAGTACCTGTACTGCCTGGGTTCCAGTTTCTTTATCTATAAAGTAAAGGAGTTGCACTAGATAATACCTGAGACCTCATTATGAGGCTGTAAGGCTAGCCTTGGTTTTCTACCAAGGCAGGTTTTTCAATCATGGTGGGAAAGACTCATTCTACACCATTTTGTGGACTTCCCTGGTGGTTCAGATGGTACAGAATCCACCCGCATTGCAGGAAACCCAGGTTTGATCCCTGGGTTGGGAAGATCACCTGAAGAAGGGAATGGCAACCCACTCCCATATTCTTGCCTGGAGAATTCCATGGACAGACAGAGGAGCCCAACAGGTCCATGGAGTCACAAACAGTTGAACATGACTAAGTGACTAACACACATACATATACACACACCAGTTAGTATTATAGCACCTTAGTCTGACCTGTGTGTCACCTGGATTGATTAAGTCTAAATAGAAGACTTTTTTGATGATTTTGCCAATAATCTTGAGGTAATACCATGTGCTTACAGGAAAGATAACACTGCAGAATGGTGAAAAGCAGGTACTCTGAAACCACAGAGTCTTGGGCTCAAATTCTGCCTCACCCACTATGTAGTTGTGGGACTTCTGTTGTCAATGACCTCTCTGCTTTGAGGTTCATCTGTAGGATGAAAATAATAGTATTATCAAAACTACCTCTTAGACTTTCTGTAAGGATTAAATGATTTAATAAATGTAAATATTAGCATATGAGAGTTTGTTAGTATTTATTTAGCTAACATTTCTTCAGCTCTAGGTGCTAGGCAGCAGGTGAAGCCATTTACATTCATTATGTCCTTTTTTTTTCTTAATTTTTAAACTTTACAATATTGTATTGGTTTTGCCAAATATCAAAATGAATCCGCCACAGGTATATATGTGTTCCCCATCCTGAACCCTCCTCCCTCCCCATACCATCCCTCTGGGTCGTCCTGGTGCACCAGTCCCAAGCATCCAGTATCGTGCATCAAACCTGGACTGGCGACTCATTCCATATATGATATTATATGTATTTCAATGCCATTATGTCCTTTTGTCCTTAGAAGCCCACAACACAACATTTTTCACATGATAAAACTGAGGCTTGGAAAGATTGCTTCTGTCCCTGCACAGCATAAATGAGGGAGAAGGGCACTCAAGTCTGGACATCACAGTCCTATTTGACAGGTTGTAGGGGCACCAGATGAGTGAGCATGTGTAGGGATGAGTCAGCTGGGTCAGGGGAACTGCAAGGAAGGGTGACAGGCTGCCTCTATGCGTGATGATGAGCAAGGCAGAGTCATTTAAGGGCCAACTAAGAATACAACCAAGTAAATGTCACTGGGCATTTTATCTGCTCTTCAGGCCAGGGTGTTTGGAATAAGGCTTCTGTATTCCTTTGCTACCTCTTCTGTAAATATGCTAACAGAAGTGGTAGCAAAGGACTTGGGCCCCTGTAGCTCAAGATGCCTCCTACCCTGATACCTGAAATGCTACCATAGGTAAGACATAATTCCTCTTTCTCCTAAAAAGACAAATCATCCTGGGAAAGATAATCCTTTAAAGCCCTGACATCCTAATCTGATTTGGTTTAGTAGATCTTTCTGAAAGTAGTGGGCCACTGGAGGGATCATGATGTCATGGGTACAAAGGGTTGTGAAGCAAAGCAGCACACAGAAGGCAGTGTGTGTCAATTCCACAACACACTAGGTGCCAGGTTCTTTCACATCATTATCTGTGGAGCATTCACAAACACCCTCTGATGGTCAAAAGTTTCACAGTACATTTAACAAAAGAACTACCAAGAAAGAACCTCATGAACATGGAAGATAAGAACATTTAATGACAACGTTAGAGTTAAATATTATATATAGATAAAATGCAAAAGAAGAGTTCATGAAGACCCTAAGTGAGAATATCATCCACTGTAATTTCCCTTCACCTATATGTGAAGGTGAAAGCTAATTTCCCTTCACCTATATGCATTTCCCTATCCTTATGCATTAATACAATATATGATTAATACAGTATATACAATATATCCCTTCTCCAGCAGATCTTCCCAACCCAGGAATTGAACCAGGGTCTCCTGCATTACAGGCAGATTTTTTTCTGACTTAGCTATCAGGGAAACCTTTGACTGTGTGGATCACAAGAAACTGTGGAAAATTCTTAAAGAGATGCTAATACCAGACCACCTTACCTGCCTCCTGAGAAACCTCTATTCAGGTCAAGAAGCAACAGTTAGAACTGGACATGGAATAACAGATTTCCAAATTGGGAAAGGAGAACTTCCAGGCTATATTGTCACCCTGTTTATTTAACTTATATCCAGAGTACATCATGCAAAATGCCAGGCTGGATGAAGCACAAGCTGAAATCAAGATTGCTAGGAGAAATATCAACAATCTCAGATATGCAGATGATACCACCCTTATGGCAGAAAGTGAAGACAAACTAGTGAGTCTCTTGATGAAAGTGAAAGAGGAAACTGAAAAAGCTGGCTTAAAATTCAACATTCAGAAAACTAACATTATGGCATCCAGTCCCATCACTTTATGGCAAATAGATGAGGAAACGATGCAAACAGTGAGAGATTTTATTATCTTGGGCTCCAAAATCACTGCAGATGGTGACTTCAGTCATGAAATTAAAAGATGCTTGCTCCTTGGAAGAAAAGTTATGACAAACCTAGACAGCATACTGAAAAGCAGAGACATTACTTTGCTGACAAAGGTTCATCTAATCAAAGTTATGGTTTTTCCATACTATGATACAGTAATCATGTGTCAATGTAAAGAAATGGACCATAAAGAAAGTTGATATATGGTAAAACCAATACAATATTGTAAAGTTAAAAAAGAAAAGAAAAAAGAAAACCTAAATTTAAAAAAATAATAATTATTCACAGAAAAATAAAGCAAGTTAAGCACTGAAGAATTGATGCTTTTGAGCTATGTGTTGGAGAAGACTCTTGAGAGTCCCTTGGGCTGCAAGGAGATCAAACCAGTCAATTGTAAAGGAAATCAATCCTGAATATTCATTGGAAGCACTGATGTTGAAGCTGAAGCTCCAATCCTTTTGCCACAGCCACCTGATGCAAAGAACTGACTCAATAGGAAAAATCCTGATGCTGGGAAAGATTGAAGACAGGAGGAGAAGGGGATGACAGAGGATAAGATGGTTGGATGGCACCACCAACTCGATGAATATGAGTTTGAGCAAGCTCTGGGAGTTGATGATGGACAGGGAAGCCTGGCGTGCTCAGTCCATGCAATCGCAAAGAATCGGACACAACTGAGTGACTGAACTAAACTGAACTGAACTGAAAGTGGAAACAGTGACAGATTTTATATTCTTGGGCTCTAAAATCACTGCTGATGATGACTGCAGCCACAAAATTAAAAGACACTTGCTTCTTGGAAGAAAAGCTATAACAAACCTAGATCGTGTATTAAAAGGCAGAGACATCAACCAAGGTCCATATTGTTAAAGCTGTGATTATTCCATTAGTCATGTATGGATGTGAGAGTTGAACCATAAAGAAGGCTGAGCACCGAAGAATTGATGCTTTCAAATTTGAGGGCTGGAGAAGGCTCTTGAGAGTCCCTTGGACAACAATGAGATGAAACTAATCAATCCTAAAGGAGACCAACCCTGAATATTCACTAGAAGGACTAATGCTGAAGCTCCAATCCTTTGGCCATCTGATGTGAAGAGACAACTCATCGGAAAAGAACATATTTAGGGCAGGAGGAGAAGGGATTGAGAGAGGATAAGATAGTTGGATGGCATCACCGACTCAATGGACATGAGTTTAAGCAAACTCCTGGAGATAGCGAAGGACAGAAAACCTGGTGTGCTACAGTCCATGGGTTCACAAAGAGCAGGACACAACTTAATGACTGAACAACAACAGGTATTGTTGACTCAGCTCTTACAATGACACTCTGCAAGTTTTATGGGTGCCAAATCACAGCCCTCCAATATCTCTGACTCATTACAGAAAAGTGAGGGCAGAAATTCAAATACGAAGCTGTCTAATCTCCTGTTTTTACACCTTCACCATGGGACATAAAAAAAACAAGTATTATATCCCAGGAATGAAAAAATAAATGAATGGAAGACAGTCCATGCACTAGATAAACTCAGGCTTCTGGAGAGTTCAATATACAAAGGGATGACTACAGATGGTGCTGAAGTGTAGGACAGAGGAGAAACCATCTACAGGACAAGAAAGTAAGGGTATTAAAACAATATCTTATTCATATGTCTGTTCCCTGGACCCATTCTAATACAGGAGTAGCTAAAGAGCCTTTGGATGAAAGTGAAACAAGAGAGTGAAAAAGTTGGCTTAAAGCTTAACAGTCAGAAAACAAAGATCATGGTGTCTGGTCTCATCACTTCATGGCAAATTGATGGGGAAACAGTGGCTGACTTTATTTTTCTGAGCTCCAAAATCACTGCAGATGGTGATTGCAGCCATGAAATTAAAAGACGCTTGCTCCTTGGAAGGAAAGTTATGACGAACCTAGATGGCATATTAAAAAGCAGAGACATTACTTTGCCAACAAAGGTCCATCTAGTCAAGGCTATGGTTTTTCCAGTAGTCCTGTATGGATGTGAGAGTTGGACTGTGAAGAAAGCTGAGTGCCGAAGAATTGATGCTTTTAAACTGTGGTGTTGGAGAAGGCTCTTGAGAGTCCCTTGGACTGCAAGGAAGTGCAACCAGTCCATCCTAAAGGAGATCAGTCCTGGGTGTTCATTGGAAGGACTGATGTTGAAGCTGAAACTCCAATATTTTGGCCACCCTATGCGGAGAGCTGACTCATTTGAAAAGACCACGATGCTGGGAAAGATTGAGGGCAGGAGGAGAAGGGGACAGCAGAGGGTGAGATGGTTGGATGATATCACTGAAACAATGGACATGGATTTGGATGGACTCCAGGAGTTCATGATGGACAGGGAGGCCTGGCATACTTCAGTTTGTGGGGTCGCAAAGAGTCGAACATGACTGAGCGACTGAACTGACTGATAGGTCTTTAAATTAAAAAAAAAAAAAAAAAACAAGAGGAAGAAAATAACAAAATGTATGACAATTCCAAATACACACATGTACATAAGCAGACACACACATGCAGATATACCTGTCTATATATGACATAGTAAAAAGCTATCTTTAGTGGAAATTAATTTAGATATATTTCATGTGTCAATTAAAATGAAACCATTTTATTTCCTTACTCTTGTTCATTCATAATTTATCAGTACTCTAATGTATGTTGAATTTATTACCATAATTTCAATCCAAGGCTTCACTATCTCTTTCTCCTCATCATCTTTATGGCCTACCCACATCCACTCTTATTTTTCTTTAATCTACTCTCAACCTGGATATCATGGTTATTTTAAATATAATTAGATCAATTTATTTACTTTTTCATATATCTTTACTGGTTTCCCTCTATGACTTGGGATATAATCCAAAAGTCTCTTATGGCCTGAAAGTTCTCATGGGACCCCAGCCTCCTTGCCTCCCTTGCTTCTTGCCACTTTGCCAGTTCACTTTTACAGCCACATTGGACTCTTTTAATTTTCCAATTGGGTGAACTCCAGGAGTTGGTGATGAGCAGGGAGGCCTGGCGTGCTGTGATTCATGGGGTCGCAAAGAGTCGGACACGACTGAGCCACTGAACTGAACTGAACTGAACATCTGTTCCTTTCTCAGAGCCTCTTGGCATTTGCCTCCCTCTGCCTTTGCCAGTCTTACTTCTATTCAGCATTCAGGTTTCAGTCAGTTCTGTCGCTTACTCATAGATGTTTTCCCCAAACTTGAAGTAGAAAGTGGCCCCACCTAAGCTCCATCATCACAATGACAAATTCCTTTATAGCACTTATGGTGAGATATGGATAGATGTGTAGTCATGTAGTTATCCGTGTGATTATTTGCTTAATGTCTGCATACTCCCTTAGTGTGTATACCTGGTGAAGGTAAGGGCTGTATCTTTATCAGCTTTGTCCAGCATAGTGCCTATTTCAACTCAATAACTCTTGTTGGATGACTCATGAGTAATTGTTGACCAACTGAAGCAGTAAAACATGACTAGTCTGCCTGATAAAATCTTTGTCCCACTAGAATATGATAACACTGTATTTAAAGTCCTAGAGTAATTTGGGAGGCATGTTTTACTGCCCTTTTACAGCCTGTCCTCTTTAAATGACAGTGTGTACTTTGTGCATTTCATTTAAAGAGACAAATATGAAATTTAATAAAATATTTAAATATATAAATATATATTTATTTATATTATATATTATATAAAACATTATAATTATTATATACAACACTATATATATGTGTATAAGATATATTGTAACTTGGGGAACTTTAGAGGTTATCCGGTCTATGAATGGGGCTTCCCCAATGGTTCAGTAGGTAATTGGGAAGATTCCCTGGGGTAGGAAATGGCACCCCCCACTCCAGTATTCTTGCCTGGAGAATCCCATGCCTGGGACGCTACAGTCCATGTGATCGCAGGGAGTCAGACATTACTGAGCACATGGTATACGGTCACATAGTCAAGTCTATGACTCTTGTTTTACAAGTGAGGTCCAAAAAGTGAATAAAGCTACCCAAGGTCACAGAGAGAGTTAGTGGCAGTACCTTATCAAAGCCCATGGCTTCTAATTTTGGAGACACCACCCCTCCTACCAAGTTGCCTCATAAAATAGAATTCTAAGTTATTACTGAGAATTATACACACACACAAAAGAAATACAGTAAGAGAAAACCAGTCTTGAATCTATTTTAATATTATAACATTCTGGGACAGTGGAGACAAATTCATTCTCAGCCTTTGCTCAATGAAATAATGAGATGTGTGCCATCCTTTCAATTCCAAACTCTTGATAAACAGACACTTAGAGGAGAAGACAGTGTTTAACTTTTCTAATTTCAGAAACATATAGAAGATACTAGTAGAATTATAATGGAGCTAACTTTTTTCCAAAGAGAACCAATAGGCCTTGGGAGAAATAGAGCCCACTAGGCTCTTTTGATTTACTATCATGAGGTTGGCTAGAAAAGTGGCAAGAACTTTCACCTGAGGTTGTCATCACGCTAAGAGTGCTAAGTCCACTATAAGAAGAATTATTTAACAGAAGAAGATGAAGATGTGTGATGGTAGATAACTTTCTGTGCATGCATTTATTTCCCTCTGGTAACTTGAAAGAACTTCAGAGAGGATCGGCTGTACAAATGCATCATTTGTACAGCAACATTACAGCTTGAGCTCGGGCTTCCTAATATTGAAACTGTCAGAAATTAGTTGCCTCCTTTCTTCGGGTTTTGTTGTTGCAATTAATGATGATTCAGTATAGAAGCTAAGATACTCTGGAGTTCTGCCTTCTGGAAACACAAAAGAAACTTATTAATAATAAAATATAGTAAAAGGTTCACTAATGGAAGAAATAGCTCATCACAAAGTTTTCTTTAAGTTTTGGTATGGCATTAGGTTCTTTCTACATGAAACTTTAAAGAACAATATTAAAACTTAAAAGACATAAAGCCAAACTGTTTAACTAATTCTCAGTTATTCAAAATTTACTTTCCTTTGGCTATCTGCCATCCTCAATCTGTTATTTGTAATAAATTGTATTATTTAGTTTCATCATTATTTATTTACATTTAATACATAAGTGTTATAAGTGCATTTACTAATACAATGCCTTATAAAGTTGTTTGCTTTTTTCTCAGGAATGAGGGAAGGAGTGAGGGAGGAAATGGGATGAAAAATTAAACCCTAGAGCCTCAGGAAACAACACTCTAAGAATAAAATTAAACATTTTAATATATTCTCAAAATCTTGAGCCACAACAGTATGATATGAAACTATACTGTGGTAAAGTTCTCCATGATTTCTAATTACACTAACAATCTTAATTATATACCAAAGCAACATTAGGGTTGAGTATTGACTACTGACATATCTCTTCCTATACTTACCTTGCTAAACTCAATGTATCTGACATAGTCTGACCAATAGAAATGTGTAGATTGCCAAAGGAATGCCTGTGACCTGTGTGATTATTTTGTTCTCAATAGGAAAAAAGAAAAATGCTCCTGACATCTTTGACTCTAGCCTTAGGGATTTGGGCTCTGTCCAAGCCAGGATTTGAGCTTGTAACCCAAATTTCCTGAGAAATTAGAAAGCCCACCCACAGAGAAATCAAGCTGGGCTCTTTCTGTTACTGGAGAAGACTCTACAATACCAAGATCCTCATACCACCCACACAGGACAGTCCTGAGTTAGTCTGTGACCTGTAACAACATGAAAAGGCCATCGAAACATGACTTTCTGTCTCAAACAAGTGTGAAAAGGCCTAGCTGAGCTGTGAACTGAGTTTGAGAATCATCCCAAGGTGAACTAGAGACCACAAATCCTTGCAACCTCCCCAAGTTGCTCTGTGCACAGTGGACACAGAAATGCCTCCAAGGGAGGTCCTGGCTTTGTCCTGTCCATAAGCTATTCCTGGTAGGCTTCATGTAGGACAAATGTTGAGTAGTGCTTCATAGAATAATTGAAATTGATTTCCTGCCACAAACACACTCACATACACACAATGGGCAGTCTTTGTCTTGTTGAATGAAACAACTACTCTTTAAGAAGACAGGCATATTGTAAAGTAAAAAAATAATAAAAATAAAAAAAAGAATATACACACAAACTATACACACAGTCTCACAAACTGTGAATTTGAAAAATGAATACAAATTCACTAAAAAAATTAAATCAATAAAAGATGGAAGATAAATAAGGAAAAAAAAAAAAAGAAGACAGGCATATATCCTGGATATTTAACATCTCTGCTAACTTAAATCTCTGCTAGTTTGAAATCGGTCACTATTTCTGGAGGCTGCTTCTTATGCAATGCAAGCTCTAGGAACAGGGAATGTTATTTTCTGTTTTTCTTCCTATACTACCCACATATTACTATTTTGGTAACTATTAATAGATGTCAAAATAATCTAATAAAAATACTCAAATACTTAACCTCCAAAATAAAATAAGAAGTCTTTCACTCCACATCTATCATTCTTTAGGATTGTATAAATTGAAAAAAAAGTTACATTTTTGAGAGCATCAGAGGAAAAATACCCTACATAAGTGGAGTATTCTCAAAAGTGTGAGTGGAAAACTCTCAAAAGTCATTAAGTTTCTGAAAGCTACAAGTAAAGACTTTATCAATACACTAGGGAGTTGAGCCATATAATATGAAAGACTTCTCATAGCTTTAAGATCCTCTGATTCCACAATGGAAATACAAGGTACATCCAAAGATTCTGTGTGAGGGAATGAAGTTATCAGAAAGTATAAAAGAAAAGAAGACTCTCAGAAGCTTGTTGTTGTTGTTGTCTAAGTTGTGTCTGACTCTTTTCAATCCCATGGACTGTAGCCCACCAGGTTCCTCTGTCCATTGGATTTCCCAGGCAAGAATACTGGAGTAGGTTGCCATTTCCTTCTCCAGGGGATCTTCCCGACCCAGGGATTAAATGCATCTCCTGTGTCTCCTGAATAGTCAGACAGATTCTTTACCACTGAGCCACCAGGAAAGCCCATCTCAGAAACTTTACTTTCTGGAAACATCACATAACTCCATTATTAGTAGTTTTTATTAAAGCAATTTTGCAGCTTATGTAGATACACATTCAGTATACTAAATCTGAAAAATAAGAATATTTCTGAAAATTTTCCTCAAAAAACCAAAGTTTGCATAGCAAATTCATAATTCACAAAGCTCTTTTGTGATCTTGTTTAGTCCTGGAAATAATTCTGCTGTTAGGAACTGAGGGCACATGTGCTACATATGTAGACCCAGGGTTCTAAGGCCGTGGGTCCCAATCTTAACTTGGCTTCTCATCAGCTGAATTCTTGGTAATCCAAGACTCAACTATGCCTCATTCTGCTCATCTGTAAAGTAGCACAATAATGATACCCACCTAAAAGTGCTATGGTGAGAAATTAAATGAGGTGATATATGTATGTCAATCACTTAGCACTTGGAGCTTATTCTCAATTTTCAATTTAGTATGCTTTCAATATTCTAAATTTTTAACATGGAAAGAGTCAGAATGGCTTCCCTATTGTTTAAAACACTGAAGCATGTAGCACGCATTTGCACTCACTCAGTCATATCCAGCTCTTTGTGACCCCAAAGACTGTAGCCCAACAGGCTCCTCTGTCCATGGGATTCTCAGGCAATCTTTCTGACCCAGGGATCAAACCCACATCTCTTGCATCTCTTGCATTGGCAGGTGGATTCTTTACCCCTGAGCCATCTGAGAAGCTTATTAATTATTCAATAAATATGTGCTATTATTATCCTTATAGCAGATTACACTTTTCAAAGATGTGACACCAATATATACCATCCATGTGTTGCTTTTACAATGTGACATTGTCACTTCTGCATTGAGAAACAGAGTCTGTGTTCCCTCCTCTTGAAGTCACCCTGTGTAACTTCTGAAGCTAAGTCATACAGGCAGTACAACTTTGCCCAGCCATCTAGAGATGTCTGCCACCGGAAACCAGTTACCACAAGATGAAGGAGCCAAGCAGCCCCTCATCGTGGAGAGGGTGTGTGTAGGTACTCCAGCCACAGAACAAGGTCCCAGCACACAGCCAGCATCAACCAACAGAGAGGTGAGTAAGTGAGGTTACAGGTCACTCCAGCTCCCAGAGTTTGAGCCACTCCAGCTGATGCCAAGTAGAGCAGAGAGTTGTCCCCACTGAGTCCCATCCAATTGTAGATTCATGAAAAAAGGTAATTTTGTTATTTTAAGTTGCTGCTGCTGCTGCTAAGTCACTTCAGTCGTGTCCGAATCTGTGTGACCCGATAGACGGTAGTTTTAGGAAATTGAATTTTGCCTAAGATTACACAGACATTAAGAGGTAGCAAGTGAACTTGGAGGCAGATTTTCCAATGTGAATCATGTTTTCTTGTCACAATTTCAAACTCAGACAGTTACCTTAAGCAAGAGTGTCTTGAGGATATGCCTGGCTCATTGTCACATTGTAGGTTGATCTTACCCCATCTATCATCATTTGAATTCAAGAAGCCTCCTACCCCCGTGGCTCAGATGGAAAGAATCTGTGTCCAAGGAAGAGACTTGGGTTTTATCCCTGGTTTGGGAAGATCCCTGGAGAAGAGAATGGCCAGCCACACCAGTATTCTTGCATAGAGAATTTCATGGACAGAGGAGCCTGGCAGACCACGGTTCCTAGGGTTGCAAAGAGTTGGACATGACTTAAGTGACTGAGCACACACACACACACACACACAGCCTCCCACAAACCACATCTCAGAAGCAAACACCATCCATGGGCAACAACAGGTACATCTTGACTCCTGACTTAGGAATTTCTGTTTCTGCTCTGGTTGTCTCTTCATTTGGCTGCCAGTTTAGACTGCCTTCCTGACTTCTGATCCTGGACTAATCATGCAACATCACTCATTAGGCCATCACCTGAAGTTTCAAGTACTTAGGAGCCCCTTCGTTAGAGAACCTTTAGATATCCCTTCAGTTCAGTTCAGTTCAGTTCAGTTCAGTCACTCAGTCGTGTCAGACTCTTTGCGACCCCATGAATCGCAGCACACCAGGCCTCCCTGTCCATCACCAACTCCCGGAGTTCACTCAGACTAATGTCCACCGAGTCAGTGATGCCATCCAGCCATCTCATCCTCTGTCGTCCCTTCTCCTCCTGCCCCCAATCCCTCCCAGCATCAGAGTCTTTTCCAATGAGTCAACTCTTCACATGAGGTGGCCAAAGTACTGGAGTTTCAGCTTTAGCATCATTCCTTCCAAAGAAATCCCAGGGTTGATCTCCTTCAGAATGAACTGGTTGGATCTCCTTGCAGTCCAAGGGACTATCAAGAGTCTTCTCCAACACCACAGTCCAAAGGCACAATTCTTCAACGCTCAGCTTTCTTCACAGTCCAACTCTCATATCCATACATGACCACAGGAAAAACCATAGCCTTGACTAAACGAACGTTTGTTGGCAAAGTAATACCTCTGCTTTTGAATATGCTGTCTAGGTTGGTCATAACTTTCCTCCCAAGGAGTAAGCATCTTTTAATTTCATGACTGCAGTCACCATCTGAAGTGATTTTGGATCCCAGAAAAATAAAGTCTGACACTGTTTCCACTGTTTCCCCATCTATTTCCCATGAAGTGAGGGGACCAGATGCCATGATCTTCGTTTTCTGAATGTTGAGCTTTAAGCCAACCTTTTCACTCTCCTCTTTTACCTTCATCAAGAGGCTCTTTAGCTCTTCTTCACTTTCTGCCAGAAGGGTGGTGTCATCTGCATATTTGAGGTGACTGAGATTTCTCCCAGCAATTTTGATTCCAGCTTGTGCTTCTTCCAGCCCAGCATTTCTCATGATGTACTCTGCATAGAAGTTAAATAAGCAGGGTGACAATATATAGCTTTGAGGTACTCCTTTTCCTATTTGGAACCAGTCTGTTGTTCCATGTCCAGTTCTAACTGTTGCTTCCTGACCTGCATACAAATTTCTCAAGAGGCAGATCAGGTGGTCTGGTATTCCCATCTCTAGAAGAATTTTCCACAGTTTGTTGTGATCCACACAGTCAAAGGCTTTGGCATAGTCAATAAAGCAGAAATAGATGTTTTTCTGGAACTCTCTTGCTTTTTCCATGATCCAGCAGATGTTGGCAATTTGATCTCTGGTTCCTCTGCCTTTTCTAAAACCAGCTTGAACAACTGGAAGTTCACGATTCACGTATTGCTGAAGCTTGGCTTGGAGAATTTTGAGCATTACTTTACTAGCGTGTGAGATGAGTGCAATTGTGCGGTAGTTTGAGCATTCTTTGGCATTGCCTTTCTTTGGGATTGGAATGAAAACTGACTTTTTCCAGTCCTGTGGCCACTGCTGAGTTTTCCAGATTTGCTGGCATATTGAGTGCAGCACTTTCACAGCATCATCTTTCAGAATTTGAAATAGCTCAACTGGAAT
>NW_011494875.1:4361603-4371002 GCF_000754665.1 Bison bison bison | reverse complement strand
CTCCACTAGCTTTGTTCATAGTGATGCTTTCTAAGGCCCACTTGACTTCACATTCCAGGATGTCTGGCTCTAGGTCAGTGATCACACCATCATGATTATCTGGGTCGTGAAGATCTTTTTTGTAGAGTTCTTCTGTGTATTCTTGCCACCTCTTCTTAATATCTTCCGCTTCTGTTAGGTCCATACCATTTCTGTCCTTTATTGAGCCCATCTTTGCATGAAATGTTCCCTTGGTATCTCTAATTTTCTTGAAGAGATCTCTAGTCTTTCCCATTCTGTTGTTTTCCTCTATTTCTTTGCATGATCGCTGAGGAAGGCTTTCTTATCTCTTCTTGCTATTCTTTGGAACCCTGCATTCAGATGTTTATATCTTTCCTTTTCTCCTTTGCTTTTCGCTTCTCTTCTTTTCACACCTATTTGTAAGGCCTCCCCTGACAGCCATCACCTGAAGTTTCAAGTACTTAGGAGCCCCTTTGTTAGAGAACCTTTAGATATCCCTTAGTTCTCCCCAATATCTCTTTGCTTGGAGTTCAGTAAGCATAAATCCACACTTAGTAACATAATGTTGTGAAATGTTAACTATGCTTCTCAAATGAAAACCAATGTTAACTTCTGAGCCAAGAAAATTTTAATATGAAACTAATGAAGCTGCAAGCTTTAGGGCTGCTAACTTAAATATGTTTTTTCCAAGGCTGTGGAAGAGGCTGTAATAATATACTTATGGACATTTTTAAAATTAAATTTGCTAAGTGCAATGTACTTTCAACAACCTTGAATCTTCCCCTATTCCTGAGAGTGGCTTAGTCAAAATGGAGCACACACCACAGCTATTAACTTCTTTTTCTTTAGGAGTGGTTTTTGAATTAACTTGAAATCCTAAAACTGTTTGAAAACAGAAGAGTTAAAGTAACTTATCCATTGTCTAAAATTTTCAGTAAAGTTTATTCAGTTCAGTTCAGTCACTCAGTCGTGTCCGACTCTTTGTAACCCCATGAATCGCAGCACGCCAAGCCTCCCTGTCCATCACCAACTCCCGGAGTTCACTCAGACTCACGTCCATTGAGTCAGTGATGCCATCCAGCCATCTCATCCTCTGTCATCCCCTTCTCCTCCTGCCCCCAATCCCTCCCAGCATCAGAGTCTTTTCCAATGAGTCAGCTCTTCGCATCAGGTGGCCAAAATATTGGAGTTTCAGTCCTTCCAATGAACACTCAGGACTGATCTCCTTTAGGATGGACTGGTTGAATCTCCTTGCAGTCCAAAGGACTCTCAAGAGTCTTCTCCAACACCACAGTTCAAAAGTATCAATTCTTCGGCACTCAGCTTTTTTCACAGCCCAACTCTCACATCCATACATGACCACAGGAAAAACCATAGCCTTGACTAGATGGACCTTTGTTGGCAAAGTAATGTCTCTGCTTTTGAATATGCTATCTAGGTTGGTCATAACTTTCCTTCCAAGGAGTAAGCGTCTTTTAATTTCATGGCTGCAATCACCATCTGCAGTGATTTTGAATCCCCAAAAAATAAAGTCTGACACTGTTTTCCCATCTATTTCCCCTGAAGTGATGGGACCAGATGCCATGATATTAGTTTTCTGAATGTTGAGCTTTAAGCCAACTTTTTCACTCTCCTCTTTCACTTTCATCAAGAGGCTTTTTAGTTCTTAAAGTTTATTAGAGCTTCTCAAATTAAGAAATAAAATTAGGATTTTAATAACCAAATACACAGGGGAATTTTTCCCTCTCCCCCAGTAGTTACAAATTCAACTGATGTGCTACAACTAATTATATATTTAGAACATGTAAGTATTTGAAAACTCTTCTATAATAGACCAGTACAAAATGAGATTATTATTTAGTTCAGAGACTATTTTGATGCCCTGCTTCAGTCATTTTAGGAAATGAGCTTGGCTCTATTTTAAACTGATAATATTGATAATTTTTAAAAGTTAAACTATATCTACAATATATTTTAAAATATATGTATGCTGCTGCTGCTGCTAAGTCGCTTCAGTCGTGTCCGACTCTGTGCGACCCCTGAGACGGCAGCCCACCAGGCTCCCCTGTCCATGGGATTCTCCAGGCAAGAACACTGGAGTGGGTTGCCATTTCCTTCTCCAGTGCATGAAAGTGAAAAGTGAAAGTGAAGTTGCTCAGTTGTGTCTGACTCTGAGCGACTCCATAGACTGCAGCCTACCAGGCTCTTCCATCCATGGAATTTTCCAGGCAAGAGTACTGGAGTGGGGTGCCATTGCCTTCTCCGAAAATATATGTATATTTGTGTATAAACACCTACATGTCAAAAACATACAGGAAAGCAATATATCTAAAAGTTAACAGTAAATATCTTTGGGTGGTGAGATTATGTTTGATTTTTCTTTCCTTTATGTTTTCCTCTATTTTAGAAATATTTATCATAAATGTAGACTATCTTTATAATCAGAAATAAAGGATAAGCATTCACTGTCAATAATATCTTTTTTCTTATGTTGGTCCAAATAAAATCATATTTGCATGTAGTTCAGTCTTCATTAAGATTAACTCAGTTTATACCACAATTTGGGCCAACTTTTAGGATCTCCATTAAAAGGAACCTCCCTAAAATCTACACACACACACACACACACACAAAATAATAATAAAAAAAGTAGAAGCTCTTTGAAACAGAAAATTATTTTTCTCTCATTTATGGCTATAAGTAGCAGTAGGTAGCAATATATCATTTCAGAAATTTTTTTAATTTAAATTTATTTATTTTACTTGGAGGTTAATTACTTTACAATATTGTATTGGTTTTGCCATACATCAACATGAATTTTTTAAAAAGTGATTATAAAACAATCTGAACTTGACGAAGCTAAGACAAATACTCTCACCAGTTGAATTAAACCACAAATTCATTTTCGCTTAATGTTTGATTTCCCTATTGCTTTTAAGCTTTTTCAAACTAGACTGCTTTCTTCTAGAACCGGGTGATAAAATGAAGGAGTAATTCAACATTAATTAGGAGTCTGGAAAAGTGAATTGAAAAAAAAACGGGAACATATGCAAGTATTATAAACATTCACATAAATAGTAATTCAGAATAGAAAAGGAGAACATTGAAAGAGCCTACTTGCTTAAAGGAGCTATTAGAGTTGATAAAGACAAAATTATTAACTAAGCCTCAGATATGCTTAGAATATTGACTTAAACTCCCAACTTATAGCCTAATAAACTCCTTTAGTCTAATAAAGTTGTGAGAGCTAGAAAGAAAAAAAAATAATGAAAGGCATGAAGAGAAAGAGGAAGGAAGGAAAGATGGAAGGAGTGAAAGAAGGCAGGAAAAAAAGGAAAGAAGGCAGAGAGGAAAATCAGCTATACCATAACCAAGACTGCAAATGGCCCAAAATAGCCAGAACATAGAGAAAATATAGTCACAAATAAAAACTGAACTAAGATATAAACATTTCTGTGCATATTCAATTGTCTTAATTGAAATAATATCAATTAAAAATAAAATGAAATTAATTTTTCAGAGATGGGAATAGTAAATATAGTTTTATCTACTTCCAGACCCTGTATTGGCAAGTAATAAGCTAAAGATAAGCTAGAGAAGAATCATAGAAAGTAGTCTGGATCATTCTTAAGCTCAACCCTATCAAGATTTGGAGTGACTGAATCACACCAAGTGAAAATATTTTAAAGAATTATTTTTTCCTGTAAATGATGTCATTAGCATTAGATAATCAAAATACATTTACTCACATCACTAATAGATAGTTTTCTCTTTTTGTTTAAATGACTAAATGGAATTTTTTTTTAATTCCTTACTTCAAGAATCCTAAGCAATTTTTCTCTTCCAAGAACTCTGCTGCCATTAATGCAAACTGAAGAAATGCATTGGATTAGGTTCTCTAAATTATAAATGATCAGAAATGATGTGTTTGAGATAAGCTGCTCTTTAAATAAATGCTGGAGAGGGTGTGGAGAAAAGGGAACCCTCTTATACCGTTGGTGGGAATGCAAACTAGTACAGCCACTATGGAGAACAGTGTGGAGATTCCTTAAAAAACTGGAAATAGAACTGCCTTATGACCCCGCAATCCCACTGTTGGGCATACACACCAAGGAAGCCAGAATTGAAAGAGACACGTGTACCCCAATGTTCATCGCAGCACTGTTTAAAATAGCCAGGACATGGAAGCAACCTAGATGTTCATCAGCAGATGAATGGATAAGAAAGCTGTGGTACATATACACAATGGAGTATTACTCAGCCATTAAAAAGAATACATTTGAATCAGTTCTAATGAGGTGGATGAAACTGGAGCCTATTATACAGAGTGAAGTAAGTCAGAAAGAAAAACACCAATACAGTATACTAACGCATATATATGGAATTTAGAAAGATGGTAACAATAACCCTGTATGTGAGACAGCAAAAGAGAAACAGATATATAGAACAGTCTTTTGGACTCTATGGGAGAGGGAGAGGGTGGGATGATTTGGGAGAATGACATTGAAATATGTATAATATCATGAAACGAATCACCAGTCCAGGTTCGATGCATGATACAGGATGCTTGGGGCTGGTGCACTGGGATGACCCAGAGGGATGGTACAGGGAGGGAGGTGGGAGGGGATTCAGAATGGGGAACATGTATATACCCGTGGCAGATTCATGTTGATGTATGGCAAAACCAATACAATATTGTAAAGTAATTAACCTCCAATTAAAATAAATAAATTTATTTTTAAATAAATAAATAAGTAAATTTTTAAAAAATAAATAAATAAAATTATGGAGGGTCCAAAATGCCCACACTTTCATCTTTATTCATGAATATTATCATTGAATTGTTGTTGATTTGTCAAAAGAAATGCTTATTATAGTATGACTAATCCTTGTGTCACAGAAATAAATATAGCTGATATGGCAATTACTATTGCCAACGTATAATATACATATAAATGTATATAAATATATATATACTTACTAATGTATTATAGTGATCACTGTCTACAAAGTGATAAGGATAATTGTCAATAGAATAATATATTTGGAAAAATTAAATATTTAGTTGATTTAGAGACAATCGCTTCTAAAGTCAATTCAAACATTCACTGTCTTCTTTGAAATCTACAATGAGCAAAATATTATGTTTATCAGTAGTCTTCAACCAAATTAAAAAGTCATAAAACTTAGTATTTTAGGTTATGCAGTGTTTAAGTCTCCAGTGTTCTATATTTAAGTCAATTTATTATTTTTAAAAGAAAATATGGCTTTGGAAGCATCATGTTGATTAAAAGCACTTGCTAGTTCAAACTCCTTAGGCATTTTTTAAAATCTGTAAACTAGGAAAATAATATTGAATTTCTATAAAGATACAGAAAATGTATGCAAATCATGTGTTATAGTACCTGGCATTTAATATTTCTGAAATAGTCAAAGCTTAAATTAAAAGAAAAATTATGAGTTTTGTAAAATAAACTATGGTGATTCCTCAGAAGAAACTGTTTTGCTAATATTAAAAACTGTTTTTCTGCTTTATGATGGCTATCTGAGCATCTGTATTAATCTTTCTTACTTCCCATAGAGCCATTCAATTAACAGAAGCAATTTAAAAATAAGAATGAATCCATGGTAGCGCTAGAAACCTGGGAAGGGTGCCAGGGGCAGACAAGAATAGTGGAGAATTTCTAAAAGATATAGGCAGATGGGATCAGACTGGTAGTAAAATCTGATAGAGCTGAACCTGTAGCACTGAAAACACATAAGAGAACAGTACTAAAGAAGTGTGTTCTTTCTTTTCAGAACCCAAGAAAACACCAAGATCAAAGACAGCAGGGACTAAAAGCACAGTTAGGCAGTGGAATGGTGAACTGTAGTGGAATGGAAAGTTGAACTGCTGATGGTATCATGACCCTCACTAAATCCTCAAGAAAATTTCTCTAAATAAAATTAAGGATCTGCCCTAAGAAACTTACAGAAGTTATTGAAACAAAAGAAGGACATCTCAGTGGTACCCTCAGGTAACTTCTGGTTCCCTTAATAGATATATGGCAGCCCATACCAGTACTAAGCAAACTCTCTGGGTAATCTAGAAGAAATATCTTTCTGGTCACCATCATGTACCCTCTCTCTACACAAAATTCCTCCATAAATAGAATCTAAATTCACTCATGGAAGGAATTATTTTATTCACTTTCTCAGGGAGAACCATCTCTAACTATCATTAATCACCAACCTCAAGCCTCAATTATAAATACAAATACCACAGAAAAGTCAACAAAGTCGAAACAGGTGTTAGAACAACCAGAGAATTCATATCTAAGGAAACAAACCTCATATAAGAAACAGAAGATACCCTAAACAGAATTCTTAGAGATTTGAAAAGATGTCATACAAAAAATAATGAGCCTACTAAATCAAAGAGGCAATTTGATACATTTTTTAAGACTCTGATTGTGGTGATGGATTCACAGGTTATTGCTATTGTTCAGTCACTCAGTAATGCCCTTCTTTTTTGACCCCTCGGACTGCAGCACACCATGTTTCCCTGTCCTTCACCATCTCCTAGGGCTTGCTCAAATTCATGTCCATTTAATCAGTTATGCCATCCAACCATCTCTTCCTCTGCTGTCCTCTTCTCCTCCTGCCTTCAATCTTTCTTAGCATCAGTGTCTTTTCTTATGACTTGGCTCTTCACATCAGGTGGCCAACGTATTGGAGCTTCAAATTCAGCATCAGTCCTTCCAATGAATATTCAGGACTAATATCCTTTAGGATTGACTGGTTTGATCTCCTGGCAGTCCAGGGAGTCTCAAGAGTCTTTCCCAACACAACAGTTCAAAAGCATCAATTCTTTGGTGCTCAGCCTTCTGTATGGTCCAATTCTCACATCCATACATTGATTCAGTTCAGTTCAGTTGCTCAGTCATGTCTGACTCTTTGCAGCCCCCTGGACTACGGCATACCAGGCTTCCCTGTCCATCATCAAGTCCCAGAGCTTACTCAAACTCACGTCCATCGAGTCAGTGACACAAACCAACCATCTCATCCTCTGTCGTCCCCTTCTCCTCCAACCTTCAATCTTTCCCAGCATCAGGGTCTTTTCAAGTGAGTCAGTTCTTCACATCAGGTAGCCAAAGTATTGGAGTTTCAGCTTTAGCATCAGTCCCTCCAATGAATATTCAGGACTGATTTCCTTTATGATGGACTGGTTGGATCTCCTTGCAATCCAAGGGACTCTCAAGAGTCTTCTCCAACACCACAGTTCAAACCATCAATTCTTCAGTGCTCAGCCTTCTTTATAGTCCAACTCTCACATCCATACATGACTATTGGAAAAACCATAGCTTTGACTAAATGGACCTTTGTTGGCAAAGTAATTTCTCTGATTTTTAATACATTGTGTAGATTCATCATAGCTTTTCTTCCAAGGAACAAGCATCTTTTAATTTCATGGCTGCAATCACCATCTGCAGTGACTTTGGAGCCCCCCAAAATAAAGTCTCTCACTGTTTCCATTGTTTCCCCATCTATTTGCCATGAAATGATGGGACTAGATGCCATGATCTTAGTTTTTTGAATGCTATGATTTAAGCCAGGTTTTTCACACTCCTCTTTCACTTCCCTCAAGAGGTTCTTTAGTTCCTCTTCACTTTCTGCCATAAAAGTGGTGTCATCTGGTGCCATGATGGTGGTGTTATCATATATACAATGTATATATTTATATTTTAGGTTTGCTTTAAAAAAGACAACCAAGAACATAAATTCTTGATTTAAAAAAAATCCTGAAGTGGGGGAAGAAAAAGGAAAACTGAATGTTCTCAGTCTCTTTGAGAGGGACAGAAGTGAGAATATGGAGGCTATAGATTTTTTTTTATTGAAGTCTAGTTGATTTTCAATACTGTGTTATTTTCAGATATACAGCAAAATGATTCATTTTTTAAATTATTTTCATTTATAGGTTATTATAAGATATTGAATATAGTTCCCTGTCATAAGGTAAATCCTGTTACTTGTTTTGTATATAGTAATTTGTATCTGTTAATTTTATACTTCTATTTCATCAATCCTCCTCTTCCTTTTCCCTTTGGTAACCATAAGTTTGTTTTCTATGTCTATGAGTCTGTTCCTGCTCTGTATAAAAATTCATTTATATTATTTTTAGATTGCATATATAAGTGGTATCACATAATATTTGTCTTTCTCTGTCTAACTTACTTCACTTAGTATGACATTCCCTAGGTCCATCCATATTTCTGCAAATGATAATGTTTCATTTTTTCCCATGGCTGGTAATATCCCATTATTTTTCTTGGCTGAGTAATATCTCAGCCAATCATCTGTTGACGGGTACTTGAGCTGTTTCCATGTCTTGGCTATTATAAAAAGTGCTGCTATGAACATTAGACTGCATACATACTTTTAAATTAAAGTTTTTAATTCTTTTCAAATATATGACCAGGAGTGGGATTGCTGGATCACAGATTAACAATGTTTAAGGTTTTTATTTTTTTTATTTTTTTGCTTCACTGTGCATCTTGTGGGATCTCAGTTCCCCAGTCAGGAGTCAAACCCATGCCCCCTGAAGTGGAAATGTGGAGTCTTAATCACTGGACCCCCAGGGAATTCCTGGAATTCCTTATTTTTAATTATTTTTCAGGAACCTCCATACAGTTTTCCATAGTGGCTGCACCAATATACATTCCCACCAACAGTGTAAGAGTGTTCCCTTTTCTCCACATCCTCTCTAGTATTTATTATTTGTAGATTTTTGATGATAGCTATTGATGTTCAAGCTGGTTTTAGAAAAGGCAGAGGAACCAGAGATCAAATTGCCAACATCCGCTGGATCATGGAAAAAGCAAGAGAGTTCCAGAAAAGCATCTATTTCTGCTTTATTGACTATGCCAAAGCCTTTGACTGTGTGGATCACAATAAACTGTGGAAAATTCTGAAAGAGATGGGAATACCAGACCACCTGATCTGCCTCTTGAGAAATTTGTATGCAGGTTAGGAAGCAACAGTTAGAACTGGACATGGAACAAAAGACTGGTTCCAAATAGGAAAAGGAGTTCATCAAGGCTGTATATTGTCACCCTGCTTATTTAACATATGCAGAGTACATCATGAGAAACGCTGGGCTGGAAGAAACACAAGCTGGAATCAAGATTGCCGGGAGAAATATCAATAACCTCAGATATGCAGATGACACCACCCTTATAGCAGAAAGTGAAGAAGAACTAAAAAGCCTCTTGATGAAAGTGAAAGTGGAGAGCGAAAAGTTGGCTTAAAACTCAACATTCAGAAAACGAAGGTCATGGCATCCGGTCCCATCACTTCATGGGAAATAGATGGGGAAACAGTGGAAACAGTGTCAGACTTTATTTTTCTGGGCTCCAAAAT
>NW_011494875.1:4357398-4361453 GCF_000754665.1 Bison bison bison | reverse complement strand
TCCAGTACTTTGGCCACCTCATGCAAAGTGTTGACTCATTGGAAAAGACTCTGATACTGGGAGGGATTGGGGGCAGGCGGAGAAGGGGACGACAGAGGATGAGATGGCTGGATGGCATCACTGACTCGGTGGACGTGAGTCTTAGTGAACTCCAGGAGTTGGTGATGGACAGGCAGGCCTGGCATGCTGTGATTCATGGGGTCGCAAAGAGTCAGACACGACTGAGTGACTGATCTGATCTGATCTGATTCTGAAAGGTGTGAGGTGATACTTCATTGTGGTTTTGATTTGTACTTCTCTAATAATCAGCAATTTTTGAGTATCTTTTTGTGTGCCTGTTGGCCATCTGTATATCTCCTTCGGAGAAATGTCTATTTAGATCTTCTGATGATTTTTTAATTAGGTTGGAAGGTATAGATATTGATTGCTTTGAAATTGACAAGAAAGCATAAGATAAATATGCTTATATAAATATATTCATTAGTAGAACTAAAATAGAAGAATATCAAGATAGTTTTGGACTAAAGAATAAATGCAATGTAACCAATCTGACCAAAATCATTAACGAATAATATAAATAAGGGAATAATCAATTATAAAATGGGAGAAGGACTGCATAATGTAAAAACAATTGTGTTAAAATATGTAGATTTTCTTAAAACAGAAACTTTCAGATTGGACCAATAAATATCCAGCTATATGCAAGTTACAAAAATAAATAAATAAAATATCACAGAAAGGTGACAAATGAAGAGCTAGATAGACCCACTAGGCACATATATCAACAACATTTAAAAAAAAACAATAGTAATATATTAATAGTAAAGTAGGCTTACAGCAAAAAATAATTATATGACTGTAAAAGAGGATATAATAAACATAATTGTTTATCCAAATCAAATGTCCTCAAAATATTAATAGATAAGCTTTCACTTCAAAAATCTAGAAAAAATTAACCAAAATGAAACGAAGGAAAATTAAAAACAACAGATATTAATAAAATAGAAAACATAGCAAAATAAACACAACAAAAATAAAATCAATATCAGACTTTAAAAAAAATAAACAAAATGGACTAATCTCTTCCATATTTGATCAAGAGAAAAACCAAAGAAAGAAAACAAAAGCAGAAGTGAACTACATTGAGAATTAAAGTGAGGGGTGGAGATATAGTGAGAGATAAGCAGAAGATTTTTTTTAATGAGATACAACCTTATGCCAAAACTTTAAAATCTATATGGAATGGGAGATAATATAAATTTCCATGTTGCCCTAAAAAGAATTGAAAAAAATTTAATAAACCAATAACCACAGAAGGAACTAAAAATAAACTTAAAGATTTATCTCCCCACAAAATATACTAAGCTCAGATTCCTTTCCAGGTAAATTTTATCAAACCCACAAACTAACAAGAGTAAGAAGTGGAAGTTAGAAAACTTTTTGTTTGAGTCTAGGAAAGCATTCAAAATTGATTATGAAACTGAAAAAATGTAATACACATGTGCATACATACATATAATATATTATGAATTCTGATGTCTCATTAATTTAGATGAAAAGTTCCTAAATACAATATATAAGAGAACAAAATACAGAAGGATGTTAAAAGATTATATTCAATTATCAGCCTGGATTGAGTCAAGAAATAAAAGACTCAGTCAACATTAAAAATATACTAGAGTCAATGTGTTAGCTATTTAATTACATGATCGCCCTGACATGAAGAAAAAGTCATTGATAAAATTCAAGACTTATTCTTGAGTTCTAAAAATTAAACTGAGTTAAAGATGGGCAATGGGCTTCTCAGGTGGATCAGTCATAAAGAATCCACCTACCAATGCGGGAGATATGGGTTCGATCTCTGGGTCAGGAAGACCCCCTGGAGAAGGAAATGACAACCCACTCCAGTATTATTGCTTGAAAAATCCCATGGACAGAGGAATCTGATAGGCCACAGTCCATGGGTTTGCAAAGAGTTGAACATGACTGAAGAACTGAGTACACATGCTCACAAAGATGGGTGAAATATCTCTCAAGTTGATGAATGGTACCTATCAAATACAAATTTTAAAATATTAAGAGTTAAAATCTGAAAAGATTTTTTTTAGTAGCATAAACATATTTATTTACAAAACTTCATTATATGTGTCATGTTTTTGGTTGTCTCTGAAGCCTTAAAAAAAAGGGAAATTAGGCTGACATAAACTAGCACATAATATAATACCTGGCATACAGTAGATACTGGAGTATGTTTGGCAATCTTAAAAACAATGAAATACCTTTGTTTCTTCATAGAAATGCAGCTACAAAACAACTACAGTGTAATTATATGGCATTGTTTATAGCCAATGTAAATGACAAGAAAAAATTATTCATAGAAAAACAATAAGACAAGAAAAGAGATGAGTTATTAAATATTAGCTGAAAAGTAACAAAAGTTATTTTATAGACTATGTTTGTGTGCTAGTTAATACCAGAGATAAGGTAGAAAAAGTTAGAACTAAAACAAAAGTACATATTGTTGATCAGATACAAGATCATCCAACCAAAATCAATAGCTTTACTATAAACAATTAAGAAATATTGTGGAAAAAATCTAGTTAACAAATGAAGTAGTAAATCTAAAATTACTAGGAATTAACTGAATAAGAAATGTGCTAGACATATCACGATGGGGTGATCACTCACCTAGAGCCAACCATCCTAGAATGTGAGGTCAAGTGGGCCTTAGAAAGCATCACTATGAACAAAGCTAGTGGAGGTGATGGAATTCCAGTTGAGCTATTCCAAATCCTGAAAGATGATGTTGTGAAAGTGCTGCACTCAATATGCCAGCACATTTGGAAGACTCAGTAGTGGCCACAGGACTGGAAAAGGTCAGTTTTCATTCCAATCCCAAAGAAAGGCAATGCCAAAGAATGCTCAAACTACCATACAATTGCACTCATCTCACACGCTATTAAAGTAATGCTCAAAATTCTGCAAGCCAGGCTTCAGCAATACGTGAACTGTGAACTTCCAGATGTTCAAGCTGGTTTTAGAAAAGGCAGAGGAACCAGAGGTCAAATTGCCAACATCCGCTGGATCATCAAAAAAGCAAGAGAGTTCCAGAAAAAAAATTATTTCTGCTTTATTGACTATGCCAAAGCCTTTGACTGTGTGGATCACAATAAACTGTGGAAAATTCTGAAAGAGATGGTAATATCAGACCACCTGACCTGCATCTTGAGAAATCTGTATGCAGGTCAGGAAGCAACAGTTAGAAGTGGACATGGAACAACAGACTGGTTCCAAATAGGAAAAGGAGTACGTCAAGGCTGTATATTGTCACCCTGTTTATTTAACTTCTATGCAGAGTACATCATGAGAAATGCTGGGCTGGAATCACAAACTGGAATCAAGATTGCCGGGAAAAATCTCAATCACCTCAGATATGCAGATGACACCACCCTATGGCAGAAAGTGAAGAAGAACTAAAAAGCCTCTTGCTGAAAGTGAAAGAGGAGAGTGAAAATGTTGGCTTAAAGCTCAACATTCAGAAAAGGAAGATCATGGCATCTGGTCCCATCACTTCATGGGAAATAGATGGGGAAACAGTGGAAACAGTTTCAGACTTTATTTTGGTAGGTTCCAAAATCACTGCAGATGGTGATTGCAGCCATGAAATTAAAAGACACTTACTCCTGGGAAGGAAACTTATGACCAACCCAGATAGCATATTGAAAAGCAGAGACATTCCTTTGCCAACAAAGGTCCGTCTAGTCAAGGCTATGGTTTTTCCAGTGGTCGTGTATGGATGTGAGAGTTGGACTGTGAAGAAAGCTGAGTGCTGAAGAATTGATGCTTTTGAACTGTGGTGTTGGAGAAGACTCTTGAGAGTCCCTTGGACTGCAAGGAGATCCAACCAGTCCACTCTAAAGGAGACCAGTCCTGGGTGTTTATTGGAAGGACTGATGTTGAAGCTGAAACTCCAGTACTTTGGCCACCTCATGCAAAGAGTTGACTCATTGGAAAAGACCCTGATGCTGGGAGGGATTCGGGGCAGGAGGAGAAGG
>NW_011494875.1:4340603-4357298 GCF_000754665.1 Bison bison bison | reverse complement strand
CTGGGAGGGATTCTGGGCAGGAGGAGAAGGGGACGACAGAGGATGAGATGGCTGGATGGCATCACTGACTCGATGGACATGAGTTTGAGTGAACTCCGGGAGTTGGTGATGGACAGGGAGGCCTGGCGTGCTGTGATTCATGGGGTTGCAAAGAGTCAGACATGAGTGGGTGACTGAACTGAACTGAACTGAGACCTATATGAATGGGAAAACAGTATTATAAAATTATAGCTTAATTCTCAATGCTTTTTTTTTTACTGAAATTTAACATTCAGTTAAATTATTTTGCTGAAATTAATTTGAAGAATAGAAGATAATATAATTAAGCAATATGGGAAAGAATAAATAATGAGAATATAAAGCTACAACTAGATCTACAGAACTGTGGTAGTGGTTGCCACATATTGAGTACTCACTATGAACCAAGCACTGCTCTAAACATGATGTACACACACACACACACACACACACACTCATTTAATCCTCAAAACAACTATATGATTATTATCATTATTTTAAGATGAAGAAGTGAACCACAGAAAAGTTAACTAACATACCTAAAGCCACATAGGTGGCACTTTAAAAATCTATAGGACTGAGGGAATTTGCTCAGTTTTCCCTCATAAATAACAATTGCATCAATCAGGATTTTACTAGAACTATAATAGCACCTGAAGTGTAGATTTTCTCGGTTATTCAAAGAATTGTCATGTGGTTTAGTCCTTTATCATACAACTGATTAAATGAATAAGTTTTTAAGGAAAAACAAAGACCCTACCATATCTTCAGTACCGAAGTACTGGAATAATGACTAGACAACAGACTTAAACAGTAAAATTCTTGTCTAAAGCATCTTATTTTGTGTGCATTTTCCACATCTTTAAAATGGGTAGCAATGCATTATTTCAGGGATTACATGAGAATACATGTGATTTACATAGTGTATTTGTTGAGTGAATAAAGAAATAATCCTATCAGCCAAATACAACTAAATATTGTAATTTTAATCCATGCTCTCTAATCAGTAAACACTATCATTTATTACTATATAATAAACATGTTTTATCATGCTTATGTTGTCATTTAGCCATGATTTTGAAGGCCATATAGTATTTCATGAAGTGGATGTGTCCTAATGTACATAAGCATTCCACAACTGTTGGTCCTTTAATTTGAGGTGTATTTTTTTTTCACTTTTTTAATTATGCATAATACTTCAATTAATTTTTCTTGTATATAATATTCTTCATATTTCCCATTATTTCTATAAAAAACAGAATTTATCAGAAAACATTACAGATATTTTAATTTTCAATGCACATGCTAGATTGCTTTCCAGTGTGTGGTAGAGCAATCTACCATCAAAGTAGGATATGCATTTCAAAGTGTAGCTTTCAGAATTCATTATTCACCAAAGTAAAAGGATACCCATTTCAAACTCTTTACAACTTTCAGCATTCATTACTTAATAGGCTTTTCTATTAATCATCTAAAAATCATCCTTATACTGAAATCATAAAACAGCATTCTTAATAACAGAGCTGTTTTTAATAAATGAGATCTGCCTTTCCAAAACACTTGAGGTAGTAAAACTAAGCAGAGTTCACAGTTCCAAGTGTGAATACGCATCCTCTGTATTCCTTCTTTCAATTTCAACATGTTATTACAAACAAACACAATAATGATTTGAGAAATTCAATACATAGATCCAAAATTTTACTAAGGGTAGTTAAGATTTAGGAGGAGTCAATAGATTAATTTTTGAGACTTATGGCAAGAAACCAGGTCCATACAAAGCATTTCTCAGTCCAGAGAAAGGATTCGGGACTAATGACTCAAACCACCTGCCCCAGACTCACTCTCTTACATATGAAATAGATCCAAGCTAATGATCTGCTATCAAATCTTTCATAATATATCTAAGAGAATTGTATCATATATTTTTATTTTCATAAGACCTTATTCTAAAAAGTATCATTTGTTTTACCATTATTCATAAGCTTCATGGCAAAAAAAAAAAGCTTAGAGAGAAAAACTGTCAATGTTCTAGACATCAAAACATCATCTCACCCTTGACTTTATTTAAAAGCTTCAAAGAATGCAGTTCTGCTCTTTGGAAATTTAAGAGAGAAAGAAATTTAGATAATCTCTTTTGATATTTTCCATTTAAAATATTTATATGTATACTTATGTGGAGGGCTGAATTAACAACACAAATGCAGCAATGTAGTTAGCACAAGTAAGGCCCTGTTAGTACTCTATATCTTCTTGGACTGTCAAGTTCAAGAGCTCAGAAGTTAAATGTAGTTTAATTACTGTCACAAGTGGGATACTGTAAGGGTTTAAGCTGCCAGAGGGAGTCATCAAACAACAGTACAATTCTAGTGGCTCGAAGTATCCTATACAATTTACTATGTATGGGTTTAGTTTTTTGACAAGACCTTGGCACTATGAAAAAGACAGGACTACAGGGCATGATCTGTGCCTTCAAGAAGTTCCAATTTGAGCTGGGAAACAAAAGTTAAATCTCACTTAAAACAATTAAAGACTAGATAAATCAAAGGAATAAAAGTGCTTTTGATTTCATGGCTTTCCTTCTGTCTTACCAGTGGATTTTACTTGATGTTTCTGTCAAAAAGAAGTATGGAGCTTGAAGACTTAAGGAGATGAAAAGAACGTTTCATCAAATAATGGTTTGTCTTTAACCTATTAAAGTTTTATTCTGTCTATTGATTATTTCTGCAGCTAAATAGATAGTTAAAAATCAAACAGATTTTTTAAATGTATGTTGAAGTTAAAGCCAGCATACCTACGTCATCTGAAGGTGACCGTCTATGAAGAAAATGAGGGAAAACAACAAAAAGGGCGACCAATTCAGGGGAGAGCTGAATTGGCTCAGTTTTGGAGTTGCATGAAACCCAAGAGGCATCTCTAATTCCAAACAGCAATTTAAAAATCAGTGCGTGTCTCTGAGTGAGTGATCTGAATGTGAACATACAAAGGGAAAAAGTCAGAGTTTTCCCACTTCTTATGCACAGAAACAGTGACAAATGGCTCTTGGGAAGCTGTCCTTCAGAAAGAAATCTTTACCAGGGAAGCCCAGATAGAGGGTTTTCTATCTTGATCTCTCTTCTGTCAGAAAGAAAAAAATACATGCTCTGAAGCAAAGAAAAAAATCATACACTTTGGCATTTCCAAAAAGAAATAAACTTTCAAGGTCTAAGTAACAGTATGTATCTCAATAAAGAACTCACTGGTGCTGCTTATCTGAAAAGCAGATAGCAGATGGTACGGCAAATCAAAAGAAAGAAAAACTCTTCTGAAGATACTGCTTTTTCAAAATGCTAAATGGAGTCTTCATCCCTTATATTTATGTTGTTCTTTCACTCTCTCTTTTTGGATAACTATATAGAAGTCAACGATTTTTTCCAGAATGGCAATTAAATATAGACTGATTTGAGAATTATGCATCCTTATCATACTCCACTACACACAAGTTCCTATTACAGAACTTATTGGTGACCTCATGAGTATGAGGTGATGTTGAACAGGCAGAATCAGGCAGTTTGCTTGAATTACTGAGAACAGCAATTACTGAGAACAGCCTTCTCTACCTTAGAAGGCTATTGATGAGCAGCACACTAGGCTGACACTCATATGTAATGAACCCTATCAGGTTTTCTGTGTCACCATGCATCACATTGTAGAGGGTAAAATAGCAAATATTCCTTGCATGTAAAGAGTTTACAATGTAGTTATAATAAAATATACATTGGGTTGGTCAAAACGTTTGTCCAGGTTTTTCTGTTAGATGTTGTGGAAAAATCTGAATGAACATTTTGGCCAATCCAATACATGAAGGTGGGATAAAAATGCAGGCATTGTGCTAACTGCTTTTCTTTGTCAATCCATTCAGCACCCTCAACTGTGTGGGGGTTTTGTTGTTCTCTCCACTGATTTCCTATGACAATTAGAATAAAACCCAAACTCCTTACCAACACTAAAGTCCTCACATGATTTGATACTTCCTCTCCTCAGCAAACTCAGCCCTACCAGTATGATCACAGTCCTTGCTCACTATACTCCAGCCAGACTGGCCTTTCTTCTGCTCCTCTGAGAAGTTAACCTATCCCAAACCTCAAGGACTTAGCCCTTCCAAGTCTCCCTGCCTGGAGAACTCATCATGTCTTTGCAAGGCTGATTCTGCATATGGGTCAGGTCTCAGGCAAAGCATAAACTTCTTTAGGGCAAACTTCCTGGCCGTTTCTAATGTAGACCCCATAGTCACTACTTCATCATTTAGTTTTATTTTTAAAAATCATTTAACACTTGCTTACTTTCTATTATTTATTAGTCTATCTCTCTCATACTCTGTTGTATTTTGTTCACTACTTTGCTTACCAAGTACATAGTAGGCATTCAACGGATACATTGAAATGAATTAATAAATCCTCAGTTCACTTATGAATTAACAGATGTGTAAGATCAAAAAACTGGTAAATGGTGTAAAGACTTGAACCCAAGTTCAAGGTGACTTCAAGGTCTACGTTTTTTACCTTATCTCTAAATATCTAATTTAGCGTAGTCAAATAATGACACAAAGAACTTATGAGTAAATACAAAACGCATGAATAACAAATATTTGTTATTATGTAGAAAAATAGCTCCAGACTGGCTTGTTAGAGATTTCTTTCAAGAAGGAGGTGACCTTGAACTGAGCCTGGGAAAATGGGTCATCTTGTGATTGGCAGAGAGAAGGAACTGGGTGAATACAGACAGAAGGCAGGCATGTCATCTCTGGGATGGTAGGGAGCACATTCTGATAGAAGATGATCGAAGTACACTGAGTTTTGAATTATTGCACCCACATTTCAGTATGAACATTGTCATCTATCAGCTAGTTGGCTTGGCAGTCACATAACTTCTTTGATTTTCAATTTCCACATTAGAAAATTTGGTCTACCTATTTCAAAGTGTTAATGTGACTAATGGAAATATGCATACGAATAATACATATTGCTCATGTATAATATAATAATATAGTGAATATAACATAATACATAATAAAGTTATACAGCATACATATTCATATATAAATATATATAAATGTATCCTTGAAAGCACTTGAAAAATTTACAGCTGTCTGAAAACAAAAGACAGATGCAGCATAAAATGAAGAAAGCAAATTAAATACTAACAGAAAGATTCCCTGTAGCTCACTGGGTAAAAATTTTCCTGTAGTACAGGAGACCAGGGTTCAATCCCTGGGTCAGGAAGATCTCCTGAAAAAAGAAATGGCAAACCACTCCAGTATCCTTGCCTGGAAAATCCCATTGACAGAGAAGCGCCTGCAATGGGCTGCAAAGGAAGCACCTGCAGAGAAGTGGGCTGCGGTCCGTGGACTTGCAGAGAGTCTGGGACACTGAGCACCTAAGACTTTCACTTTCACTTTCTTTGCCATCTGAGCCATCAGGGAAGCCCTAATACCAGACCATATATTAAATAAATATAAGTGAACAATTACATAAATGAGAAACTTTTATGAGACATTCTGGAGTGTGAAGCAAGTGGGCCTTAGGAAGCACTGCTGCCAATAAATCTATTGAATGTACTGGAATTCCAACAGAGCTATTTAACATCCTAAAAGATGATGCCATTTAAGTGCTGCACTCAATATGTCAGCAAGTTTGGAAAATCCAGCAGTGGCCACAGGACTGGAAAAGGCCAGTCCTTATCCCAATTCCCAAGAAGGATAGTACTAAAGACTGTGCAAGCCACCAGACAATTGCACTCATCTCCCATGCTAGTAAGGTTGTGCTCAAAATCCTCCAAGCTAGGCTTCAGCAGTATATGAACCGAGAACTTCCAGATGTTCAAGTGGGGTTTAGAAAAGGCAGAGGAAGCAGAGATCAAATTGCCAACATTTGCTGGATCATACAGAAAGCAGGGGAATTTCAGAAAAACATCTACCTCTGTTTTATTGTACACTAAAGCCTTTGACTATGTGGATCATAACACTCTGGAAATTCTTAAAGAAATGGGAAGACCAGACCATTTTGCCTGTCTCCTAAGAAACCTGTATGCCGGTCAAGAAGCAATAGTTAGAATCCTGTATGGAACAACTGACTGGTTCAGGGTTGAGAAAGGAGAATGACAAGGCTGTTTATTGTCACCCTGTTTAGTTATATGCAGAGTACATCATGCAAAATACTGGGCTGGATGTGTTAGGAGAAATATCAACCACAGATATGCATATGATACAACTCTACTGACAGAAAGCAAAGAGGAACTAAAGAGCCTCTTGATGAGAGTAAAGGAGGAGAGTGGAAAAAAGCTGGTTTAAAACTAAATATTAAAAATACCAAGATCATGGTATCAGGTCCCATCACTTCATGGCAAATAGAAAGGGAAAATGTAGAATCAGCGACAGATTTCCTCTTCTTGGCCTCTAAAATCATGGTGGATGGTGACTGCAGCTATGAAATTAGACAATTGCTTCTTGGCAGGAAAGTTATGACAAATCTAGACAGTGTGTTAAAAAGCAAAGACATCACTTTGCTGACAAAGGTTCATATAGTCAAGGCTATGATCTTTCCAGTAGTCATGTACGGATGTGAGAGCTGGGCTATAAAGAAAGCTGAGTGTGGAAGAATTGATGCTTTTGAACTGTGGTTCTGGAGATGTTCCTTGGAAAGTGAGGAGATCAAACTAGTCAGTCTTAATGGAAATCAGCCCTGAATACTTGTTGGAAGGATTGATGCTGAAGCTGAAACTTCAGTACTTTGGCCACTTGATGTGAATAGGTTACTCATTGGAAAAGACCCTGATGCTGGGAAAGACTGAAAGTGGAAAAAGAAGGGGGTGACAGAGGATGAGATGGTTGGATGGCATCACCAATTCAATGGCCACGAACTTGGGCAAACTCCAGGAGATGGTGAGGGACAGGGAAGCCTGGCATGCCACAGTCCATGGGGTCGCAAAGAGTCGGATGCGACTTGGCAGCTGAACAACAACAGCAATTAGAAAATCAGAGAGACCTATAAGGAGAAAAACACACCCCTATGTATGAGTATAAAAACCACATCCTGAATTTGGAAACTGGGTTCTCAGGTAAGGAAGACAGGAAATACCCCTTCTGGATTCCATGGATATATTTTAAGTATCCATTTTCCCAACACTTTCCCAATATAAATAGCTACTGTTTTGTGAGATAAATGTAACTGAGTGGTGATTAAAGGAAACAAAACCAACAACCATTGAAAAGAACTTAGTGCTTTTCCAGGAGTGCTCAGAATTTCTGGGACAATCTCACTTCCACTTCAGACTTGATAGATGAAGGCTCCAGCAAGAACACTCACCTCAGGTCCATAGGAGATAAGACTCTAATTGCCTATAGGAAGTCTGTAAGGAATCTCAGCCTAGCCATGCTCTGGGGCTCTTTTTCAGTGCTTGGAAGCACTGTAGGTAAGTGAATGAGTATTAAAGCCAGAGAAAATTATGCAAAAACTAACAGTAGCAAAATTGTTGCTTAAGCTAGTATACTACTACGTTTTGCATGGGTGTCTCTATTTTACATATTGCTCCTTTAGTGAATTTCTGTGTTTTGTCTCAATAGGAGAACAATACTATTTAAAATAGATGATAGAAAATCTCAAGAGCAGGCTAAATGCTTTTAATCCCAGATGAGGGAAAATAAAAGGGGTCAAAGAAGGTCCTTCTCCTGGTGACAGGGCAATACACTGCAGGAACGACGTCAAGGGAAACCCTGCAAACTCAGCTCACTGTAGTAACGGCACATTAGAGGGACACTGAGGCGAGGGAAGGAGAAAGCACTTATAGTCATATTGTCACAGGCTGCCTCAAGGTTAAAAAGCAGGTTACCTACCCTTGATAGCACTGAATCAATAAAGTGAAAAGGCTAGAAAGCATTCATCTTTGCTTAACTAATTATGACTGAGAACTTACTCTGCACATATCACCATTCTAGGTGCACTGGTGTGCGGAAAAATATCCAGCCTCAGAATCTGCCTTCAAGGTATTTACAGTCTAGTAGAGGAATCAGCTCTGATACTTAAGGAGTACTGCCAGAAAGTTGACTAGATTTAAGTGAGTTGAGAGTTACAGATGATGCAAGTGACTTACTAAGTTGATAAATTAGAAGATTCCATTAATAGTTAACAGCTTTGTGGCTCAGATGGTAAAGAGTTCGTCTGCAATGCAGGGGACCCAGGTTCATCCCTGGGTCCGGAAGATACCTTGGAGGGGGGCATGGCAATCCTCTCCAGAATTCTTGCCTGGAGAATCTCATGGACAGAGGAGCCTGGTGGGCTACAGTCCACGGGGTTGCATAGAGTCTGACATGACTGAGCAGCTAACACACACATTAAAATTTACTGAATTGGTCAAAGTCTACAAAGATCTACAATCTGCCTAGATAGAAAGTTCTCCTCAGTTTGGAAGATATAATCATGACAGAGCATTGGTAGAAAAAAATAAAGAAGTAAATATCCTAATGATAACTAAATTTGAAAAATTTCTCCTGCATCGTATGGTGTATCACAAAGGTCACTACTATTCAAGGAGGGTAATTTTCCCATAGGTGTCCTTGATTGCTCAGTTGGTAAAGAATCGGCCTGCAATGCAGGCAATCCCGGTTCGATTCCTGGGTCAAGAAGATCTGCTGGAGAAGGGATAGGCTACCCACTCCTGTATTCTTAGGCTTCCCCTGTGGCCCAGTGAAATTAAGGAGAACCACTGCTTAATTAGCCAGGATTTCTTTCTCGCTCTATGAGGAAAACAGAAGCACGGCTCATTCTCAAAAGACATCTGAGGTTCTGCAATGAGACAACATAGCTGTGCTCATACTGTAATGGAAGCTGACATGATTATGCAGCTGACCTTCTGTCTCAGAATCTAGACTTGCATTAGAAGTTGCATTGACAGTGAATGTCCATTAATCAAGTCATTTTTCCAATCACATTCTGCATAGGAGATGAGTTCTCCCTAAATAAATGATACCACCCGAAGACCAAATGCAAACACCATTTAAGTATATATTAAATCTTTAAAAGCTATGACTTGAGAAAAAAACAGTTGCCAAATACAGAATATTCTGTTACTGGTGACAATCAAATTCCATTGTAACAAAAGCCTAGGGACTGTTTAGTCTTTTGTTGCACAAAGATCTGATCCATGAGCTATGGCTAAGACTCTCTGGACTAGAAGCAGAGAGATCTGGACTTTAAGCTTTCCAATCACTGTATGATCTCGGTGCTGACCTTCAGCTTCCAAAGCTTCAGAGTCCCAGTCTGTCGAGCAAGAAAATTGAATGAGTTATCCTCCATTTCAGTTCATTTCACTCTCTCAGTTGTGTCCAAACTCTTTGAGACCCTATGGACTGCAGCACGTCAGGCTTTCCTGTCCCTTACCAACTTCTGAACTTTAATCAAACTCATGTCCATCAAGTTGGTGATGCAATCCAACCATCTATCTCATCCTCTGTGTCATTCCCTTCTCCTCCTGCCTTCAATCCTTCCCAGCATCAGGGTCTTTTCAAATGAGTCAGTTCTTCCCATCAGGTGGACAAAGTATTGGAGTTTCAGCTTCAGCATCAATCCTTCCAATAAATATTCAGGACTGATTTCCTTTAGGATGAACTGGTTGGATCTCCTTGCAGTCCAAGGGACTCTCAAGAGTCTTCTCCAACACCACAGTTCAAAAGCATCAATTCTTCAGTGCTCAGCTTTCTTTATAGTCCAACTCTCACATCCATACATGACTACTGGAAAAACCATAGCTTTGACTAGACAGACCTTTGTTGGCAAAGTAGTGTCTCTGCCTTTTAATATGCTGTCTAGGTTGGTCATAACTTTTCTTCCAAGAAGCAAGCATCTTTTAATTTCATGGCTGAAGTCACCATCTGCAGTGATTTTGGGGCCCCAAAAAATAAAGTCAGCTACTGTTTCCCCACTATTTGCCATGAAGTGATGGGACCAGATGCCATGATCTTAGTTTTCTGAATGTTGAGGTTTAAGCTAACTTTTTCACTCTCCTCTTTCACTTTCATCAAGAGGCTCTTTAGTTCTTAAGAGTAGTGTCATCTGCATATATGAGGTTATTGATATTTCTCCTGACAATCTTGATTCCAGCTTGTGCTTCATCCAGCCCAGCATTTCTTATGATGTACTCTGCATATAAGTTAAATAAACAGGGTGACAATATACAGCCTTGACATATTCCTTTTCTGATTTGGAACCAGTCTGTTGTTCCACGTTCAATTCTAACTGTTGCTTCTTGACCTGCATATAGATTTCTCAGGAGGCAGGTCAGGTGTTCTGGTATTCCCATCTCTTGAAGAATTTTCCCAGTTTCTTATGATCCACAGTGTCAAAGGCTTTAGTGTAGTCAATAAAGCAGAAGTAGATGTTTTTCTGGAACTCTCTAGTTTTTTTGATGATCCAACTGATATTGGTAATTTGATCTCTGGTTCCTCTCCCTTTCTAAAGCCAGCTTGAACATCTGGAAGTTCATGGTTCACGTACTGTTGAAGCCTGGCTTGGAGAATTTTGAGCATTACTTTACTAGCGTGTGAGATGAGTGCAATTGTGTGGTAGTCAGAGCATTCTTTGGCACTGCCTTTCTTTGGGATTGGAATGAAAACTGACCTTTTCCAGTCCTGTGGCCACTGCTGAGTTTTCCAAATTTGCTGGCATGTTGAGTGCAGCACTTTCACAGCATCATCTTTTAGGATTTGAAATAGCTCAACTGAAATTCCATCATCTCCACTAGCCTTGTTCATAGTGATGCTTCCTAAGGCCCACTTGACTTCACATTCCTGGATGTTTGGCTCTAGGTGAGTGATCACACCATCGTGATTATCTGGGTCATGAAGATCTTTTTTGTACAGTTCTTCTGTGTATTCTTTCCACCTTTTCTTAATATCTTCTACTTCTGTTAGGTCCATACCATTTCTGTCCTTTATTGAGCCCATCTTTGCATGAAATGTTCCCTTGGTATGTCTAATTTTCTTGAAGAGATCTCTTGTCTTTCCTATTCTATTGTTTTCCTCTATTTCTTTCCACTGATCACTGAGGAAGGCTTTCTTATCTCTCCTTGCTATTCTTTGGAACTCTGCATTCAAATGGATACATCTTTCCTTTTTTCCTTTGCCTCTAGCTTCTCTTCTTTTCCCAGCTATTTGTAAGGCCTCTTCATACAACCATTTTGTCTTTTTGCATTTCTTTTCCTTGGGAATATTCTTGATCACTGCCTCCTGTACAAAGTCATCAACCTCCATCCATAGTTCATCAGGCACTCTATCAGATCTAGTCCCTTAAATCTATTTCTCACTTCCACTGTATAATCGTAAGGGATTTGATTTAGGTCGTACCTGAATGGTCTAGTGGTTTTCCATACTTTCTTCAATTTGTCTTAATTTCGCAATAAGAAGTTCATGATCTGAGCCTCAGTCAGCTCCTGGTTTGTTTTTGCTGACTGTATAGAGCTTCTCCATCTTTGGCTGCAAAGAATATAATCAATCTGATTTCAGTATTGACCGTCTGTTGATGTTCATGTGTAGAGTTCTCTCTTGTGTTGTTGGAAGAAGGTGTTTTCTATGAACAGTGCTTTCTCTTGGCAAAACTCTGTTAGACTTAGACCGGCTCGTTTTGTACTCCAAGGCCAAATTTGGCTGTTACTCCAGGTATCTCTTGACTTCCTAATTTTGCATTCCAGTCCCCTATAATCAAAAGGAAACTTCTGGTTTTGTGAAGTTAAATATTGTAATTTGTTGTATCAAAAGCATTATGAAATACAAACACTGTGCTGAAACTCAAAATGCTGCTATACCAAAATTCCAGTCTCTAACAGGCAAAGTATTCATGACATATGTTTGTGAGCTGCTTATCCTTTTTAATAGTTTACTTGTCTTTTTTTCAAGTAGTCCCTTTTATAACTCCAAGTTTCTAAGAAACATTTGCTAGATTCACATTAAATAACAGTTATAAACAAGGCTCTCAAAAACCTAATAAAAAAAAAAAAGGTTGTTTGTTTGTCACCATCATTTTCAACCACTGATTACAATGTTTTGTTCAGTTATTTATAACTTATTCCTCTCTACTTGTATGTGTTATGCATTTTCAGTACAGGCATTTGGCTTCAGAGTATTACTAATTTAAAGGTTACTTGCTCTATTAATAAAATGGCAGATTGCCTCTTTCTATTCCCCACCAATATATGAAAAAGATAATCTTTATTTCCAGATTTTGTTCTTTTAGTTACTCAACCCAGCACAACCAGATCTTTACCACCCACCATTCTCCTGAAACTAGTAACCAAAGCCACCATGACCCTGAAATTAATCATCCCAATTGCTTATTTTTCAGCCCTACCTATTGTAAAATATAGATGACAACACAGAAAATCTCATAAAATATAAATAAGTAGTTCAAAGATTTCTCCCATGGGAAATACCCATTAAGATACCATGCAAATCAAGAAAGAGATTCTAGCCTCCTCTCCTCTTGCCTACTCCAGGTCCTTATCCTTCTTTCAGTTAATCATTATCCTAATTTAAAGTATTTATTCTTCTAGTTTTTTTTTTTACCTCCTTACCAACTAGGCAAGTATTTCTAAAAGCAGTGATCCAGCAATCCCACTGCTGGGCATACACACTGAGGAAACCAGAAGGGAAAGAGACATGTGTACCCCAATGTTCATCGCAGCACTGTTTATAATAGCCAGGACATGGAAGCAACCTAGATGTCCATCAGCAGATGAATGGATAAGAAAGCTGTGGTACATATACACAATGGAGTATTACTCAGCCATTAAAAAGAATTCATTTGAATCAGTTCTAATGAGGTGGAGGAAACTGGAACCTATTATACAGAGTGAAGTAAGCCAGAAGGAAAAACACCAATACAGTATACTAACGCATATATATGGAATTTAGAAAGATGATAACAATAACCCTGTGTATGAGACAGCAAAAGAGACACTGATGTATAGAACAGTCTTATGGACTCTGTGGGAGAGGGAGAGGGTGGGAAGATTTGGGAGAATGGCATTGAAACATGTAAAATATCATGTATGAAACGAGATGCCAGTCCAGGTTCAATGCACGATACTGGATGCTTGGGGCTAGTGCACTGGGACGACCCAGAGGGATGGTATGGGGAGGGAGGAGGGAGGAGGGTTCAGGAAGGGGAGCACATGTATACCTGTGATGGATTCATTTTGATATTTGGCAAAACTAATACAATTATGTAAAGTTTAAAAATAAAATAAAATAAATAAATAAAAGCAGTATAGGTTTAATTAAACATGCCATCATAGTCTATCTGACTTTAAACACCCCAAATCACATTTGTAACACATTGTTTTTTCTACATGAATTTCATTTATTAATATACTTCCATTTGTTTGTTCATTCCACTGTGGGTTCAATGGCTTATGTTGAAGTCGTCATCCCAGGGAGTATCTCTGGAACGTGTAACAATGTTGACCATTGCCTCTTTGAAATTCTCTTCTCTCCCACCCTTTACAGCAACGCTCTACTGTGCTTGTGCTTAGTCACTCAGTTGTGTCCAATTCTTGTGACCCCATGGACTGTAGCCCACGAGGCTCCTCTGTCCATGGGATTCTCCAAGCAAGAATACTGGAGTGGGTTGCCATTCCCTTCTTCAGGGCATCTTTCTGACCCAGGGGTTGAACCCAGGTCTCCTGCATTGCAGGTAGATTCTTTACCATCTGAGACATCAGGAAAGCCCAACACTCTCCTAAGCTTCCCTGTGTTATTTTGATGGCTCTTCAGTGTTTATCACTAACAGCTCTTCTTCAGTACTCCCCATTTAAAACACTGATCTTTAAGTATCTCTCTTTATCTCCTCTTCGTACATATTAATACTAGGCAATTACTCCTTCCTTAGCTCTGGATCCCAACTACTAGGATGATTTTCCATGACTTCCTGCCTGTCTTCACCTTCATCTCTGTTTAGCTTCTCTCTCCCCAAGACATGTTACAGAGCTGCTAAAAGCTACCCCCCAAACATGCCATTCCCTTCTTTCCTTTGTGTCTTTCTATATGCTGCTCCTCCAGTCAAGAATTCCCTTCCCTCTCTTCATCCTCTAATTTCCAGATCAAACATTTTCTCCTGTGAAATCTTCAGGACCCTCTTGCAGTTTTAATTGCTCCCTCATCTATGTTCCATGAGCTCATTATGCAGTCCCTTGTTACAGCACTTATTATACTCTATTGTGAACATCTGCGTGTCTCTCTCCCTCACCAGAGGACAAGGAATCCTGTCTTATTCATCTCTATATCCCTGGGGGTGCTCAATATGCAAATGTTACCAGAATTAAGGAATCTGTTTACTTGGTAACCTTTATGTATTTCCTATGCCAGGGAAGGCTTATAGCATTCACATTTGTGCTGTGCTTGTCTGACAGAGATGCATCAAACTTTTATGTGGCAGGGGTATGTTGCAGGTTGGGTTTCCTCAGAAGCAAACTCTGATATGAAAATTTACGTGTAGAATGTTTGTTACAGAAAGCTCTTGGGATCAACATCCATGGAACGAAATGAAAAGAATGAGAAAAAAAAGCACAATTGGGCAGAGGAAGATGTCAAGCTATCATGCTGTCGCAATGGAGGCCTTAGCCGACACTGTAGGGAATTTTGAAGCTAAATGTCCCAGAGAGCTGGGCTTCCATGTTCCCTCATCTGCATCAGATGTAGGCATGACTTCTTTAGCATGGCCAATCTGGAGGGCTCTAACAGCTAAAAGAGATGGTGCCAGCTGGTCTTTGCATTATAGTGCCCATTGCAGTTTGAAATTCTGCCTAAAAGAATTTCATAAATCAGCCTCTTGAATTATGTATAAAGTCTATTAGGTAGGATTTCCAGTGTCTAAAGATGTATCTATATTATTATGAAAAAAATGGTAAATGTCAGTTTTACTATGTTTGGTATAAAAGTTTCTGTTCTGACTTTACAATCTATTTTGCTTTCTCTAGCCTTGTGCCAGCATTCCCAATGGACAACTGCCCCAGAGACCCTCGCTCAAGAAGGACATCCCAGAAATTGTACAAAAAGACTCTTGCAGTGAGAATTTAACGTGACTCCATTTGGGAAGACTTAAGTGATAGAAAATGAGATATTTAGTTGTTCACCAGTTAACTTTAATGAAACGTACAGTTCAGTATTCTCCACAATTCTTTGAATATTGGAAATGAAAATTTTTAAAGTATTAAATGACTAAGTGCCTGAATATCCAACTTACAGCTGAACATTTCGGTTTCTTCACAAATTTTTTCTTCCATTATTTTATATACCTAAAAGTGTTTTAAAAAAAAAAAAGAAGAAGAAAGCAAGGAGTATACTCTTATATGCCTCTCTCTTGGGCAATATCAAAATACATGCTGTCAAGCTAGAAGGATATATTTTCTTCACATGGAAAAATAGTAATTCTATCTATTCCAGAAAGAGTGAAATTTGTAGTTATTCTGTTTCTTCCAGAAGAATCCATCAAATCATCTATCTATGAAGCATGCAGGTACTCTAAAAATAATAGCACTGGGATATAGGGTACTAAAGACCAGAATGCAAGAAATCTACACTGATAGATTTTGATTGCTGAGTTCTGAGGCTGGCATGAGAAGAAGAGTCCTGTGACTGCCAGGTTTCATAAATGAGCAAATAGATAAAGAGTAGTGCTTTTAACCAGGGAAGATGTATAGGAGGAGGATCAGGCTGAGGAGGAAAAGATTATGAGCTCAGTTTTGTAAATATTGAGCTCAGATACCTGGACACCATCCAGGAAAGATACAAGATAGTTTTAGATCTATCAGCCTGCTCAGGGCTGAGCTAGGAATATGAATTTGTTTATAGATTAAGTTTATAGATTATAAACTTATAGCAGACATAAGTTTATAGATTCATTCATTCACTTATTCATTCATTTATTCACTTATTCAATTAGCTATGAGCTAGGTACCAAGCTAGGGCCTAGATATAAAGAAATTAGTGTGGTTAATGATAGCTAATGCTGTGGGAAGGGAAGAAATTACATGGGAAGGAACAGGAAGAGTGAGATGAGGACAAATGACAAAACCATAGTGAGGAGCTCAGACTGCAGATACAGGCAGTGGAAGAAAAACATGAGAAAAAGACGAAGAAAAGGAGACTGACTGAGCAAAAGGAGAACCAGAGGAGAGGAAGAGCCCTGAATTTAAGGGAGAAAGAAATATTGGAGCATTTCATCTGTGAAAACAATATCTGGTTTTGCAAAAACAATAGAGTTCTGCCAAATGAACACACTCAATGATAAATTTTACCACTGATATTATTATTCAGATCAGATCAGATCAGTCACTCAGTCGTGTCCGATTCTTTGCAACCCCATGAATCACAGCACGCCAGGCCTCCCTGTCCATCACAAACACCTGGAGTTCACTCAGATGCACGTCCATCGAGTCAGTGATGCCATCCAGCCATCTCATCCTCTGTCGTCCCCTTCTCCTCCTGACCCCAATCCCTCCCAGCATCAGAGTCTTTTCCAATGAGTCAACTCTTCACATCAGGTGGCCAAAGTACCGGAGTTTCAGCTTTAGCATCATTCCTTCCAAAGAAATCCCAGGGCTGATCTCCTTCAGAATGGACTGGTTGGATCTCCTTGCAATCCAAGGGACTCTCAA
>NW_011494875.1:4335471-4340503 GCF_000754665.1 Bison bison bison | reverse complement strand
CCAGCTCTCACATCCATACATGACCACTGGACAAACCATAGCCTTGACTAGACAAATCTTTGTTGGCAAAGTAATGTCTCTGCTTTTGAATATGCTATCTAGGTTGGTCATAACTTTCCTTCCAAGGAGTAAGCATCTTTTAATTTCATGGCTGCAATCACCATCTGCAGTGATCTTGGAGCCCAGAAAAACAAAGTCTGACACTGTTTCCACTGTTTCCCCATCTGTTTCCCATGAAGTGATGGGACCGGATGCCATGATCTTTATTTTCTGAATGTTGAGCTTTAAGCCAACTTTTTCACTCTCCTCTTTCACTTTCATCAAGAGGCTTTTAGGTGAAGTTCCTCTTCACTTTCTGCCATAAGGGTGGTGTCATCTGCATATCTGAGGTTATTGATACTTCTCCCGGCAATCTTGATTCCAGCTTGTGTTTCTTCCGTCCAGCGTTTCTCATGATGTACTCTGCATATAAGTTAAATAAGCAGGGTGACAATATACAGCCTTGACGTACTCCTTTTCCTATTTGGAACCAGTCTGTTGTTCCATGTCCAGTTCTAACTGTTGCTTCCTGATGTGCATACAGATTTCTCAAGAGGCAGGTCAGGTGGTCTGCTGTTCCCATATCTTTCAGAACTTTATTATTACCATTTTCTAATTATTATGGCTATAACTGTTTGGTCTTTATTACTAATTTTCAATAATCTAAAAATGTCAACATAAGGACTGAAAAAAAAATGGTTCCTGTCTTTAATCTTCAGGAGATCCTTGGCAAGAGCGGATGCCATGTGGTGGTGGTGGTGATGGCAGAGAATCAGATCACAACAGGCTGGGAAGTGACTGTCTGAGAGGGAAGAAGGAAGACATATGAGTGCAGACTATTATGTCCAAGTTGTTGGCCATAAAAGGAAAGAAAGAGGAGAGTAGACAGAGTGCTTCTAGAGGATTTTTCTGAATGGGTAGAAAGTGTATGCACGCTAAGTTGCCTCAGTTGCGTCTGACTTCTTGGTGGCTCAGCTGGTAAAGAATCCGGCTGCAACGCAGACCTAAGTTCTATCCCTGGGTTGGGAAGATCCCCTGGAGAAGGAAAAGGCTACCCACTCCAGTATTCTGGCCTGGAGAATTCCATGAACTGTATAATCCATGGGGTCACAAAGAGTCAGACACAACTGAGCTACTTTCTCCTTCACTGTCACTTTCCTTGCAACCATATGGACTGTATCCCACCAGGCTTCTCTGTTCTTCAGATTTTTCTGACAAGAATACCAGAGTGATTTGCCATTTCCCACTCCAGGGGATATTCCTGACTCAGGGATTGATCCCATGTCTCCTATGTGTCCTGCATTGGCACATGAGTTATTTACCACTAGCACCACCTGGGAAGCCCAGGTAGATAGTATGTTCATATAATAAAGCAACCAACTTTCCTGATAGCCTCAGTTGGTAAAGAATCTGCCTGCAATGTAGGAGACCCCAGTTCGATTCCTAGGTTGGGAAGATCTGCTGGAGAAGGGATAGGCTACCCACTCTGGTATACTTGACTTTCCTTGTGGCTCAGCTGCTAAAGAATCCACCTGCAATGCGGGAGACCTGGGTTTGATCCCTGGGTTGGGAAGATCCCCTGGAGAAGGGAAAGGATACCCACTCCACTACTCTGGCCTGGAGAATTCCATGGACTGTATAGTCCATGGGGTCGCGAAGAGTGGGACACGACTGAGTGACTTTCACTTTCACTTTCAGCTTAGTAGAGGAAGAAATAGTGAGGATATGAGTAACAAGAAATAATGAGCAAGGTCTTGGAAGGTTCAGATGGACTAAGATTAAGAACAAAGCTGGATTTATAACAGTATCCAAAATTACCAAGTGCCTCAGAAAAAGTCTAACAAAAGATATGTGGAGGATCATTGAATTATACTAAAGAAGACTTCAAAAACTGAAATAACTTCATTTCACAATATATACTTATATTAAATTATCACTTTGTACATTAAAAAAATACATTGTACAATCTTATTTGTCAATCATATACCACAAAACTGGGGGGAAAAGAAAAGAAAAAAATGTATCTGGAAAGGTATATAAATACTTTTTCAAAATACTGAAATATATATCCAATTCACAGATTGGCAAGCTCACTAGTATAAATATTTCTCTTGAAATTAATTTATAGATTCAGTGAATTCCTTATCATTAGGTCATTTCAGTGTGGGGGGATACTTGACAAGCATTTTTTACATGTGCATTAAAAAGGTCAAGAATAACCAAGGCATATTTGAAGAAGAAAATTAATACAGGAAGGCCTTGCCTGATACAAAGCTGTAGTAATCAAGATGATGAACTTTTATTGCAAAGGTAAATATTTATACCAATGGAATACAACTGAACTCCAGAAGCAACTCTACACACTAAAGAACACTTGATTGGTAACAAGCTAGCACTCCAGAGCAGCAGAGAAAGGACAGAGTTTTCAATCAGTGGAATGATAATAATGGGTATCCATATATACCAATCATTTAGGTGAATTAAAAGTCTAAGTGGAAAAGGCAAAATTTTTAAACTTTTAGAAGAGAATATAGGTGGATATCTTCATAAACCTGAGCTAGGGACTTTTAATAAGAGAAAAAGCACTCAATGTAAACGAAATACAGATAATATTGACTACATTAAAATTAAGAACTTCTGTTTACTATAGGACTCCATGAAAAGGTAAAGAGATAAACCACAGAATGAAAGATGATATTTGCAAACTGATAATAGTAGGTCTCAATACATAGTCAATTCAATGAGAAGTACAGATAAATGAAAAAAAAATCCAATTTTAAAAATAGTTTCACAGAAGTGAAAATTCTAATCACCAATAAGCATATTGATATTTTTAAAAGGTACTCAACATCACAGGCATTTAGAGTGAATGAAAATTTAAACAATGAATTGACACTAAACATCCCTAAAGATTGGAAAAACATAAAAGTCTAATAACAAGTGTTGGCCAGGATTTGGAACATTAGGAACTGTACACTGTTGGTGAGAACATAAACTCATACACTCTGTTTGGAAACATAGCAGTATTATCCAGCATAGTTAAAGCACACATACCCTTAGCCTCAGCAATCCCACTGTTAGGTACATACCGTAAAGAAATGTATGCACCATGAGTCATTGTTCATACCCCCAAACTAGGAATATCCCAAATTGACATTATCAGTAGAATGGATAATTAAGTGGTGTGTTCATTTAATGGGAACTATGAAATATTAAAAATGAATAGGCAAACTAAAGTCAAATGCAATAACATGAATAAACCTTTCCAATGTAACTTTAAGCAAAAACAAAATAATACTTATAATAGGATTCCATCTATATATGGTTCAAAAATAGAAAAACTAAGCTTTTTTTTTTAGGGATGCATACATGGTTGGCAAAATCATACAGATAAGCAAAGACTGTATTACTATAAAAATCAAGAAAGTATGAACACAAGGGGAAAGGAAGGAGTTTGCAACTGGTATGGGTTTGCCTGGCTGGTTTCTGCTCTCTCTGCCTTCAGTAGCTATTCCAAATCTCCTATATAAAATGTTCTATTTCTTGGTCTGGATAGTGTTTACACAGATATTTGCTTTATAGTTATTTAAAGTTATATAAAACTGTCCATATGGATCTTATGCACTTTTCAGTGTGCAGGTTATATTTCTGAATGAAAAGTTCTGGGGGAATGAGGCAGGAAATATGACATTTACTTTGTAATTTATTGTGAAAATTAAACATAATCTATATAACATGCTTAGTTATATACCTAAGATGAAACACATGCTCAAGTATAATAATTATAATTTAAAGTATCTGTGAAAAAATAAATAAATAAAACCTAAAGCAGAATTTATAAAGAAGCAGAGACAGTGGATGTAGTCCTATCCATTTCTCAATAGCCTTCCAATAAATTCCTTATTTGCTTACATTAGCCAGAGTTGATATCCTCTGAAGAGCAATGAACTATGATCACAAATTCTCAAGTCTGAGACACACTGTCAGAGAAGATTTGAATACATGATGTTTAAGGTGAAAACCAAACATCAAATAGATATTTTATACAAGTTGGAAATATGAGAATAAAATCAAAGTGCAAGACTTATTTTGTGGAATCTGAAATATGATACAAATGAACTTATCTACCAAACAAAAACAGACTCACAGGCATAGAAAATAGATGTGGTTGCCAAGGAGGAGGGGAGGTGGGGGAGGGATGAACTGGGAATTTGGGATTAGCAAATGCAAACCATTTTATAGAAAATGTTAAACAACAAGGTCCTACTGTATAGCACAGGGAACTATATTCAATATCCTATGATAAACCATCATGGAAAAGAAAATAAAAAAGGATGTATATAGAATTGAATCACTTTGCTATAGAGCAGAAATTAACACAATATTGTAAATCAACTATACTTCAATAAAATAAATTATCAAAAATCAAAAAAAAAAATAAAGTATCTGTGAAGAAGAGCCAATATGAAAAAAGAAAAATGCTGTTAAAAGCTGGATTTATTCTTTCAATTAAGAAATACTTCAAGATATACTTTAACTCTTTAGGACTACTTGTGGTTACCAGTAACCCCAGACCTTTTTGTGTAGATGTCCTCACAGCACAGCAATGATATTAATTTCCTTTTCTAATAAATAAGCAATATATATCGGCATGTGGTTATATGTTATTCTATTGAAATAAGTGGCTTGATCTATACATTTCAGAGGTTAGCATACTGATATTTTTAAATGATCATATCTTAGATATTTCATTTTCTTCCCCTGTTCCTTAATATTCTATTTTAGAGATTGAACTCTGGCACTCAGATCAACTGAGTTAACCACTCTGATTCATCTGAAAACTGCTTATTGTCAAGATTTAGAAGCAAAATCACATCAGGGCAAATAGATGGGGAAACAGTGAAAACAGTGGCTGACTTTATTTTTCTGGGCTCCAAAATCACTGCAGATGGTGATTGCAGCCATGAAATTAAAAGACGCTTACTCCTGTCTT
>NW_011494875.1:4305462-4335171 GCF_000754665.1 Bison bison bison | reverse complement strand
GGAGGAGAAGGGGACCACAGAGGATGAGATGGCTGGATGGCATCACAGACTTGATGGACGTGAGTTTGAGTGAACTCCGGGAGTTGGTGATGGACAGGGAGGCCTGGCATGCTGCAATTCATGGGGTCACAAAGAGTCGGACATGACTGAGAGACTGAACTGAACTGAACTGACAGATAATCCAAATTTGGCCCTTACCATGTGCGTGACTTCAAACAAGTCCCTCAGGCACTCCAGAATGAGGAAACTGTAGAAGCGAAGGACAGAAGTACTAAATGTGCTCAAAGATTATAAAAGAGATAGGTAAAGGTGGAACATTCAGTTTGCAGAGAGATATAAAGGAAGAATCTACTGGATAGGCAGTGTGGAACCCACCCTTAGGTATACAGAAGTGGCTTTAGCTTTTACAGAGTAAGTGGGTTAAACTGACCCAAACAAAAGACATAAAAATGTAGCTCATCACATAGCTTTGCAAATATGTTCCAGAATTATAAACCTTGATGAAATTCTTTTAACAAAATTTACTCACACATTTACTTTTACTTGAGGTACCTCCTATACTGTAGTGGTGAATACCTGTCCTGTATCTTTATACAGTTGTTATATTGCAGAGAATTAAAACTGTTTTCTACTGAAAAACTGAAATGATCAAAGATCAACTAATACAGTCAGAACATGAATTTAAAATAAAACATTACACACAGATATAGCTTTTCTGAAGCAACAGGCCAGAGAGATGAGGAAAAGAATAAAATCAGAATTCACTCTGGAACCCCCAATTAGGCAAACATCTCCCTAAAATTTAGCAGATTGTCTCACATATTGTCTATATTTTAGTTCCAGAACAAAGTTAAAGCATGTACAACACGAACTTTTTTGAGTATGTTCCCCATAAACAGGATCACCTTTCCACTCAAACCATCTATTTCCCCAGTTCACTATTGTCAGTTACATAATCTAATACAACTGTCATTCCCTGGCAGGGGAGAACATGAAAATTTTAAAAAGTAAGCAACAATCTGTGAAAAAAAGTAAATTCACAGAGTGTTTTCAGACCAAATATCATCTGTTTCCTGTGTTAAATCCAAATGCATTTCAGTGGATAACATTAAATGCTATTCAACTCTGAGAATCAAAACTGTCTCATAGCTAAAAATTATATCATCAAATGTATTACTCAAGCATGTTCCTATGGTGAATTTCTGATTCTCTCTTCTTCATAAGAATTACACCCACCCGACATCATTCCTCAATCAGTTGACAGAAGACAAACAGTTGTCTGCCTGGTCATATGTAATATGCCAGCAAGTAAACATGGGGTTGAAGGAGGGAGACAGTTTGGGGTTTTTTTATGTTTATAATTAAGTTCATGCCATTAATATTGTATTTCAAAAGTGAAAAGCGTCTGTTATGACATATGGTATTACTGCCTATCTGAAATATGTGGGAATAAATAGCTACTGGCTCCTTTAAGCGGGCCAGCAGCTGAGACTGTATCCTAACTCCCTTTTGGCTGATGACTGCAACTAAGGCCACTGACTCCCTGTGACCTTCAGCAAGTTCTGTTCTCTCTCAAGGTTCAATTTGATCCTCCGATAATTAACAAGGATGAACCAGCTATCCTCTAGGTTTCTTCCAGCCCTCTGAATCTGTTAGAGAAATAACAATTAAAAGGAAGTTTAAAAAAAAGGGAAGTAGGTACTGAAAATTCCAGCAAAGTCAGGTATAGTGTGGACAGCTCTAGGCTTCAGACTGATTAAAACAAGAGAATAGTTTTAGCTTAGTTAAGTTAAAATAGCTTCAGCTGGGCTGATAATAAATCTAAGTCTTGAAGTCAGAACACTCTTAGGAAACATAGGAAGACAGTCATACTTGGAGATGTCCGAAATGGAATGGACTGTCTTGAGAAGAAGTGAGCTCACCATCAAGGGAGGTTTCAAGGACAGGATGGGAACTCAAGTGGCAGGGATGTTGAGGAACTCATAAATTGGGCCCCAAGATCTTCACCAAATAGGATACAAAATGTCACTGATAAGTTACGATGCTGGAATTGAGTGTTGTTAGCTCTCAAGGATCCCATAGAAGAACTGTATCTCATCATTCAGCCAACACATTTTTTGAGCCCTACCCTTAGCATACCATGCCTGTATGATAAATAGCTTTAGTCATGTCTGACTCTTTGCAACCCTATGGACTGCAGCCCTCCAGGTTCCTCTGTCCTTAGGATATTCCAGGCAAGAATACTGGAGTGGGTTGCCATTTCCTCCTCCAAGGGATCTTCCCAACCCAGGGATCGAACCCACATCTCTTATGCCCCCTGCATTAGCAGGTGGGTTTTTTACTACTAGCACCACCCTACCATGCAAATCCTATAAGGCATGCAATGATGATTCAGAGAATACACTGTGCTTCTGAAGGATAAGACAGAAATGTGATAGCTACAGATAATAATGAGTGCATAGGATAAGCACAAAAATCACGAAAGATCAGAGGTAAGGAGAGATTACTTCCAAGGTTGCAGAGCAAAGATGGAGCGCTAATGAAGAGTTTATGGAAGAGATGAAGGTGGAGCAGACACCTGAAGAAAGGCCATGGATGCAGAGAGAAAAAATGATTTCTAAGATTCTTCCATTTTTGAGATTTAATGTGCTTCCCAAGTATCTGAGAATGACATGAAAATAAGCACAAATATACTAGTTCCCCTATCTTAAAGTACCAATTCTGCCACCTCCTTGATCCATTAGGCTAATCAGGCAAGGACCAGGCAAGAACTACACCCTGCTATCGGGAGTAGTCAGACCAGAGCAGGGGTTCATACTGAATATGAAATCAGGATAACATTATGGGTAATGCAAACAAACTCAAGACATCACATGCAATTGTGCTGGTAAGACAAAGTTTTAAAAAGACATTGTAGGATTACATAATATGTTCACTCTATGGACACTGGCTAAATTTTGATTCTAATGATAAATACATATGCAATATAATGCTGACCTTATGTGCACTTCTATCCCCTTGATCAGACAGATCATTTAGTTGGACAATATACTACTATATGAACATCAGAATTCAATAGTACAATAGCTTTTACATTCATTTTGATTGCTAATGAAACCACATTTGGCACTCTGGAGGAATGGCAGCTCATATGAAATGCCAGCCTTGCCTTTTTTTTACATAACCACTGCCCTGAATCCCTTTTTAAAATTAGTACATGATTCTTAGAGCATCATCTCAGATTTGAGAATTCAGTCATGACCCTATAGTAGATCCTCAATGACCTATCTCAATGAGATTGATTGTTATCCTATTCCAGGGCAAGTAAATATGGTTTAAAATGAGTGTTCAAGACTTTGCTGAGTTTGAGTACATGCCATTTAGGATAACATTTTTTTTAATTAATTTATTTATTTTAATTGGAGACTAATTACTTTACTATATTGTGGTGGTTTTGCCATACATTGACATGAACCAGCCATGGGTGTACATGTGTCCCCCATTGTGAACACCCCTCCCACATCCCTCCCCATCCAATCCCTTGGGGTTGTTCCAGTGCACTGGCTTTGAGTGCCCTGGAACAACCAGGGCACTCAAATGCATCGAACTTGGACTGGTGATCTATTTCACATATGGTAATATATATGTTTCAATGCTGTTCTCTCAAATCATCCCACCCTCACCTTCTCCCAGAGTCCAAAAGTCTGTTCTTTATATCTGTGGCTCTTTTGCTGTCTCACAGCAAAAGGGTCATCATTACCATCTTTCTAAATTCCATATATATATATATATATATTAATATACTGTATTGGTGTTTTTCTTTCTGACTTACTTCACTCTGTATAATAGGCTCCAATTTCATCCACATCTTAGAAGTGATTCAAATGCATTCTTTTTAATAGCTGAGTAATATTCCATTGTGTTTATGTACCAAAGCTTTCTTATCCATTTGTCTGCTGATGAACATCTAGGTTGCTTCCATATCCTAGCTATTGTAAACAGTGCTGTGATGAACATTGGGGTACACGTGTCTCTTTCAATTCCAGTTTCCTCGGTGTGTATGCCCAGCAGTGGGATTGCTGGGTTGTACTGCAGTTCTATTTCCAGTTTTTTAAGGAATCCCCACACTGTTCTCCTTAGTGGCTGTACTAGTTTGCAGTCCCACCAAGAGTGTAAGAGGGTTCCCTTTTCTCTGTACCCTCTCCAGCATTTATTGTTTGTAGACTTTTGGATAGCAGCCATTCTGACTGGTGTGAGATGGTACATCATTGTGGTTTTTGATTTGCATTTCTATGATGATGAGTGACATTGAGCAACTTTTCATGTGTTTGTTAGCCATCTGTATGTCTTCTTTGGAGAAATGTCTGTTTAGTTCTTTGGCCTATTTTTTGATTGGGTCGTTTATTTTTCTGGTATTGAGCTGCAGGAACTGCTTGTATATTTTTGAGATTAATTCTTTGTCAGTTGCTTCATTTGCTATTATTTTCTCCCATTCTGAAGGCTGTCTTTTCACCTTGCTTATAGTTTCCTTTGTTGTGCAAAAGCTTTTAAGTTTAATTAGGTGCCATTTGTTTATTTTTGGTTTTATTTCCCTTACTCTAGGAGGTGAGTCATAGAGGATCCTGCTGTGATTTATGTCAGAGAGTGTTTTGCCTATGTTTTCCTCCAGGAGTTTTATAGTTTCTGGTCTTACATTTAGATCTTTAATCCATTTTGAGTTTATTTTTGTGTATGATGCTAGAAAGTATTCTAGTTTCATTCTTTTACACATGGTTGACCAGTTTTTCCAGTACCACTTGTTAAAGAGATTGTCTTTTTTCCATTGTATATTCTTGCCTCCTTTGTCAAAGATAAGGTGTCCATAGGTATGCGGATTTACCTCTGAGCTTTCTATTTTGTTCCATTGATCTATATTTCTGTGTTTGTCCCAGTATCATTCTGTCTTGATGACTGTAGCTTTGTAGTATAGTCTGAAGTCAGGCAAGTTGATTCTTCCAGCTCCATTCTTCTTTCTCAAGATTGCTTTGGTTATTCGAGGTTTTTTGTATTTCCATACAAATTGTGAAATTATTTGTTCTAGCTCTGTGAAAAATACCATCGGTAGCTTGATAGGGATTGCATTGAATCTATAGATTGCATTGAATCTATATATTGCTTATATACTCATTTTCACTATATTGATTCTTCCAATTGATGAACATGGTATATTTCTCCATCTATTTGTGTCCTCTGATTTCTTTCACCAGTGTTTTATAGTTTTGTATATATAGATCTTTTGTTTCTTTAGGTAGATCTATTCCTAAGTATTTTACTATTTTCGTTGCAATGGTGAATGGAATTGTTCCCTTAATTTCTCTTTCTGCTTTCTCATTGTTAGTGTATAAGAATGCAAGGGATTTCTGTGTATTAATTTTATATCCTTCAACTTTACTATATTTATTGATTCACTCTAGTAATTTTCTGGTGGCGTCTGTAGGGTTTTCTATGTAGAGGATCATGTCATCTGCAAACAGTAAGAGTTGTACTCCTTCTTTTCCAATCTGGATTCCTTTTATTTCTTTTTTTTGTGGTGTATCACATTGATTGATTTGTGAATATTGAAAAGTCCTTGCATCCCTGGGGTAAAGCCCACTTGGTCATGATGTTTGATCTTTTTAACATGTTGTTGGGTTCTGTTTACTAGAATTTTGTTGAAGACTTTTGCATCTATGTTCATCAGTGATATTGACCTGTAGTTTTCTTTTTTTGTGGCATCTTTGTCTGGTTTTGGTATTAAGGTGATGGTGGCCTCATAGAATGAGTTTGGGAGTTCATCTTCCTCTGCGATATTCTGAAAGAGTTTGACTAGGATAGGTGTTAGCTCTTCTCTAAAATTTTGGTAGAATTCACCTGTGAAGCCATCTGGTCCTGGGCTTTTGTTTGTTGGAAGATTTTTTATTACAGTTTTGATTTCCGTGCTTGTGATGAGTCTGTTAAGATTTTCTATTGCTTCCTGGTTCAATTTTGGAAGGTTATATTTTTCTAAGAATTTGTCCATTTCTTCCAAGTTATCCATTTTATTGTCATATAGTTGCTGATAGTAGTCTCTTATGATCATTTGTATTTCTGTGTTGTCTGTTGTGATTTCTCCATTTTCATTTCTAATTTTGGTGATTTGATTCTTCTCCCTTTTTTTCTTGAAGAATCTGGCTAATGGTTTGTCTATTTTATTTATCTTCTCAAGAACCAGGTTTTAGTTTTGTTGATTTTTGCTATTAGTTACTTTTGTTTCTTTTTCATTTATTTCTGCCCTAATTTTTATGATTTCTTTCCTTCTACTAATCCTAGGGTTCTTCATTTCATTTTTTTTTCTATTTGCTTTAGGTGTAAAGCTAGGTAATTTATTTGATTTTTCTCTTGTTTCTTGAGGTAAGCTTGTATTGCTATGAACCTTCCCCTTAGCACAGCTTTTACTAAATCCCATAGGTTTTAGGTTGTCATGTTTTCATTTTCATCTGTCTCTATGCATATTTTGATTTCTTCTGTGATTTGTTGGTTATTCAGAAGCATGTTGTTTAGCCTCCATATGTTTGTATTTTTAACAGTTTTTTTTCCCTGTAGTTGGCATCTAATCTTAATGCATTGTGATCAGAAAAGATGCTTGAAATGATTTCAATTTTTTAAAAATTTACCAAGGCTAGATTTATGGCCCAGGATGTGATTTATCCTGGAGAATGTTATGTGTGCACTTGAGAAAAAGGTGAAATTCATTTCTTTGGGGTGAAATATACTATAGATATCAATTAGGTCTAACTGGTCCATTGTATCATTTAAAGTTTGTGTTTGCTCATTTTATGTTTGCTTGATCTATCCATAGGTGTGAGTGGGGTATTAAAGTCTCCCACTATTATTGTGTTACTGTTACTTTCCCCTTTCATACTTGCTAGCCTTTGCCTTATGTATTATGGTGCTCCTATATTGGGTGGATATATATTTATAATTATTATATCTTCTTGGATTGATCCTTTGATGATTATGTAGTGTCCTTCTTTGTCTCTTTTCACAGCCTTTATTTTAAAGTCTATTTTATCTGATATGAGTATTTCTACTCCTGCTTTCTTTTAGTCTCCATTTGCATGAAGTATCATTTTCCACCTTCAGTTTCAGTCTGTATGTGTCCCTTGGTTTGAGGTCTCTTATAGACAGCATATATAGGGGTCTTTTTTTTTTATCCATTCAGCCTATCCTCGTCTTTTGGTTGGGGCGTTCAACCCATTTACATTTAAGGTAACTGTTCATAAGTATGATCCCATTGCCATTTACTTTGTTGTTTTGGGTTCAAGTTTATAAACCTTTTCTGTTTCCTGTCTAGAGAAGATCCTTTAGCATTTGTTGAAGAGCTGGTTTGGTGGTGCTGAATTCTCTCAGCTTTTCCTTGTCTATAAAGCTTTTGGTTTCTCCTTCATATTTGAATGAGATCCTTGCTGATTATAGTAATCTGGGTTGTAGGTTTTTCTCTTTCTTCACTTTAAGTATGCCCTGCCATTCCCTCTGGCCTGAAGAGTTTCTATTGAAAGCTCAGTTGTTATCCTCATGGGGATCCCCTTGTGCGTTATTTGTTGCTTTTCCCTGGATGTGTTTAATATTTGCTCTTTGTGTTTGATCTTAATTAATTTGATTAATATGTGCCTTAGGTTGCTTTACTTTGGGCTTATCCTGTTTGGGACTCCTGGACTTAGGTAGCTATTTCCCTCCCCATTTTAGGGAAGTTTTCAACTACTATCTACTCAAGCATTTTCTCATGCCCTTTCTTTTTGTCTTCTTCTTCTGGGACTCATATGATTCAAATGTTGGGGTGTTGAACATTGTCCCAAAGGTCTCTGAGGTTGTCCTCATTTCTTTTAATTATTTTTTTTCCTCTCTGCTTCATTTATTTCCAACATTCTATTGTCCACCTCACTTATCCTATCTTCTGACTCAGTTATTCTACTGTTGGTTCCCTCCAGAATGCTTTTGATCTCAGTTATTGCATTATTCAATATTGATTGACTTTTTTATTTCTTCTAGGTCCTTGTTAAACATTTCTTGCATCTTCTCAATCCTTGTCTCTAGTCTATTTGTCTGTAACTCCATTTTGTTTTCAAGGTTTTGGATCATCTTTACTATCTTCTATCTCCTCCTCTTTTTTTTTTTTTTTCAGGTAGACTCCCTATCTCCTCCTCTTTTGTTTGGTTTGGTGGGCATTTATCATGTTCCTTTATCTGATGAATATTTTTCTGCCTTTTCATTTTGTTTAGATTGCTGTGTTTGGGGTGGCCTTTCCGTAGGCTGGAAGTTTGTGATTCCTCTTTATTGTGGAGTTTGCTCCCTGTGGGTGGGGTTGGACTAGTGGCTTGTCAAAGTTTCCTGGTTAGGGGAGCTTGCATCTGTGTTCTGGTGGGTGGAGCTGTATCTCTTATCTCTGGAGTGCAATGATATGCCCAGTAGTGAGTTTTGGGGTGACTATGGGTTTGGCATGGCTTTATAGGATAACTTCTCTTCACTATCTGACATCATTCCATTAACAATGAAATGATTAATTATGGTTACATACAGTAATTTAAGTAACTTGTTTGAAATGCAGATTTCTTGGTATTACCAAACTTATGAAATCATTGATATAGTATAAAAATATAGTAATGTGTCCTTTATCAATCACATACAGATGTTAACATTGTGACTGATTCCAGAAACTTATGCTGAATAGAATAGAAATGCTGATGACATATGCTATGCTATGCTATGCTAAGTCGCTTCAGTCGTGTCCGACTCTGTCCGACCCCATAGACGGCAGCCCACCAGGCTCCATCATCCCTGGGATTCTCCAGGAAAGAATACTGGGGTGGGTTGCCATTTAATTCTCCAATGCATGAAAAGAGAAAAGGGAAACTGAAGTCGCTCAGTCATGTCTGACTCTTAGCGACCCCATGGACTGCAGCCCACCAGGCTCCTCCGTCCATGGGATTTTCCAGGCAAGAGTACTGGAGTGGGGTGCCATTGCATTCTCCAGCTGATGACATAAGTATGAAAAAAAAAAAGAATTGTAAGGCCTCATGTTTAAATGTAATAACTACCAGAAAGAGTTATGCCCTTGACCAGGACTACTGACTGTTAGCTACCTGGAAGAAGCAGGTTCCTCAGATAAGGAAAAGGGATAATTACCTTAGATTTACTATTCCCAGCACTTGCACTACCTCTATATTTGGGGTATCCCTCTCACTCTCTCCTGTTCATAGAGACCTGGAGTTCATTGGGTTTAATCCTAATTTAATAAAGTTTACAATTGACATTTCACTTGGACTTCTTTGTACTTGGTTGTCTTTATGTATCCAAAATATATCTGAAATATACAAGATATACAAGAAAGTCACATGATCAATCAATATTGGAAACTGTTGGGAGGGGGGTTGTTTTGGTTTCTTATAAGCACTATTAGCAGGGGCAAATATTTAAGCTTTGGGTCCTGAATTAAAATTCTGCAAAGTCTTACTTATTCTCAGACTCATTTTTGTTCTATATTTTAGAAGGCCTAATAAACTGTGGAAAATTCTGAAGGAGATGGGAATACAAGACCACCTGATCTGCCTCTTGAGAAATTTGTATGCAGGTCAGGAAGCAACAGTTAGAACTGGACATGGAACAAAAGACTGGTTCCAAGTAGGAAAAGGAGTACGTCGAGGCTGTATATTGTCACCCTGTTTATTTAACTTATTTGCAGAGTACATCATGAGATACGCTAGACTGGAAGAAACACAAGCTGGAATCAAGATTGCCGGGAGAAATATCAATAACCTCAGATATGCAGATGACACCACCCTTATGGCAGAAAGTGAAGAGGAACTAAAAGCCTCTTGATGAAAGTGAAACTGGAGAGTGAAAAAGTTGGCTTAAAGCTCAACATTCAGAAAACGAAGATCATGGCATCCGGTCCCATCACTTCATGGGAAATAGATGGGGAAACAGTGGAAACAGTGTCAGACTTTATTTTTCTGGGCTCTAAGATTACTGCAGATGGTGACTGCAGCCATGAAATTAAAAGACACTTACTCCTAGGAAGGAAAGTTATGACCAACCTAGATAGCATATTCAAAAGCAGAGACATTACTTTGCCAACAAAGGTTCGTCTCGTCAAGGCTATGGTTTTTCCTGTGGTCATGTATGGATGTGAGAGTTGGACTGTGAAGAAGGCTGAGAGCCTAAGAATTGATGCCTTCTTTTGAACTGTGGTGTTGGAGAAGACTTTTGAGAGTCCCTTGGACTGCAAGGAGATCCAACCAGTCCATTCTGAAGGAGATCAGCCCTGGGATTTCTTTGGAAGGAATGATGCTAAAGCTGAAACTCCAGTACTTCGGCCGCCTCATGCAAAGAGTTGACTCATTGGAAAAGACTCTGATGTTGGGAGGGATTGGGGGCAAGAGGAGAAGGGGATGACAGAGGATGAGATGGCTGGATGGCATCACTGACTCGATGGACATGGGTCTCAGTGAACTCTGGGAGTTGGTGATGGACAGGGAGGCCTGGTGTGCTGCGATTCATGGGGTCACAAAGAGCCAGACATGATTGAGTGACTGATCTGATCTGAATATGATATTGGCACTGAGATTTCTTAATACAGTTTTAATATGCATTTTCTATTATTAAAGTAGGAATACACTAACAGATATGAAAGGATATTTTCCTAAGTCTAACAGAAAAAAATTGTTATTAATATTTATATCAAAAATCACTCCTAAAGGAGTAGACCTTATTCCCTGGCATATATAATAAATATACATACATTATGTTATATATTATATAGGTATGTACTAGTACTGAACAATTGTAAAATGAAATTTTAAAGTATCATTTGTATAACTTTTAACATATAAATATTAACTCAAAATAGATCATAGACTTAATGGATCATGGATGCTTGGAAGTCCTGTGTTGAGCATATTAGTGGATTTGGTTGTGTATGTTTAGGAAAAGGAGCTGGAGAAGGTTATATTAGCAAAATAGAGATTGAATCATTTACAATTTCTAGGGAAGTATGGGAAGGTATATACAAGAAACAAAAAAGGGGGTGGAAAAGAGAGGCTCAGAGAGAATATAAAACATAATGCCTGGGCCTATGACTAAGACAGGAAATCTCTGAAGAGTAAACATAAAGGATTTTAGGGAACAGGAATGCATGTGGGTATACATGTTTTTGACTAAGTTATGCATCAAGAGACCCCTCTCCTCAACTCCCATCTCACCAGTCAAACCTAGTAAATTCATAGACGCTTTGAGTCTGTGTAAACCAACAAATATTCTAAGGACCACTTCTGAATTAAATGCATACACTACTAAACAGCACATCTAGAAGCAGGAGACCAGCATTCAGGCAAGACCATGAAAATACAAAGCTGTGAAAATTGACAGAGATCTTGCAAAGGCACAGAATTATAGAGTTCAAGCCAATATTATCTAGATTTTGAAGAGCAGTGAGACTTTCCCACATGACACCCCATTTTACATGTTTACAACAAAATATAAATATATCTATTCAAAACATTCATTGATGTGAGAAGAAACTAAAGCAATATGCATGGGCTCTGGTCTCCGAGAGATTTCAAACTAGAAATAGAGGAGCACATTCTAAAACATTAGAAAATAATACATAAGGTGAATAATGTAGTATAAGATTCTGCTCCTGCCTCCCCTACATTCATTCACAAAGTTTAGAAACTTCTATTCCAGTCTCCAGGAAGGGGTGAACTCTGGAAGATGGTGAGGGACAGGGAGGCCTGGCGTACGGCAGTCCATGGGGTCACAAAAAGTTGGACACAACCTGGCGACTGAACAACAACAACAATCATAAAAGTTAGCGGGGGAACTTACCTGCCTCCTGGCTTTACATTTCAGTAGTGGAGAGAGAGTGCTGCTTCTCAGGAGGGCTTTCTCTGCTTCTTCACTAACACATTCACAAGGGAGAGAGGAAAGACTTCTCTGATCTTGACAAGGGGAAGAAGGAACTGAGATAAATAGTTCAACTCCTTTCTCTGTTTCAGAATACAAAATCTTTAGGACACACATTTTTCCCTCCTTATCTATTAGTCACTTTACTAGGAAGGTTCTTTCCTACGAGGTCTGAGCTTATGAGGCCTTGTGCTTGCTTATTCGCTCAGTCGTGTTTGACTCTAAAGTCGTGTTTGACTTTACATACTTTGCACTGTAGCCCACCAGACTCTTCTGTTCACGGGATTTTGCAGGCAAAATCTGGAGTGGGTTGCCATTTTTTTCTCCAGGGGATCTTCCTGACCCAGAAATTGAACCCATGTCTTCTACATTCCCTGCATTGCAGGCGGTTCAATTCACAGGTTGAGTTGAGGGAGCATATGAGAGAGTAGAGTATGGCTATAGGTCAAGCCACATTTTCTAATTCACATCAGTATAAAAGCAGATATTTTTCCCATTACCTTTTTTTTTAAATTCCTGAGTATACTTTTGGGTGTTTTTCCAAGCTCAGGAGAAGAGGAACATTACTGATTGGCCTTTTCTAGCCCTAACTTACTGGTTCGTGGGGTGAAAACACAGAGCAATAAACCCTTGGCCAAAATGTAGGCAGTGCACAGAAAGACAGGAGTGAAATTTGAAGCCTTAGGAAATCTAAGCCCCTGTTTGTTTATTTTTTGGGGGAAAGGGGGGTGTTTTTGTTTTTACCTCAGTGGTTTACCGTGGCTTTTATTGTCACTATGTGGCTGGACTTTAATTGTTGAGGGAATATGGGGCTTAGTAATCATGGTTTCTGTGTTTCTTTGTGGCTAAACTTGACCTGACTTATACAGCACAGCTATGGCTTAAAGAAGGCCAATGGAACAGGGATTACATTGAGGTAAAAGAGTCTGTTCTGTTCCAATAAAGGCTAATTTTAAAATAAGTAGAGTTTTCACATGAAGGCTCTTTAGGCAGTTGAGGGTAAATCACATTTAATTTGTTTTATTGTATTTCTCAGTCAAATACATAAAGTAAGTCCCTAAAGTATAGAAGAAGCTAAGTAACTCCCAGGCCACAAAGTTCTGCTAAAGTAGATGTCAAATAAGGCACAGGTAAATAGTTCTACATTTGCTGCCTCAAACTGCACTTTTGTATGTGTTGAAATACAAGAGTTAAAAAGAAAACTATGGAGAAACTAATCTATTGGCTTCATATAGCCTTTTCACAAGTCTCTTAGAATTATCCTCCAAACTAATGGCCTTACAGAGGCTGTAGCTTGCTATTGAAAATCCTAGGACACCAGTTTTGCATTTCAGAGATTTACTATGACCTAATACACAGAAAATGACATGGATGTTATTTACAATAGCTAGGACATGGAAGCAACCTAGATACCCATTGATAGATGAATGGATAAAGAAGTTGCTGTATATATAAATAGAATATTACTCAGCCATAAAAAGGAATGCACTTAAGTTAGTTCTAATGAGGTGGATGAACCTAGAGCCTATTATACAGAGTGAAATGTCAGAAAAAGAATCACTAATTCCATATATTAACACATATACATGGAATCCAGAAAGATGGCACTGATCAATCTATTTGTAGAGCAGCAATGGAGACACAGGCATGGAGAACAGACTTGTGGACCCAATGGTGGAAGGAGAAGAAGGGATAGATAGATAGAAGAAAGAATAACACTGAAACATATACATTATCATATGCAAAATAGCCAGTGGGAATTTTTTGTATGACGAGGGAACTCAGACCCATTGCTCTGTAACAACCTAGAGGAGTGGGATGGGGTGGGAGGTGGAAGGGAGGTTCAAGAGGGTGAGGACATGCATACACCTATGGGTGATTCATGTTGATGTATGGCAGAAGCCAACACAATACTATAAAACAGTTATCCTCCAGTTAAAAAACAACAATAACTAAAAAGGAACAAGTGTGTTTAATGCAGGAAGAAATTTCAATAACCTCAGATATGCAGACGACACCACCCTTATGGCAGAAAGTGAAGAAGAACTAAAGAGCCTCTTGATGAAAGTGAAAGAGGAGAGTGAAAAAGTTGGCTTAAAGCTCAACATTCAGAAAACTAAGATCATGGCATCTGGTCCCATCACTTCTTGGGAAATAGATGGGGAAACAGTAGCTGACTTTATTTTTCTGGGCTCCAAAATCACTGTAGATGGTGATTGCAGCCATGAAATTAAAAGACACTTACTCCTTGGAAGGAAAGTTATGACCAACCCAGACTGCATATATAAAAGCAGAGACATTACTTTGTCAACAAAGGTCCATCTAGTCAAGGCTATGGTTTTTCCAGTGGTCATGTATGGATGTGAGAGTTGAACTATAAAGAAAGCTGAGCGCTGAAGAACTGATGCTTTTGAACTGTGGTGTTGGAGAAGACTCTTGAGGGTCCCTTGGACTGCAAGGAGATTCAACCAGTCCATCCTAAAGGAGATCAGCCCTGGGTGTTCATTGGAAGGACTGATGTTAAAGCTGAAACTCCAATACTTTGTCCACTTGGTGGGAAGAGCTGACTCTGGTGACTGTTACATTATATAAGACTGTCTCAATAGCACCTTCCCTCAAGAGACTCTTCTGGCTTGGTGAAGTGGCCATATTGGACAGGCCCATTTCATACAGAACTGAAGGCCTCCTACAAACAGGTGACCCTTGAGAGATGAGGGCAGTGTCTAGCCCAGAACCAGCAAGAAGCCAGAGATGTCAATCTTACAATCACAAGGAAATTAATTCTACCAATAATTGGAAAAGACCCTGATGCTAGGAAAGACTGAAGGCAGGAGGAGAAGGGGACGACAGAGGATGAGATGGTTGGATGGCATCACCGACTCAATGTACATGGGTTTGGATAAACTCCAGGAGTTGGTGATGGACAGGGAGGCCTGGCGTGCTGCGGTTCATGGGGTCGCAGAGTCGGACATGACTGAGCGACTGATTTGAACTGAACTGAATGTCTTTTGTGATAGTTTATTCAAGTTTGCTAACTTTTCTTGAGTTAACTTGGCAATTTGTATTTTGCTAATACAACTGGCTACACACCCTAAAGAAAATGAATCAACCTTTCTCCATCCATGGGATTTTTCAAGTAAGAGTACTGGAGTGGGTTGCCATTTCCTTGTCCAGGGGATCTTCCCAACCCAGGGATCAAACCTGGGTCTCCTGCATTGTAGGCAGATGCTTTACTGTCTGAGCCACCAGGGAAGTCACACAAGAAGAAATTCTAGACGAAGTCCTAAAAGCATAAATATCTTTTGGGCTGGGTTGGAGAAATAAGGGGATGGATCTCCTTAGACAAAATTGGAGTCTCAGCAGTTATTAATAAAAGAAAAATATCTCTTTCAGCAAAAATTTTAAATTTTATCATGAAAATTCTCTAATAAGCAAAGCCAACAGAGAACAAACTAAGGTTTTAAAAAATCTGCAACATACAAAATTAAAGATTAATATTATAATACACAAAGACCTATTACAAAATAAAATGGAGCCAAAAATATACCAAGAGGAGAAAATTGGCAAAGAATATGAAAGAGAAATTCACAGAAGAGCTAACCCTAATGATGAGGAAACATGAAAATATGTTCAAATTCACTAATTGGCACTGAAATGTAAATTAATGTAACCATGAAATATCTTTTTATATCTATCAAATGAGAAAGGATTATAAACCTATTACTAAAAAGATTAAAGGAAAAGGTATGCTCTTTCACATTGCTGGTAAAGTGTGAATTGTTATACCTTCTTCAGAACAAAATCAGGCATCATATTTTTTAATTAAAGAATATAAATAGCATCAAACTCCTGAACAAAATCTATTCTATAAAATAAAACCATAAATATATAGATATTTATTGAGCATTACTTCCAGTCAGAAAAATAGAAAGTCACAGGGGGAAAAGTTCTATGATTTTCCTATTACTAGGTAACAAACTAGCACAAATTTAATGGCTCAAAACAACACAGTATCAGAACTCAAGGTAGAGCTTAACTGGGTCCTCCCCTTAGGGTTTTACGAAGTTGTGATCAAGCTATCATCTAGGCTGCATTCCCATGTGGTGGTTTGACTAGGGTAGAGTTTTGTTTTCAGTCTCATTCAGTTTATTGGTAGAATTAATTTCCTTGTGATTGTAAGATTGACATCTCTGGCTTCTTGCTGGTTCTGGGCTAGACACTGCCCTCATCTCTCAAGGGTCACCTGTTTGTAGGAGGCCTTCAGTTCTGTATGAAATGGGCCTCTCCAATATGGCCACTTCACCAAGCCAGAAGAGTCTCTTGAGGGAAGGTGCTATTGAGACAGTCTTATATAATGTAACAGTCACCAGAGTGACATCCATCACCTTTGCCGTACTCTGTTGGTTAGATGCAAGTCATAGGTCCTCTACACATTCAAGGGGAGGGGATTATACAAAGGTTTGAACACCAAGAATGCCATCTCTGCTTCCACAGAAATCAAATCGCATAGATTAAGGAAGAACACATAAATTACCATATGTTTACACCAGTGAATATTATGCAGTCTTTGTGAAGAATAAATTTATATCACTTGATATGACAGATTTCCAAAGGTGGTGTTGAATGAGAAAGGCAAACGCAAGCAACTTGAATAATTTAAATAATAAATTCATAAAACAATAAATCCACCCCTCTCCATGGACTCCTTTAAGGCTCAGCTTTTAGAAGAAATAAATTTTCCTAAGGTGTCAGCCAAGAAAGAAACAGATGTGGGAATACGGGGAAATTTCTCTTAGGAAGTGAGTTTCATAGGCCTCTTTTATAGTTAGAAGCAGCAGCAGCCACTGTAAAAGCAGACCTGCTCATATATAAGTGAATTTTCTCCCTGTTTATAGTAAATACATATTTCCAAACTAACATCTTGATGAACACTTTCCTCCAGTTCAGTTTAAATTTATGTATCATGGTATCTGGACCACTGGCACATACACTGACATCCTGGCAAGACTTAAAATACAATTGCCTCTGCTGATCTTTTCCCCAACATCATGAAATTCCTGTTATGACCTTTGGCCACATTAGTAGGAATCTTCATTAGACGAAACAGTAGGTTCTGGAAACATTATCTAGCTTGGGATTATAGTTCTAGTGGGCTTCCCTGGTGGTTCAGATGGTAAAGAATCTGCCTGCAATGCAGGAGACCCAGGTTCAATCCCTGGGTCAGGAAGATCCCTGGAGAAGGGAATGTCTACCTACTCCAGTATTCTTGCCTGGAGAATTCTATGGACAGAGGAGCCTGGCAGGTTACAGTTTATGGGGTCACAAAGAGTTGGACACGACTGAGTGACTAACACCCTACATATCTAGTAACTCCAATTTTTGCTTGTTTTTAAATTTCATCTTTTGGGGTTTGGTCTTGTATTGTCAAGTGTTTATTTACTGAACTTTAAAAATGAGGCACATGACCACGTATCTGACAAAGGACTCAAAGCTCTCAAAACTCAACAGTCAAATAAAACAATTTGAAAATGGGCTGAAAAACATGAAGAGACATATTGAAGAGGATATACACATGAAAAACAAGCAAATAAGAAGCTGTTCAACATCACTAGCCTTTCAGTTCAGTTCAGTTTAGTCGCTCAGTCGTGTCCGGCTCTTTGCAACCCCGTGAATCGGAGCATGCCAGGCCTCCCTGTCCATCACCATCTCCCAGAGTTCACTCAAACTCACATCCATCGAGTTGGTGATGCCATCCAGCCATCTCATCCTCTGTCATCCCCTTCTCCTCCTGCCCCCAATCCCTCCCAGCATCAGGGTCTTTTCCAATGAGTCAGCTCTTTGCATGAGGTGGCCAAAGTACTGGAGTTTCAGCTTTAGCATCATTCCTTCCAAAGAACACCCAGGGCTGGTCTCCTTTAAAATGGACTAGTTGGATCTCTTTGCAGTCCAAGGGACTCTCAAGAGTCTTCTCCAACACCGCAGTTCAAAAGCATCAATTCTTCAGTGCTCAGCTTTCTTCACAGTCCAACTCTCACATCCATACATGACCACTGGAAAAACCATAGCCTTGACACTAGCCTTTAGGCAAGCATAAATAAAAACTTGAAGGAGTTATTACTGCACAACTGTCTGGAGAGCTCATTTTTTAAAAAACTTGGCAACACTAAATACTGGTAAAGATGAGAAGATGTATCACTTATACATTTCTGGTGCAAGTGGAAAATGGTTTAGCACTGTCTTAAAAAATCAAAACAGTTATATATCCTATGACCCAACAATGGTATTTCTAGGTATTTATTCTAGAGAAATTGTCCACACAAAAATATGCACACAAATGCTCACAGAAACTTTATATGTAATATCCAAACAACTCAAACATCCTTCAGTGAGGACGTTTAAACAAATTGTATAGATCTATGCATAGAATACCATTCAACAATAAAAAGGAATAAACTCTTGACACATACAACAACTTGAATGGATTACAAGAGCATTATCCTTGGTGAAAAAACTCCAACACTAAAAGGTCTCATACTGTATGATTCCTCTGATACAACATTCTCAGAATGACAAAATTATAGAGATGTGAAACAGACTAGTAGTTGCCAGGGACTAGAGATGATGCAGGTGAAGAGTGTGGGTATGACTATAAAGGGGCAGCATGAGAGGTCTTTATGATGATGAAAACTCCCATATTTTGATTAAGGTGGTGGTACAAACAACTACACATGTGACAAAGTTTCATAGAACTACATACACACACACACACACACACACAAGTGCATGTAAAACTGGTGAAATCTGAATAATATCTATGGACTGGAGCAATGTCAGTTTCATGGTTTTGATACAATACTAATTGCCATGCAAGATGTTATCACTGGATATTAGGCCAAGGATACTCAGGAGTTCTCCATAATGCTTCTTACAATTGCTAGAAAATGTATAATCGTGTCAAATAAAAAGATTAAAATATTGACGTATAAGGAAGGGTTCAGGTTGAAAGGACCTTATCATTCCAATTCTAGACAGCTCAAGCTGCAGACAATGAGAGGAATCCAGTTCTATCTAGGTGGAGTAGATGCCTCTACCTGAGACTGAACATAAACAGAAAATGGGTGACACGATTTTTGAAAATTAATTCCTTTAGATTTTGGCTTAAAATCTGTGAACTTTAATGTTTCAGACAAAAACAAGGTGATTTTTATCTCTTTGGCATGTGAATTCAATAAAAGGGGGGAGCTCCACATTTGGATACATTTTTACACTACCACTGTAATATTATCAGAGCACCTTTTTGTTGCCATTTGCTCTCCCTGAGTAACTTTCAGGGAATTACCTGGATTACAAGGCTAGACATAATTTGGGTGGGGGATTAGAGCAAGGAATTGCAGTCCTAGAGAGCAGCAAGGTCTTAGAAGTAATTCAGCTGATGAGCAGTTCTGATCCACTGCACATCTCCACTGCCCACCAGTGGTCTCAGAAAGACAGACTAGGAAGAGTGGTGGTGTTGTAGGTAGATGTTCCATAAGGTAAGAGTAGGATAGATTTATGATCTCTTCCCACTGAGGACAACAGTCATACTCCTAAAGACCACAGGCTTGGGTATTACACTCAGCAGACTGAGAAAACACAAAAGCTGGAGCAGAGTTAGAGGTAGTGCTTATCTCCTACTTTTTATATATATATATATATACAGAGTTAGGACTTCCCTGGTGGCTCAGATGGTAAAGTGTCTGCCTACAATGTGGGAGACCTGGGTAATACAAGAGTTGGCTTAAAACTCAACATTCAAAAAACTATGATCATGGCATCCGATCCCATAACTTCATGGCAAATAAATGGGGGGAAAATAAAAACAGTGGCATATTTTATTTTCTTGGGCTCCAAAATCACCGCGGCACTGGCTGCAGCCATGAAACTAAAAGATGCGATTCATGGGGTCTCAAAGAGTCAAACACGACTGAGTGACTGAACTGAACTGAACTGTACCTTGGAAGAAAAGCAGTGACAAACCTAAGCAGCACATTAAAAAGGAGAGACATACTTTTGCCAACAAAGGTCCATCTAGTCAAAGCTATAGTTCTTCCAGTAGTCATGTACAGATGTGAGAGTTGGACCAGAAAGTAGACTGAGTGCCAAAGAACGGATGCTTTCGAACTGTGGTGCTGGAAAAGACTCTTGAAAGTCCCTTGGACAGAAAGGAGATCACACCAGTCAATCCTAAAGGAAATCAATCCTGAATATTCATTGTAAGGACTGATGCTGAAGCTGAAGCTTCAATCCTATGGCAGCCTGATGTGAAGAACCGACTCATTGGGAAAGACCATGATACTGGGAAAGATTGAGGGCAGGAAGAATGGGGGCGACAGAGGATGAGTTGGCTGGATGGTATCACTGACTCAATAGACATGAGTTTGAGCAAACTCTGGGAGATGGTGGACAGGGAAGCCTGGCATGCTGCAGTCTGTGGGATCGCAAAGAGTCGGACACGACTTAGTGACTGAACAACAATAACAAGAGAGAAAACTCTACTCCTTGGGTGACAACAGAACCTGGCCCTTTCTCAGTCCTTTTTTCAAGGTAGGACGATTACTCTCTGATTAGCAGTTTGGGGAAGATGGAGCTTGTGCAGCTCTCAGCCCCTTTTTCCTACAGAATAGTCTGACATAGGGACACAGTTTTCCACCACTGTATTGTAAGCTAATTGGGACAAGTTTTGTCCTTCAGGGAGAAAGCTGTAGTTTTAGATGGATGGGTTCAATTCAGCGGGATACTGGGGGAAAGAATGGCAAATCAGAATTTCTGTAACTCATTATTGCCAAAGGTTGAGCCAAATGCTCTAACTTAGCCTTAACAGAAAGAAAAGTGAGGACTCGATTATTATCTCTTGGATTCCTTCTTAATAATTCCTTAACCAGAAAGAGAAGAGGAGTATTGTGTGTTGACTTCTTCAAATGTAACATATATCACCTATCATACAAAGCAAGAAATACCATTCACACACTTCAGTACTGTTTTGATGGCTGGTACAGTCTTCCATTTTTGCATCCCCAGACTGTAGACTGTGACAGCAAAAAGTAATAACTTTGTCAATTTTTGCTAAATAAACTCACCAATTCTACAATAATTTTCAGCAGTTACATCAAATATCATTCTCAATTTTAAAGTATATAATGAGAGAAATTATCCAAGAAAACTCAGGCCCTTGTTCCTCAAAGCCAATAAAAGCATAACATCGGGATTAATGACAATAAAAGAAAATGCTAATAAAAACTTTAGAAATTAACATACATGAAAAGAACACTGGTTTATTCATGTCTACAGTCAATTAAGTACCAAGATCTTTCTTCTCTCTCTATGAAATATAGGGAAAAAGGGGCTTCCCTTGTAGCTCAGTTGGTAAAGAATTTGCCTGCAATGCAGGAGACCTGGGCTTGATTTCTGGGTCAGGAAGACCCCCTGGAGAAGGAAATGGCAACCTGCTCCAGTATTCTTGCCTGGAGAATCCCATGGACAGAGGAGCCTGGTGGGCTACAGTCTATTGGGTTGCAAGAGTTGGGCATGACTGAGAGAGTAAGCACACATGAAATATAGAAAATGCCACTTTTATCTATTTTCCCCTACATATCTAAATAGAAAAGCACTGAGAAGATATTTAAATAAAATTTTAAAGCCTGTAACCTATATTTAACAAAGGATCTAGTTACTTTAAATACCTGGTAGGTATCATTCAACCAAAGAGTCTTACATGTGATCTAAAAACAGCTGAGGCAAACAGTAACATGTCAGAAATAGAATGACTTTAAAAGAATATCTATGACATTTTAAGTTCCTTTTCTGAAAATTGCTCAAGTTCTTTGTCTATTTTTCTTTGAAAAACTAATGTTTTTCATATCAATTTGTGTCATTTCTTATTTGTTAAGGATAGAAGCCATTTGGCATCTCTATTGCAATTATCCCCCCAGTTTCCCACTTGTCTTTTTAATCTTTTTTATAATGTGTTTAAACACACACTGTTGCTTTCATTGTTAGAGAGTTGTATCAGTCAACCTTTTCCATTGTTAGCTCTTCTATTGCTTTAATGTTTGGAAAATTATTTTCTGTCCAGATACTAAATAAACATGCACTTTATTTTCTTCCAGGTTTTTCACAAACAATACATGCAAATATTACTTAGAGACTTGAAGAAAAAACATGACTAAATAGAAAAGCTTATCATGCTTTGCATGGGAAAAGCATTGCAAAGTATTGACACTATTTTAAAAGTTTGGATTCTTTCTAAAATCCAGTTTTACATAATCTTAGAACTGTAAGGGTTCTTAGTCTAATCTAGAAAAATAGATAAACAGGAAAGAATGGATTTGTGAATTTTTACTTTTAAAATGACATCAAAACATTTAAAAGCTGTCACAGTTAAATGGTAGCAATGTCACTGAAAATAGATGAATGATGATAAATAGATAGATGATAGATGGGGCGGGGGGGGGAATCAAGATCAATGGAATACAGCAGTTTAAAAAGGGACTTTAAATATGTTAACATATGACAAAGAATACATCATGAATCAATAGGGGAAAGGAAGGTTTGATCAGTCAGTGGATATATCTGTATCATCTGCATGTATCAGGAACCACTCAGGATACTGGGAAGAGAAAACAAGCTCGGTTCTGCCTTGTTGAGATTATAGTCTAGTGGGGAAGACTATTATAAGATAAGCAATTATACACATGGTAAAGGAGATGAGTGGGGTACTAGGAGAGTGTTTTAAAGGATGAACCAACTTATATTCAGGCATCTGAGGAAGCTACCATGAGAAAGTGGCTTACAAGCTGAGATCTGAAGCAGAAGATAACGAGTTGTCCTGGCATGAAGAAGGGCATAGTGAGCAGAAAGAGGTTCTCTGTGACTGGAACACAGAGAATAATGAGACTGTGGTAAGAAATGAATCTTCAAGGGTAGGCAGGAATCAAATTATGCAAGACTCTGTGTGATATATTAGAGATTCTGAACTTTATATGAGGGCACTGGGAAACTACTGAAGAATTTTAAGCAGACAGATGACTTGATCAAATTTTCCATTTTAAAATGGATCAGAAGGGGAAGAGGTAGATGCCATGACTAGCTAGAAGGTTGCTGGAGAAATTGTTCAAGTAATTCAGGTAGCAGATCATTATGTCTTGAACTGTTGACAATAATGATAGAGAAAATAGAAATAATTGATGACTTTACAGTATATTGTATACTGTATATTTACAGTATATTGATAGAATTCAGTGTTTTATTAGATGTATAGGGGATAGAGAAAGGAAGGAGGCAAAGATAATCATTTAATGAATATTTAGGACAAGAGACTTAGTAAGAGGGAGGCAGAGATAGAGTATTACAAAGGATCCTACTTCAAAACAGGATCAAAGCAACCTCCAGATGGAAAAAGAAATTAAATGTTTAAAAAATTGGAACCACTGAATTCTTTTAAAGACTCAGGCACCTCTGGAGTATGCTCCAATCTGCCTATATACCTGCATGTGCCACCATCTGTCAGTCAGTCAGTCACTGTTGGTTGCTCAGTCGTGTCCAACTCTTTGTGACCCCATGGACTCTAGTCCGTCAGCCTCCTCTTTCCATGGAATTCTCCAGGCAAGAATACTGGTGTGGGTTTCCATTCCCTTCTCCAGGGGATCGCCCCAATCCAGGGATCAAACCTGGGTTTCCTGCATCGCAGGCAGATTCTGTACCATCCGAGCCACCACGGAAGACCATATTCCACCATGCCTAGTTCCCAGAGTAGCACTATGTAGAACACCCATCCACCCAGTACTCAGAACCCTTACTTGTGTCTATACCTTAGCTTATATTCATCTTCTCATAGGGGCCACTCTTAACATCCCATCTCTATTCACTAAAATCCTACTGATCCTTCAAAATCTAGCTAAAAGGTCACTTCTTCCACATGACCTTTCCTTGCTCCCCAATAAAAATAATTTTTCTTGTCCTGTCTTAATATTTTACCTATATGCTTTGTACAATAATTCTTAAATTCTGTCATTCCATGATTGTGTGTATATATCCTGAAGACCACAAACACCTTGAAAGTATCATATCTTTATAACTACCATTCTACCATGTTCATTATAGCCCCTACACCACCTGGAATACAGTGCTCAACATTATGTAAAACTTACACATTTCATCACTGAATTTGATAATAAATAATTACATTAATTTAATTTTAAATAAGTGCTTCTAGGCAAAATCTGTTAGATAAGTTAGACACTTATCTAGCTCACAGAAAAATTCAAGTTTTCTAAACCTTATCTTTCTGCAAATTATGAGCTGCCTCAGGTCACATTCAGTTCACTTTATATTAACTTAAAAGAAATTAACACTCTTCTTCAACTCTTGCCCCTGTGTGTCCTCAAGCTTCTAAAAGCCTGCTCTGTCTTTTCTCTTTTCAGAGTAAAGAGATGGCTCCCAGTCATCACTAATTCTGTACTTCAGGGCTACTATTTTTGAATAAATGTTTTACTGCATACCTTTAACACAACCCAGGCCTCTCTGCAAGCTTTAATTTTTTTATTTCTTGGTTCTCATTCTCCCTATCTCCCCCGCTTCCTCTCTATCTCTCATTTTTTATTTTGAAAGAATTTAAGATATACAGAATACACTAGTAAATTCTGCAGACACCCTCAGATTCCCCCAAATGTTAATATTTCATCACAATTGCTTTACCATCTTCCTATTCCCACACCAACCATTTGTGAGTAGGTTACAATCATGACGCTCCTTTATTTCGAAACACTTTACTAACTCAGTGTGTTTTAAATGATGCTTTGCCAAGATGGACATTGTTGAGCCTGGCCTTCAGTCATCTATTCTCATAGGAGGCTACTGCATCGGCCTTCACTACTACCAAGAGCAAGGCCCCTCAGGTGCTGCTCTCCCAGTCATCCCCAGCCATTCCTCCTGGACACTTAGCGAACATTTAGTGCTCCCACTCCACTGAAGATGGTGGGAAATTCAGTGTGAATAGGTAAGGTAGTTCCGTGCTACTGATGAGCAGAGAGACAACAGAGTGCTCCTCACTCTCAATGGGATAGCGAACTATGCGACTGTCTTACGCTGTACGCCTGAACGCACACAGCCGTTTCTACTCTACTGCTTCCAAGCCACAGTTGTGTGTGTGTGGTCTGGCTCTTTCAACCCCATGGACTGTAGCCCATCAGGCTCTTCTGTCCATGGAATTTTCCAGGCAGAAATACTGGAGAAGGTTGCCATTTCCGACCCAGGGATCAAACCCACATCTTTCATGTCTCCTGGCATGGCAGGCAGATTCTTTACCACTGGCTTCCAAGCCACAGTTGGGAATGTGCAAAGATAGTCTTGCTGCCCCTATTCCCCTTCTCCCTTCCACCTCCTGTGCCCCACCCCATTCTCTCAAACCCCACCAAGACCGGAGTGCTCTGATTCCCCGAATACTGTCTAAGGCCTGCTGATTTAGCCCAAGGGAGTATGGTAGGCTGCTAAGGCGCTTCAGTCATATCCAACTCTTTGCGACCCTGTGGACTAAAGCCACCAGGCTCTTCTGTCTACAGGGTTCTCCAGGCAAGAATACTGGAGTGGGTTGCCATGCCTTTCTCCAAGGGTCTTTTTTCAGGAACCTTCAACATCCAACTCTTATGTTTACCTTGTAGCTTTATCCCTTCTCTCGTAAACTAGGACCCTTTTTAGTTTCAGGAATGAAGAACTGGCTCTCCCTGCATCATGTGCAATTCTACATTCTGTGCCTCTATTCCTGCCCCCAGGACCCAGGCTTTTGAAATACAAAAGGTAAGATTTAATGTATTTGCTTTTGTGTTTTTTATCTTTCCTTATTTGAAGCAGTGTAGCCAGAAACTTGTATACCCAGAAAAGAGGAAAGTAATCTGTTAATGTTCAATGTATCATCACCCTACCCACATGAAAGTATATACAAAATTTTTATGTTAGCAAAATATATAAAATAGTAAACTGACTGCTACATTGACCTCAATATCAGCTCCTTGTACATATTAACAAAATAAAATCACCATTTCCAGTGGAAGCTATAACTCTGTCTCTGCAAAAGTTTCTTGAAGATATTGTAGCTCTTTGAGCCACCAAGATCACATATTTACTGACTTTATTGGTGACATTCAGCCAGTGTCATTGTCCCTTTACAATTACGCATTGTCACCGTGGCAAATCTCTAAAGAAGACTTATGAGAATCTCTCAAGCTTCATTTTCACTGAAGAGAATGAAAACAGAGTACAGAGTGAAATCCAGGTCTCTGTTTCACCACCTTGAGTCACCTCTTAATCTCTCCAAAGCTTTGAAGAGATTGATGGATGTGCACCAACAGGCAATGAAAACAAAAATTCTAACTGATTGTTCCTCTAAACTCTTGGCTTTAAAAAATGACATCAGTCTGGTTTTCATTTCTGATGATCCATGAGCTATCAGTGTTATGCATCATCACGATCGAGGAGACATGGCTCTTATTGATCACTTAAAAAGAAAAGACATGTTTGGTGTCCTTGGCACCTGAGTCCTTGCATACAAAAGGACAAGAGGGTGTGGGCTTGGACAGTCTCCTTACCTGTGCCTTAGTTTCTATATAGCTAGAAAATGTATTATTTTTTGAGTGTTGGAACAAGATAATAAGTTTTGATAATGGGAGTGTTTGTTATAAAGTTTCAACAATTTAAAAACAAACAGGAAAACTGTCATCCAACAATCTGCTCCAGTTAGGAAGACCAATTCTGAGGCTTTTTCTCAGAGGAGTTTGCCTTCTTTCTTCTTTCTCCCCTGACTTCTCTCCCATTTTATTCACAGAGGGCCTTCCTCTCCCACCCACAACCTCCAAGTTGCACAAATCTCATATCCAAGACACTGAATGAGGTGTTGCTTTTAAAGTAAAAATCGCCTCAGTTTGTGATATCCAACAAAATAACTCTGCAACAAGTGTTTCCATGTAACATCTATGATAATGGTTGTGGTACCATGTTCTTGGGCTTCCCAGGTGGCACAGTGGTAAAGAATCTGCCGGCCAATTCAGGAGATGCAGGTTGGATCCCTGGGTCAGGAAGATCCCCTAGAGTAGGAATGGCAACCTGCTCCAGTATTCTTGCCTGGAAAATCCCATGGACAGAGGAACCTGATGGGCTACAGTCACAAAGAGTTGGACAAGACTGAGCAGATGAGCACACATGTACCATGCTCTTAGAACCATAAGAAAATCTCTATGAAACAAGATATGAGACTGGGATTATTAAAGTGCTCCAACAATATTAATTTTTTGAGTTTTTGCTAAAATAGTTTTTAAATACTGCAAAACATAAATCATAATAAATAAGATAATTTGCCCCACACTTCACCAAGGGTATTAAATCTAGTGATAACATAAATCTTTATTTCTGCATCCACAATTCATACCAGTAGTATGGTGATAAATACATTCTATTCATTTTCTTTGATACTCTGTCCCAGCATTTTCGGACTATCAATGACTCCCAACAGACATCAGCTGAACTGACACATATCCAAATGCCGGTCGTGGTTAGCACTTTGCTGAACAGCCAGATCTTTCATTTTTTAAACAATGTATTTCCACAGCTGCTATCTCAAGTGAGTTATTCATCTGGAGGTCTTTCAGACTGCCATCAGAAACAACACATAAAGAAGCTAGTTCAGACACGGCACAGGAAAAGAATTTAGCAACAAAAATCCTGTCTTTCATCTTCCACCACACTAGCAGATCTCAACCTGAATAATAATGAAGATGCTTCGGATGTGGTGTTACACTAAACACTAGGAAACATTTCCAGCCTGTGTAAAGTTTTTGCTGACAGCGCCTACTCTTTTTGTAACAAAACCAACCCCCTAAAACAGAGCAATCTTTTTCCTAATAATGTTAATTTGTTATATTTTGTTGAATGTGTCAACTAAACTAGCATCTGCTTTGTTGAAGGACTTAAAGCAAAACTCGCTGTCTCATTTTAATATGGAGTACCTCTGTCTATCTGCATTTTCTCCCCCACCCTTTGACCCTCAGCTTAGTATCTGCTCTTTTCCTGGCCATCTTCATCTGCCGCCCATCTGGTTCCTCTGATCAGCACAGCGAACACTGAGTCACTCTGCCTTGTCTTGACCTCTTACTCAAGTTCTTCTGCCAAATGAAGTGGAGAATTAGCTCTGTGCCCTAACCAGTGCCTGGTATATGACGGCATTCAGTGAATCCCTGTGGATATTAAAAATGAGCCTGTTAATCTAGAAACAAGTTTTGAAGGTGAAAGGAGTTCCTCTAAATTCCCAGGTAAGAATTTAGGTGAAGCTAGATTTTTGCCCCTTCATTATTTAGAGATGACATTCATTTTCTAATTTCTGTAAGCAGAGGATAATTGGCTATTATTTATAATCCTTCTAAAATTCAGTAGATATCTATTGATATCTCTGATGCTCAGTCCAGACAATGTTCATTCTACTGCACCATTTTGCTTCCTAAAGTCACCTTTGTGTTGTGGAAAATTTCTGTCTCTTCAGAGCTGAAATGGAGCCACAGCAATTGAGGAGATGGAAAAGAGAGGTGAGGAGGCTGGTACAGGAAGAGGAATGGATAAGATTAGCCTCTGGAGCAGAGAAACAACAGACTAAAACCCACTTGGGTGGAAGTAGAATATCATGCTGTTCCCTTCCATCTTCTGTACCCTCATGAAGGGCCACTATTCAAGTAAAATATGAAAGGAATCGATGTATTGTGTGCACCTGTCTGTGCATGCCTTAGCCATGGCGGTATGGATAATTCGTAATTCTATTTAAATCACAATGCTCAATATCTTCAAGTCTAGTTATTGGAAAATTAGGTCTCACATATTTTTATTTTAAATATGTATCATTTACTCCATACTGTGGCTTCAATCACAAAAGCCATAGTAAACTTGATTGAAAATAAGAAAGGTAAATTAAGGGTTATTTTTAATCACAATGCCAAAAGAATAGCAATTGACAAGCATGACCAACTCAGGAGAAGACTGATAATAAACTCAAAGCAAAGATTCCTTTTCAAAATTTGCAGTAAGTCTAATAATTCTTGTGAGGACTTGCACAGAAAAGGCTTTGTAAGCATGCCAAGTGTTGAGCAGCTATCACACTTCTTATCAGAATACTGAGTTAGAATTCTCTATAATCCTCGAAATGCTCTTGTTTAAAGTTTACTATCAAAATTTAATAATCTAACAGTTTGTAAATAACCAGTAAGGATCTCTCATAAATTTGAAAATGAAAGTATATGGAACTGTGTATGTCATTGGCAGTTTAAAACAAACAAAATATTGCATGTCAAACTAATCCCCAATCCATGGTGAGGGTCCTGGCTTCCCATCAAGAACCTCTCACCACCTAGCAAGGCTAGTAAAGAACAGACCCCTGCATCCCTAGAAAAAAATACCTTAATATCAGTCTCTTTCTTTCCCTGCCTTTCCCACTTTCCACCTTGTCCAAGGTCATTCTGTCTTACAGGAATGAAAAATCAGAACCTGGCTCTCCTATGAAGACAAAAAGGAAGAAACAGCCTGGTGGACATCATTCTCAAAGCAGTATATACATCATTAACAATCCCTGACTCTCCCAGGCAGATAAAAAGGTGGAGGCTGAAATGCCTGGTCCAGAGCTCTGCTGTCCAGAAGAAGTGTTACATCCCAATTTATACAGAGACCATCTGCCAAGAAGCAACT
>NW_011494875.1:4281405-4305362 GCF_000754665.1 Bison bison bison | reverse complement strand
ACTAGGCTTCCTTGTCCTTCCCCATCTCCCAGAGTTTACTCAAGCTCATGTCCATTGAATCAGTGATGCTATCCGACCATCTCATCCTCTGTTGCCCCCTTCTCTTGCCCTTAATCTTTCCCAGCATTAGGGTGTCTTCCAATGAGTCAGGTAGCTAAAGGATTGGAGTTTCAGCTTCAGCTTTAGTCCTTCCAATGAACATTCGGGGTTGATTTCCTTTGGAATTGACTGGTTAGATCTTCTTGCTGTCCAAGGAACTCTTAGGAGTCTTCTCCAGCACCATAATTTGAAAGCATCAATTCTTCAGTGCTCAACCTTCTTTATGGTCCAACTCTCACCTCCAGATATGACTACTGGAAAGAACCATAGCTTTGACTATATGAGCCTTTGTCAGCAAAATGATGCCTCTGCTTTTTAATATGATGTCTAGGTTTGTCATACTTTTTCTTTCAAGGAGGATGCATCTTTTAATTTTGTGGCTGGAATCACCATCCACAGTGATTGTGGAGCCCAAGAAAACAAAATCTGTCACTGTTTCCACTTTTTGTCCATCTCTTTCCCATGAAGTGATGGGACCAGATGCCATGATCTTAGTTTTCTGAATGCTAGTTTTAAGCCAGCTTTTTCACTGTCCTCTTTCACCCTTAGCAAGAGGCTCTTTAGTTCCTCTTCACCTTCTGCCATTAGAGTGGTATCATCTGCATATCTGAGGTTGTTGATATTTCTCCCAGCAATCTTGATTCTAGCTTATGATTCATCAAGCCTGGCATTTCACATGATGCACTCTGCATAAAGTTAAATAAACAGGGTGATTTTTTGACTCTGTGGGAGAGGGAGAAGGTGGGATGATTTGGGAGAATGGCATTGAAATACTTATAATATCATATATGAAATGAGTCGCCAGTCCAGGTTCAATGCACGATACTGGATGCCTGGGGCTGGTGCACTGGGACGACCCAGAGGGATGGTATGGGGAGGGAGAAGGGAGGAGGGTTCAGGATGGGGAACACATGTATACCTGTGGCGGATTCATTTCGATATATGGCAAAACCAATACAATATTGTAAAGTTAAAAAATAAAAAAAAAAATAAACAGGGTGACAATACAAAATAAAATAAGTGGGGTGACAAGCCTTGGTATATTCCTTTCCCAATTTCGAACCAGTCCATTGCTCCATGTCTGGTTCTAACTGTTGCTTCTTGATGCGCATACAGATTTCTCAGGAGGCAGAAAAGGTGGTCTAGTATTCCCATTTCTTAGAATTGTTCACAGTTTGTTGTGATCCACACAGTCAAAGGCTTTAGTGTAGTCAAAAGCAGAAGTATATGGTTTTCTCAAATTCCCTTGTTTTTTCTATGATCCAGTGGATGTTGGCAATTTGATCTCTGGTTCCTCCAATTTTTCTAAATCCAGCTTGTATCTCTGAATGTTCTTGGGTTATGCACTTTTGAAGCCTAGCTTGAAAGATTTTGAGTATTATCTTGCTAGCATATGACGTAGTTTCAACATTCTTTGGCATTGCCTTCTTTGGGATTGGAATGAAGACTGACCTTTTCCAATCCTGTGGCCACTGTTGAAAGAGTTTCCCAAATTTGCTGGCATATTCAGCGCAGCACTTTAACAGAAACATCTTTTAGGATTTTAAACAGCCTAACTAGAATTTCATCACCTCCACTAGCTTTGTTTGTAGTAATGCTTCCTAAGGCCCACTTGATGTCATGCTCCAGAATGTCTGACTCTAGGTGAGTGATCACATCATCATGATTATCTGGGTCATTAAGACCTTTTTTGTATAGCTCTTCTGTGTATTCCTGCCACCTCGTCTTAACCTCTTCTACTTCTGTTAGGTCTTTGCCATTGCTGTCCTTTATTGTCCCAATCTTTGCATGATATGTTCCATCTCTAATTTGCTTGAAGAGATCTCTAGTCTTTCCCATTATATTGTTTTCCTCTATTTCTTTGCCTTGTTCACTTAAGAAAGCTTTCTTATCTCTCCTTATTATTCTCTGAAACTCTGCCTTCAGTTGGGTGTATCTTTCCCTTTCTCCTTTGCCTGTAGTCACTTGTCTTCATTTCTCAGCTATCTGTACCCACGCCCAAATACTTGGAGTTATCCCTGAGTCTTCTTTCTCACATTCATATCCAAACTACCTGGAAATACTTGGGTTGTACCTTTCAAAAATACCAAGAATCCAGCAACTTTTTGCCACTTCTACTGCTGCTACCCTGATCCAAGTCAACATTCTGTTTCACCTGGAATATTGCAATAGGCTTCTATTCAGATTCCCAGCATCCTCCTCTGCCTCTGAAATTTATTCTCTATATAGTTGCCAGAATGGACTTTTTAAAATGAAAATAAATTTCCAAAAGTTCTCAATTTCATCTGCATCAAAAAGCCAAGTCCCATCTGTATGTCTTCTTTTGGAGAAATGTCTGTTTAGGTCTTCTGCCCATTTTTTGATTGGGTTGTTTGCTTTCCTGGTATTGATTTGCATGAGCTGGTAAAATAGATGGCCAGTGAGAATTTGCTGTATGACACAGAGAGCTCCACCTAGCATTCTGTGACAACCTAGAGGGGTGCCATGTGGTGGGATATGGGAGGGAGGTTCAAGAGGAAAGGGACATATGGCTGATTCATGTTGATGTATGGCAGAAACCAGCACAATGTTGTAGAGCAATTATCCTCCAGGAATTTTCTTTCTGAAAAAAGGCAAAAAAAAAAAAAAACCCTTAAAAAATCAAAATACAAGCCCCACTAATGTCTCACAAAGCCTCTCATGGGCTGCCCCCTGGTTCTTCTCTGATCTCATTCCCTTCTACTCTCCCTCTTGCTCACTCTGTACAAAAACAAAAAAACAAAAAAAAAACCAGCCTCCTTCTTGTTTCTCAAATACACCAGTTATGTTCCCTCTTCAGGGCCTTTGTACTGGACCCAAAACTCAAGACAAATATCTGCATGGCTGATTAGCTCATTGCTATGGATTGAATTGTGTCCTTCAAAACGATTTATTGAAGTCCTAATCCCTGGTACCTGTGAATGTGGTCTTATTTGGAAATCATGTCTTTGCAGATGTAATCCAGTTAAAATGAAATCATTAAAGTGGGACATAATTCAACATGACAGATGTCTGTAACCTGTTTTCAGAGGGAGTGTGGCCCTATCAACCCCGGGATTTAGAACTTCTTCTAGCCTCCAGAGCAGTGAGACAATAAACTTCTGTGGTTTTAAGCCTTAAATGTGTGATATTTTGTTATAGCAGCCACAGGGAACTAATACACTCACCTCCAATTCTTTCTGCAGATATTATCTTCTCAATGTAGCCTACCTTGACCACTGTATTTAAGACCTAGCCCACTCTGGTTCTCCACATCACTGTAACCTCGTCCTATAGTTTCAAAGCACTTAGCTTTGAAAATATTATATAAGTTAGCTATTTACCACTTTTCTTGTCTTTTTCCAATAGGGAATCAGCTCTCTCAGGCCAGAGAATTTTGTTCACTGATATATTCCCAGGACCTAGCATAGTGCCTGACACAGAGAAGGTAATCAAAGAATCTTTGTTAAATAAATGAGAAGAAATATTTGTGCCTCTTTCATTTTAGAGTCTGACATTGGGCTCTCTCATAATGGAATGTGCTATGGGATTGCTTTGTTAACCAGGGCAACCATGTAAAATGGTTAACATCTAATATTTCTTCCATACAGAACACTATTAGGAACCAATCAAAGCACTGCAATATATGGAATCCAATTTGAGGAAATATGATCATATAGTTTTATAACACAAAAACTCTGGAAAACAGATCCTTATTTGAATCATAAAAGCATAAATTACATAGAAGAGACATAGGATGAAAAGCAAATTATAGTTTCTATAAATTAAAATGCTGGTTACTTGGCACATAACTTTTTTCCCTAAGCTGCCACAGCCCCTGATTATTTATAATTTGGTCAGGTATTTTAGACCTCTCTACTTGTCATAGAACCAAGGTTTAATGTCATTAAACTTATGTGAAAGTAAATAGGCATTTTCTGTGGAATATTTTTTAGATTTATTACCCTGAATTATTCAATAAAACATTGTTGCTACTTATAAAAGAGAGAAAACCAAGTAATTACAGCCAAAAGCAAAAGGAGCCAAAATGAATTAAGAATAAGGCTTGTTACATAAAAAGGAACGAAATTGTACCATTTGCAGAGATATGGATGGACCTAGTGACTGTCATACAGGCTGAAGTAAGAAAGAGAAAAACAAATATTGCATATTACTGGATATATGTGGAATCTAGAAAAATGGTATATATAACCTTATTTGCTAAGCAGAAATAGAGACACAGCTGTAGAGAGCAAACATACAGACATCAAGGGGGAGGAAGAGGGGGTAGAATGAACTGGGAGATTGGGATAAGCATATAATATACCATTGATACTAGGTATAAAACAGATAACTAGTGAGAACCTTCATATAGCACAGGTAACTCTACTCAGAGCTCTGTGACCTAAATGGGAAGGAAATCCAAAAAAGAAGGGATGCATGTAAGCATACAGCGTATTCACTTTGCTGTGCAGAAGTTAACATAACATTGTAAACCAACTATATTCTGAGAAAATTTTTAAAAATAATAAGGCTCATTGGGCAATATTACTTTGAACCCAATATCTAAAAACAATTTTACTAATAAAGAAACCTGCCAGGAAGTGGCTAACTGTACTTAAGTAAAGTAAGTAAAAGGTGAGCATAGCCATGGGCACAGGGAAGTGGTCACAAAGTGCCCCATGACTAACTGGTTCATTCATTAAAAGATGTCCTGCTCTCTGGGTATCTCAGACCCTGAATTCAAGGGGGTCCTGATAACCCTGCACCTTCTCGGGCCCTGGAGATGCCTGAGGGTTGAGAGATAAGTGAGATAAGAGCCGTGCATTGGGGACCCCATTACCCACCTCTTAATCTCCACCTAGGACAAATCAGGTAACTAGAAAGGTACCGAACAAAAACATAGAAACGGGGAAACCCTCGCCTTTAGAAGATCAAGTTGCAGAATCTTGTCACTCCCACTCTAACCCCACACTAGAGAAGATAAGAAAGGATGCGAGATGATCTGGCCACGACACCTCTCACGCCACCCATCTTCAGCATGTATACCCTTTCAAGATAATGACCTCCTGGGCAAAGTAGAACTTTCATCTTTTTATCTCAGCACCTTTTTCAAACTTCAAAGGATAGCCGCTTCCCAAATCCAGTATTCCTATAATGCTGAAATATCCATGCAATCCTTAATCTTGGTGATTTTTACAGATTTTCATTTGTAGATTATATTAACCATCAAGTTTTCAAGACTAAATAATAGCAGTGTTTCTACCCACTCTGTATATAGATGCCTCTATGTACACTTGATTGTCTTCATGGCTGGTTATATTTGTGCTCCACATACAAAGGGATGGTACAGGGAGGGTGGAGGGAGGGGGTTCAGGATGGGGAACATGTGTATACCTGTGGCAGATTCATGTTAGTGTATGGCAAAACCAATACAATATTGTTAAGTAATTAACCTCCAATTAAAATAAATAAATATATATTTTTAAAAAATCAAAATTCAATGCTAGAGTTTTATCTTTCCAGGTACATATACACAAGGCTTTGTTCAGTTGTAGTTATTTTTTTCCAGTACCTTTCTAGATATCCTATGGCCATTTAAAATTATTATAGATAATACTCATAAGGCTTTTTAGTTGCTTTTTCCCTTATCATTTCCAGTTTTGTAGGGAACAACCTACAATGACTTCTAAATTTCTTAGGTCATATTTGATAGTTTATAGCCTATGAAATTATAGTTTATAATAATTTACTACATTTTTATTATGCTTTATAGTGTATTTAATTGGTTGTGTCCTTTGATTCTATTATATAAATAGGTCAAGTATTAGCCCCAAATACAAATGAAAAGTAAAGTTTAACAACATGGTCGTTCACATAACTAATAAGTGGTGGAACGTTTTGACCCTTATCCTCATTCCATATTTTTTACACCACATTATACTCAAAAGTGCAAGTCTCCCCTTTATAAGAAAGAATACTTTAAAATGTTATCATCTAAACCACTTCAACAGTGGTCCACAGTCTTTTCAGCACCAGGAACTGGTTTCGTGGAAGACAATTTTTCCGGGTAGTACAGGAAGATTAGGACTGTGCAGACAGGTGTCAGTCCACAGCCCAGAGGTTGGGGACTCCTGCTCTATAATGTTCTAACCCACATTAAAAATATTTTGACTTCTTAAGCTTTAGTGCCAGATACCCACTTTTAGCCTCCAAGGTCGACAAATTAACATAGTTTGACACATAGTCAGTTGATCTTCTCCCTTACAGATCCATCAATTTCTCCTAAGTCCCTCCAACCACAGTAATAAATATCCCCAGGCCTAATAAACACACCTGAGATATGTAAGCATAATTATTAACAATATATGATTGCATTTACTGTATATGTATACTATTAACCTATAATGTTAATCTCAAAGAGGGACAGAGTGTTAGGTGGGAGAGTTAGAGGAGTATTACCTAAGGGAGCAACTATTTGGACCTACATACACTGGGGGCCACTGAGACTCTTGTGCACATCTTCTCAGTACATCACGACCAGTCTGCAAGTTGCTTGACAGTAGGAAGCATTCCTTATTCATATTTGTATCCCAGGCACCTAGCATATGACCCAGCATCTCATAAAAGCTTAATGAATGCTCACTGGTGAATATATCAAGGGTGTTCTAAAATTCCTAAAGAGTTCCTGCTTTTGTCATCAATTCCTCCTTTGATCCCTTAACATTGTCTTTTGCTTGAGAATTAATTTTATTTCACCCACATGAACTTTTCCTTTCTCTATCTAGCACAAATTAGAAGCCCCGTATTTCAACATAAATTCTTGTGTGATATGTATCTGAGAGCTATATATGCTGTCTGACCTCAGAATTAGTGCCAATTCAATTTTTTTCAGGATCAAAAAAAAAAAAAATTTGAGTTCTGTTTATTCATTTTCTTTGTTTGTGATTTAGACCCTTGCTTAAACTTTTGAAAGTAAAAACAAATACGATCTATTGGTTCTTCCTTTTCACATCAATCACAAGATGTTTTAGGAGCACCGGGTATGGTCCTGGCACTGTGCAGGATATTATAGAATAACACAAAAGGAGAAAGGGATATGACAACATAGCTGTGCAGATTTTATCCTGATATTTCTTAGAAAATATCAGGATATGTCACTGTTCAGACTCCTACATAGGGAAGGCTGGGAAGGAAATTTATGAGAGAAGGAAAGCAAAAGAAAAGAAGGACCTCCTAATGAATACCAGGGCTCAGAATATACTTGTGTCCAGTGGGAATATGCAAGGTGTGCATAATCAACTGAGAGCTACACTACATCTCTTTCAGATATATCCGAGTCAGATTCTGTATTGAACAAGAGGTAGAATGATTTTGAAAAGGTTGAGAAAGATTGGTTTAATGTATGTCATCATTTCCTCTTCATTAAATACTAGTATCATGGATGTTGCATTGTACTGCCAAGATCCCATCTTTAGCAATGATGAATTTATTCCTCAGCTACCGAGACAGCGCTCAGCTGTCAACCTTTTTCCAGAACTGCCTTCACTGAAAGATTTCCCTTACTCAAGGTCAATGTCAAGGGCAGCCTGCAAGCAATGACAATGCAGAGGTGAATATGCCTCTGATGGGTACAATATCAAACCTGCAGAGTTCCCTGTCCTGTTGACTGAAGCTTTGATGTTACTGCATCACACCCTCCACCCAATCCTGTTTCCTTTCTTCACTTTCCCTCATAGATGTGGATTCAAAAGCATTCCTAATAAGCTTCCTGCAGGCTAATCTCCATCTGAGAGTTTGCTTCCTGGGGACCTGACATGAGAAGACTGGGAGAAAAAAAACAGATCTTAATAATGCTCCATTTTTCTTAAAGAAACCACGCCACCTTTTCCAAAAGGTCTTGCTTTTTAAGTCCAAATGATTTTAGAAAAAAATATAATAAAAGAGCAAAACTCCAGAATGCCTAAGAGAATGAAGATCTGCAGCAACATTAAACATGAAGTCATGTGGCATTCATAGTTATGCATGAACATGAGGTCCATTTCTAGGTAGACATCTATTTGAAATTTCTTCTTCCAGAAAATAAGCAGACTATAAAAGCCCTTCTTTCTGCCACAGGGAAGAACATGGGGGTGACGGGTAACAGTCCAGGGCAGTGCTAAAGCATTACAGTGAAGAGAAGGACTCAGATGGAAGCCATCTGACAGAAGTATATTAGAAGTAATTCCCTTTAAAAATAATAAAGACTCTGTACTTAAAGTGACCTTTGAATAATAATCACATGGACAGAGCCCAAGAATTTCCCATCAATGTAATAATAACCTGGATGCAAAGAAGCAGATCAGGGTGAGCGTGAACAGCATAAACAAAGAGAATGACTCGCAAATTTGGAAGAAAAACCCATAAATACCAAAAGCAAGGTGATTCCTCCAGCCCCATAAAGTTAAATAGTTCAATAGTTCCTTAGTGAATTAAATTAGACATTTATATCAAACCTTTCCTTATAGTAGTTATAATTGCTGCATATAATTACACCTCAGTTAAGTGTTTATATAGTTTTCATTATATGGTATAAGTTCAGCTATTTTCAACCAGTATTTATGTTTTCAGGCTAATAAATCTTTCCTGATAATCATTTAGAGAAGCATTTGAACCAAGTGCATTTGTGAATGAGTAATAAGGTCTGGATTCTACTGCCAAGCATTGACAAATAGGTTTTAGCAGCAATTCTTATAGGATGGATTTCCAAACAAAGTTTAAATCTGATTTGGGACTTCTTACTTTTACATCTTAAAAGTACTTTCACATAGATTCTACTAATTTACCTGGTATAATAGCAAAACTCGCTGCTGCTCTATAAATCTTATATCCCCTGGGGAACTCTTCTTTTTCTGTAGTTGCCAGACTAGAATCAGGCACCTAAACCAAATGGGAGGTGGAGAGGGCATGGTTCCAAAGAAAATGCAAAAATGCTTTGGCTGCCAGACAAGATTAAAATCTTGGCACTTCTACTTATAAGTTAGTGACCTTCGCTATATCTCTTAACCTCTCTGAGTCTCGCTTTTTCCCTATAAATATTATATAAAACACACAGCATGAGATTGCTATTACTAAATGAAATCATGTGTTTTAAGTGGTTCAAAATGTGCCCGTTCTCTTCCTAATGTAGTATCTCACTTATATTCTTTATGCTTAAACTTTATGAGAGCTTTCTAGGATATTTTTAACTGATCTTAAAAATTGGTCTAGGTGACAATTAAGGAATAAACTCATTAGAGAAAAAAAAATAAGAGCATTATAGCAAAGATGGAGAAGTATTTTGAGGGTCTTCTCTGAGATTATAAGCTACGCAAGGGTGGTCAGATCCTATTTATCTTGGTTTCCCTGGGGCCAAACACAGAGACTGGAAGATAGCAAACAGACACTTTTACTAGGTTTGTGGGGGTAGGGGGGAGGTGTTTATTATGACAGAAAAGCACAGTAGATAAAGATGAGCTTTGGAGGTGATGGTTCCAATTCTAGCTCCCGTACTTTATAGCTGCGTGTATGTAAATTCCCTAGTCCTCAGTTTCCTCCTCCCTCTTAAACCTGTTATAAAGAATAAATGAGCTTATATATTTAAAGCATCTTACATAGCATTCAGCATATAGTAAACAATGGTGGGAGGCGAAGCAATGCTGATGATGTGTGTGTGTGTGTGTGTGTGTGTGTGTGTGTGCGCCCGCGCACAGGCACTCAATTGTGTCTGACTTTTTTAAAACCTCTGTGAGCATTGTTGTTTAGCAACTTACAATCTGGTAAAAGAGATTTAATTAAATGTCCAAAAATAACCACTAAGTTAAAGATACAAGTGTCCTAAGAATAGTATAAGATCAAGGGTTCCCAAACATTAAAAATGATAATATTTACCAGGAAAGTTTAAAAAAACAAGACCTCCATTTAAAATAAATAAATTTAAATTTAAAAAAAATTCAATTTGGGACTCTGTTTCTCCTTCAGTAGATCTATAAAGAAGTCTAGTAATCTCTGTATTTCAGAACTCTACATGTCATTTTGATGTTTGGGATCCCGCTGGAAGACCATGAGTTCAATGGGTTTCCCTGGTGGCTCAGATGGTAAAGAATAAGATCAGTAGTTCAAAAATTGTTAGGAATTTAGAAGCCTCCTAAAAAACACAAAGGTCAAGAAACAGACAAATTCCATACAACCCACTTGAACCAAAAATTTCATACCAAAATTTTAAAAGATAGTATAGCCTAGATTTTCAAAATGCACTTTAACCTCAAGATCTTCCAACCAATTATCCACCTTTACTACATCACAATATATTCTGATTCATGATACAGATATTTCTCCTTTGAGATATACTCTCAACTGGGTAGTCTAAACCATGGGTTCACAGCAATTATGTTTTTCAAGACAGATAATTTATGATTATCGGATTATCCACTTTTCAGATTAGCTCTGGCCTAAATTTCACCTCCAAATAGACATTCCTCACAGCTTGCCATATTTTGGGGTCTTCTCTCCCTATCTTGCAAATTGATTTTAATTTTAACCTTACGAGGAGGATGAAAGAAATATTGAATGCAGTGGCATCATTTATCACATCACGAAGTCCACAAAGGGTTAGTTGAAGATTCTAAAGTATTTACAGAGTGAAGTAAGCCAGAAAGAAAAACACCAATACAGTATACTAATGCATATATATGGAATTTAGAAAGATGGTAACAATAACCCTGTATATGAGACAGCAAAAGAGACACTGATGTATAGAACAGTCTTTGGACTCTGTGGGAGAGGGAGAGGATGGGATGATTTGGGAGAATGGCATTGAAATGTGTATAATATCATATATGAAATGAGTCGCCAGTCCAGGTTCGATGTACAATATTGGATGCTTGGGGCTGGTGCAGTGGGACGACCCAGAGGGATGGTATGGGGAGGGAGAAGGGAGGAGGGTTCAGGATGGGGAACATGTGTATGCCTGTGGTGGATTCATTTCGATATATGGCAAAACCAATACAATATTGTAAAGTTTAAAAATAAAATAAAATTAAAAAATAAATAAATAAATAAAGTATTCCATGAGTTTTCATGAATCGGGCCAATTATTGCCAAAAATCAGGAGTTGTTTTGCAAAGAAGCTATAAACCACCTTTTAAAATACAAAGAGTTTTCACTTTTTCCCTTCAAACCTTGGGATAACATGATTAGAACTGAGGAAAATCAAAGCAGTGAAAGTAAGACATAAATCATTTTTCCTATTATTAGAATTTAAAATGTCATGTTTCATTGTCATTTTATCATGTTATAATATACACAGTAAGGTCTGAGGAATAGACTTTTAATAGCCCTTTAAGAATTATTTGCAGAGTCATTTACAGGATTCCCTTTCCAAGTCCTTCGTCTTTGGAATCTTGTTTTTTTTTTTCCTCCTAATTGGTTTTAAAGAATTTAACAGGGCTTTTTCTATATAAGGAAAATCTAAATCTAGTTTAATTTTTTAAAAAGAACTCGTAGTAGATAGGTTAATTATAACCTATTTTGAAGCCATCTTAATAGTTTAAGATAACTTAAAATAATTTTACTGAGAGCCGTGTTTGATTACTTACTACTATAACTCTCTCTTACTTGGATAATCATAATGGTCATTTTATTAATTTGTTCTATTCCATTCAACTAAATTTTTAGTATCCCAAAAGGACACATATGCTTGGTAACTGACTCTTTAAGTTATAGTCAAAGTACTAGAAAGGTAAAAACAAAATATGTCTACAAGCTCTTTTGAATAATAGTGCCTTAAATAGGTCTAAAATGAAACACAAATTTAATTTTTGCACTTCCTACTCCCACAGAAGATTTAAGGCATGTATCATATTGAATATGCATTTGAGTAATAAATAGACAAACAGCCAAATTTCCAGTTCATGTGATACTCTCTATAAAGAATTCACTGTCATTGTTGATGGTCGAATTTAATTATTTAATTAACATGAAATCAATTAATTCATCAAATTTTTGTCTCAATGAGATGTATTAATGCTAGAGTTAGAGGTATCATGCCAGAAATTCACTAGTTCATTAGTTTCCAGTTGCCATTATTAGGTAGAATGGACTTTGAGAATTAGCTATGTTTCCGGACTCTTCCTGTCTCCAGTAAACATGGATTAGCAAGGATTAGACAGTATGTAAATAAATATGAAAGACAAAAACAAAATGACATCCAAACTATAGCTCAAAGAAATCAAATATTGAATTAAAATGTCAGCATTTTCATTGGAAATTTGGAAGACTGAATATCCTACATTGTTAACAGAAAAATATCTCAAAGACTTTAGATTGTTCCCTATATGTCCCACATTTGTAGAAGTCATAGAATTAGAGAGATTTACTGCTATCTCTCCATTCCTATATACTATTACATATAATATTTTCTTTAGTAAAAGATTTTAAACCCCTCTTTTAAAATCTTTACCAGCAACATGTCTTACAATATAGTTCATTCCATTTGAGAATTCTAGTTTGGACCTTCACCCTTAAATTAGAGGCATAGAATGTCCTGTAATTAATATCCATATGTCCTATTCTTGACCCCTAAAGCACATAGAACAAGACTAATTCCTCTTTCATGAAACAATACTTCTGATAATAAGGACGACTAGTGTTGCTTCTTTTCTTTTATGATTCCTATAACCTTTCATATGGAATGGACCCTTGTTGCTTCTACCTGCCCAACATTTCTTTTCCTTGATGGACTACTCCTTCCTTGACTTTGGAAATCTCATTCCATGTGGATCAGGGGTGGTTGACTCTCCTCTTGCTCACAAGACTGAAGGGGCCAGGCCCATCATCATGAGTCAATAAATGCCCCTTTTTACTATGTAATTTATATAGGGCATCTCACTTTTGCTAAATAGATAATGATGATGGGAACAAACTCGACAACAATGCACTGTATGCCAGGCACCATTCATTGCTGTTGTTAGTCACTCAGTCCTCAGTCATGTCCGCCTCTTTGCGACTCCATGGACTGTGGCCCACCAGGCTCCTCTGTCCATGGGATTTTTCAGGCAAGAATACCGGAGTGGGTTCCCATTTCCTCCATTGAACTGTCAGCTAATTACCTTAAAAGGTAAGAGGTTAAAGAACTCATTCAGTACAGGGCAGAGTCGGGATTCAGACCAAAGGCAGCCTGGATCCAGAAACCATGCTTTACCATTGTGCAGGGCTGCCCATCACCTGGCTCTGAGACACTAAATGCAGCTAGATCTGAATGTTGATCACACACAGCCTGAGCCCATACAGCACAGAATCGTTACATTTTCCTTCAATTTACTTTAAAAATTAATAAAGGAACTGATAATAAAAAATTTTTTTGAACACATTTTTTACAGGACTCATATTAAGAAGGCTCTCTCCTGCATTTAAAGTAGGTATTTGGAGATTAAGGAAGAGTTTAGAACTGATAGTTGCTTTTCCTAGACAACACAAGCTTAAAGGGCAACTTAGTCTATATTTTTATATTAAAACAGTTTTAAAATAAACATTTTAAACTATTAATGACAAAAATATCAGATCTTAAAAACGATCTAGTAACTTTGGCAACCCTCTTTAATAAGGTAAAACAGTGCACTGACTGTCATCTAGTACTTAGATAGTGATCACTTGTTAAGTATAAGATCAATATTAAGAAAATATCTGTAAATATCATAATTATTGAATAGTTATAATTAAAAAGAAAAAATTTTAAAGATAAATTTGACCCCCTCTCTTTTTGCTTTTGTTAGAAATTTTAAATTACTAGATCAAGGAAGTCAGATATTACACAGTAAGAATCAGGAAAAGCATCACATTTTGATATATGGCAAAACCAATACAATAAAGTTAAAAAATAAAATAAAAAATAAAGCATCACATTTTAGCAAAAAAAAAGATTCAAATGTTGTCATAGGTTTGAACATTTTCTGAAAATAGATAAAGCATGATAGAATATTGGTACAGCATTGCAGAGTTTAGTGCTGAACCTTACATTGTTTAAACTATTAATTAACCAAAGCATTTTAAATTTTGTTGCTGTTGTTCAGTCTCTCAGTCATGTCTGACTCTTTGAGACCCCATAAACTGCAGCATGCCAGGCTTTCCTGTCCTTTACCATTACATTATTTTAAATTAATCTGTAAAAACAGACTTAATGAATTTAGGTGAAAACCATGTAACAACTCTATTGTTAATTTAACAATACAGAAAATATAGAGCACTAATAGAATTAATATAATTATTTCTAATATTAATTGTATTTCCAATACAGAAAAACAGATACACACACAATTGTGCACACATGTACATTATTCCAGGAATTCTTACATATTCCTGGGGCAGACTTGCCAATTCTGAACTATTTTCAAGTTATCCATTTTGAGAATCATCCACTTTGAATTTTATATCCTCAGTTGTTTTTTTCTCTTTGGTTATAAACCAGCATGCTAATCTAGGCAATTGCAATTGGTATGTTCTCAGAGAATCCAAGTGAATTTGCATATAAGTTTAGGTGAAATTTTAATTTTGCAAATATGAAACAGGGAAAAGTCATAATGCATATGAATTCAAAATAACGCATAAATGATTTCTGGATTGCTTTTTGTTTCTGTGACATTGCACCTCTTAATTGGCATAGATAATAAGTTGAATGTACTTAAGTATGCAATTTATTTCAATATCTGTAACTCTTATCCTATTAATACAGGCTTTGCAGTGATTCCAGTGTAGCATGTATGACTATCCTTGACCTAAATGTGCAACATAAGAAGTACATAAGGATCCACATGGTTGATACAGAGTATGATGTATCATGTAGCCTAGAAGTGGTTGCTGTGCTAAAATAAGTCTGAAACATAGCTCTGAAAACTCATCTGGCTTCATCATGTATCAGTTCAGTTCAATCCAGTTGCTCAGTCGTGTCCGACTCTGTGACCCCATGAACCACAGCATGCCAGGCCTCCCTGTCCATCACCAACTCCCGGAGTTTACCCAAACTCATGTCCATTGAGTCGGTGATGCCATCCAACCATCTCATTTTCTGTTGTCCCCTTCTCATCCTGCCTTCAATCTTTCCCAACATCAGGCTCTTTTCAAATGAGTCAGCTCTTCGCATCAGGTGGCCAACATATTGGAGTTTCAGCTTCAACATCAGTCCTTCCAATGAACACCCAGAACTGATTTCCTTGCAGTCCAAGAGACTCTCAAGAGACTTCTCCAACACCACAGTTCAAAAGCATCAATTCTTCGGTGCTCAGCTTTCTTTATAGTCCAACTCTCATATCCGTACATGACTACTGGAAAAACCCTAACCTTGACTAGATGGACCTTTATGGAACTGTATAAGCAAAATATGAGGTAAGAAGTAAAGTCAATGCTTTTTTTTCTAAGTAGAAACTGAGAACAGAGGTTACATAGATCCAGAAATTAAAATAATAGAAAGCTCCCTCCCAAATTCCTATGAAAAGTAAAAGAAAATGTCCAAACTGAGAGTGGAAAAAAATGTTCTTAATAAGTTTGGAAACCAGTTAATACAAATAAAATGACCTTCTAGAATCTAGTCAAAAGTTCTACAAGCTCTCAAGATGATTGGACTGAATTAGGAAACAGCATAAGTAGTGATCCAAGCTCTGCTTATCCATTTTAAGGAATTTCCCCTTCCATTTGAATTCTGACCAGTCCTTTCATAGCCAGGAGGAGAAACTAGCCTTCTCTGAATGCCTGCTCTGTGGCAGCAATGTGTCCACTGCTCTGAAATCAGCCTGACCTCCAGTCTCAGGTCTGCACACGGAGGGTGCCAGCAGAGGAGCAGACAACAGCGGCTCTAAGAAAAGTCCTGCCTATGGGTTGCCTTGACTTACCAGACCTGGTCAGACGGCTTCACTCAAAGATGGGCAATGGGGAAAATAATCAGCATGAGTCCATGAAACAAAATTTTTAGTGCAGGACAAAAGGGAACAATTCTCTAAAGGCATGGTAGGGGGTAGGGAGCCTCAAAAATAGATATGTAAAGCAGTTTTAGAAAATCTACTTGGTATTTAAAATGAGATTTTTTTTTTAAGGATATCATTCCTGATAACCTGTGGAGGAGGACATGGCAACCCACTCCAGTATCCTTGCCTGGAGAATCCCATGGACAGAGGAGCCTGGTGGGTAACAACAGTCCATAGGGTTTCAAAGAGTCAGACACGACTGAAGCAACTGAGCAAGAATGCATGCATTCCTATTAAACAAGAATGAACTAAGGCAAGAAAAAAGGATATGAAGAGACTACAGGCAAATAAAACATAGAGAAACTGATGGGGAAAAAAATGGCAAAACAGGCATGGTAGAAAACTAACTACAGTGAACAAACCTAAATATAGAACAAAAATCAATTTTAAATGATAAAAAATAAAAAGGTAAAAGACATTTTCAAAGCAAGACATAGAATGGCAACCCCTGCCAGCAAAGAAGACAGCAGGACAGAAGAAATTATCACAAATAGAAAACAAAAAGCAGAACTAAGTGGGAGACTTGGAAACTGAGAGGATTTGCAAAATGGGATGAGAACTTTGGCAATCTAAATACATACTGGTAAGTTTTATTGTTGTCTCAAAAATCAAGAATGCTAAAAATCCTGGCTGGGAAAAAAAAAAAAAGCTCACCTTCAAAATAAATCAAATTGAAAGTTCCATAGATTTTTCTCCTGCAACAATGTCTACCAAAGAACAATGAAGCAACATTCAGAGGTTTGGGGGACTCCCTGTTATATAACATCTCAGAAACTATGACACCAAAATACCTTCTCTGCAAAATTCTCTCAATAGTGTACACTCTGAGATGAAGTAAGAACCACATCATGAGCAAATAGATGATAGAATATGACCAAGGTAAGCTTTGAAATATTTTAAACATATAATGGATGTTAGATTAGAAAAGATTGAGATTGGTGAGTATAAATAACTTCTCTAACTAAAGAAAAACCAGGTGAAGTTAATCTTAAAATCTAATGATCTATTTATTTTCTTTTTATTAAAATGTAGAATTATTATATGGATAGACATATAATGAATATATTTAGTATTCACTGCATAAAACACCATACAAACATTAAGTATGGTTTATCGACAATAAGTTAGTGATAAGACACTACTTAGAACTTTCTGTTCCAAGTTTATTAATCACTGCATCACTGCATGCATGCTCAGTCGGATCCAACTCTTTGCAACCCCGTGGACTACAGTCTGCCAGGTTCCTCTGTCCACGCAATTTCCCAGGCAAGAATACTAGAGTGGTTTGCTATTTCCTTCTCCAGGGGATCTTCCAGACTAAGGGATCAAACCTGTGTCTCCTGCATTAGCAGGCGGATTCTTTACCACTGAGCCACCTGGGAAACCCAAGTTTATTAATATGTTCCTCATCACACTATGTAGGTATGGACAGGAGCTGCTCATACTGCCTCATGAGATCCAGTTGGGCATCTCTTCCCAACTCCAAGTTCAGTGACATAAAATCATTGGCTTGATGTCAGATACAGTGGGAGAATACACAACAGGAATCAGCAAATGCGGCAAATCGGGGCTTTTCAAGAAGTCTTCTAAAGAGCAGCACACTACTGTATATGTTTGAGGAAAAACAAAATAGATCAGAAATATCCTGAATGCTTAAAATGAAGGAAACTTTAGTACATCCAGTTCTCAAATATCATGCCACCATTTTAAATTGCAGATATTGAAGCTAGAAATTGAGGTAGAAATTCAGAACACGGTTTATTATGTGAGATTAAGAGAAAAGAAGATAATAATGTTTTCTCTAAATAACAATGTAGTGACATTACAGTCACCCAAGGTACTCAATTCTAAAGTTAATGTAGAAAAACTGAAAGAAGTCCAGAGAGAAGGGAAAAAAATGGAGATAGGACACAACTATTTTTAAAGAATAAATCCAATGGAATAGTTTAAGGTCCTTCAAGGAACAGACAATTTTTTTTCCTCTAAGATGCCAAGTTTGGCTCCATGTAACCAATGACTAATTAAACACTTTAAATGAAGGGAAGCGGGAATGACAGAAGAGAATTTGGAAGTTAATTCCAAATCTCCAAGACTTACATCTGCAGCACACAATATACAACAACCTGCTTTATTCAATTTGTACTTCTATTCCTCATGTTGCAATGAGGTAAGTGATTGATTAGCATGTTATCTCACTGACATATAGTGCTTTATGTTTTGTAAAGCACTTTCACATCTAATTGCTTCTCATGTGATCTTCACAATTCTACAAGATGGGGATTTTCTAAACAACATTTTTTATAGATGAAAAATGGAAACTCAGAAAGGTATGTAACTTTCAAGGTCACCCAGCTAGTTATCAGCAAAAATAGAGATGCTTAAGTGTCATGCCTAAGTTGTTCCATTACATTGGGGATGATTCCCAATTTACTATGTAAGATATTGTGTGGGTACATTAATTACATTTAAACCACTTGAAGTTTCACATTGAACAGTGACTACAAAGGAAATGTACTATTCTTATTTTTGGCTCCAGGGAATTATGTGATAGAATAAAAAAAATTATGTGAAAATGAAAAGAGGGGGGAAACCTGTCATTTTATGTTATTATGTACTTGCCTTTGGGACTAGGATCTGTGTATCAAAGATACTGGTTACCATGATGTTTCTACTGAATTCCTGAACTATGATCTGGTTATGACAAAAAGGAGCATATTTACTAGGACAGCACAAGCAAGACTTGCCTCACTAGGGGAGACAGACGACTAAATGTGACAAGGACACTGTGTTTTCAAGAACTGCATCTGTTCGCAGTTCTTCTGGTAAAAGCTTATTAATATGTTTACTACCGCAGGAGATGGCCAAGTTCTGCAACTCTGCTAACAATGTGCTTAGACTCAGAGACAAGTTGACAGTATTTTCTCTGGTCAGTTTCAACAAACGTTCATAAACAACTCTCAGGCCAATAATAGGCAGATTTCAAGTATTTGGGGAAATCACACAAGTCACAGTGAAAATAAAAATGGTAATGAATGTGAAGATCGGTTATTGCTCCTTAAACAATTGTAGATGTTGTGAAACTTGAAAGACACTAAATTGCATAGCATTTGGCCCATATCCACTAATTTTAAAAATGAGAGTGACTTGCCCTACATTCAGTTCCTACTTTGGTAGAACCCAGAGCACCCAGCCCTACGGGTGGTGCTGGCCCAACCAAACCTGCTCATCTAAGGCAGTGGTCACAAACAGCCAGTCAAGGCATACTTAGGCTTTATTTGGTCTATATGAGGTTTTAAAAAATTAATTTGCTAAAATCTAAAGATAGAGACATTTCAGACAGAAATGCCAGTTTACAGCTTTCCTTGAAAAAAGAGATCTGGCAACAGCCAGCCCACATTCTCCTTCAGCTTCAGTTGGCTGGAGATGACGTGGTTCTCACATGCTGAACCTCACCCTTTATCTTCACCCACTTGTCCTCTGTAGACATTAGAGTTTGTGGTCCCTGCTGTCACGCAGTTGGCTTTTAAAAATCAGATTAAAAAGTAACTAATTGGGACTTCCCTGATGGTCCAGTGGTTAAGAATCCATCTTGCAATGCAGGGGACGCAGGTTCAACACCTGGTCCAGGAACTAAGATCCCGCATGCCACAGAGCAACTAAGCCCATACGCCACAACTAGAGAATCCATGCACTGCAATGTGAGATTCCATGATGCAAGAAAAGTCTGGTTCAGCCAAATAAATAATTTTTTAGTAATTTTATAGAAAGATGTGCTGTGCTTAGTCACTCAGTAGTGTCTGACTCTTTACAACACTATGGACCATAGCCCATGAGGCTCCTCTGTCCATGGGGATTCTCCAGGCAAAAATAATGGAGAAGGTTGCCATGCCTGCCTCCAGGGGATCTTGTACAACATTCCAAACATATCAAAAGAAAGATATGATTGAGCGACTTCACTTTCTTTCTTTCTTTCTTTCAAAAGAAAGAAAGAAAGAAAGAAAGTGAAGTCGCTCAATCATATCCGACTCTTTGCGACCCCATGGACTGTACCCTGCCCTTCTCCTTCCATGGGATTTTCCAGGAAAGAGTACCAGCTGCTACTGCTGCTGCTAAGTCACTTCAGTCATGTCCGACTCTGTGCGACCCCATAGATGGCAGCCCACGAGGCTTCCCCGTCCCTGGGATTCTCCAGGCAAGAACACTGGAGTGGGTTGCCATTTCCTTCTCCAGTGCATAAAAGTGAAAAGTGAAAATGAAGTCTCTCAATCGTGTCCGACTCTTAGCAACCCCATGGACTGCAGCCTACCAGGCTCCTCCATCCATGGGATTTTCCAGGCAAGAGTACTGGAGTGGGGTGCCATTGCCTTCTCCAAGAGTACCAGAGTGGTTGCCATTTTCTTCTCCAGGGGATAGTCCCGACCCAGGGATGGAACCTAGGTCTCCCGCATTGCAGGCAGACGCTTTACCCTCTGACCCACAAGGGAAGCCCAAATGTATCAACTTTTCCATTATGAAACAGAGGCAAGAAATAGGATTTTTAATTTGACAATGATTATACACACACAAGCAAGTTTGGGGAGAAAAGTGGGGAAACTGCAATAGCATATTATTTGAAAGCATTCTTTGTATGGTTTTGAGTGAGACTGAATTTATATAAATAGTAGATATGTTAATAACTAATGAATCAGTTGGAAGGTTTTTCTCACTGATTAGTCCCTAGCTGCTTTCCTTGAAATTAATTCAGGAATTGACTAGATTCAATTCTTCCGCCTTTTTATTTAATGAGCTTGTGTGTATAAATAAAAAATCAGTAAAACTCATTAAATAGATGAAACAGGTTTTTCTTTTACCATTGGCAATCTTGTGTGCATTTCTCCAAGTTATTTCATACAGTTGTGTTTCCATTTTCATTAGCCATCATTTTTGTTTCATTTTGTTTAACGAATGAAAAACCAAAGATTATCCATCTTTACTGCTGCTGAGGGAAATCATTTATTACTCTACATGTTGCCTATATGCTCTCAGGAATGAAGCACACCTACCCACGAACACAAAGACACACCACTCCATCATAGTCTTATTAGATTTCTACTTCGAGTTTCAATCCAAAAGTTGGTGTTTACAAAAGAAGAAATAAGCAAGCTAATATGTTAGGAATTGGGGATCATAATTTTGAAGTATCTTTAATTTTGAATGGAATGAGTTCTCTTTCTCAGGAAAAATTATTTTAAAAACTCAAAAATGAAAACAGAAGCATGTTTTCCTAAAAATTAAAAAAATTCAGTGTTCTTGGGAGTGGGGAGGGAGGCTCTAGAAGGAGAGGATATACATATATATAGGTATATATAAAATTATGCATGATTCACATTGTTGCATGGCAAAAAAACAACACGGTATTGTAAAGTACTCTCCAACTAAAAAGTTTAAAATTTTTTTAAAATGAAAAAAGTCAGTGTTCTCAGTCTTTTTTAATATATTTAAAGTATTAAAATCTATAATTCTTATATCAATATCAATGCTAGAGCCTTAACATGAACTTCCTCACGTGCCAGCTATATGCGAGGAATTATGCTGGAACCAAGAAATGAATCTAAACATCACCAATCCTATTTATTAAATTTCAATTACTTCAAAATAGTTGGAATAATTATGCATACAGTTATTCATATAGACATTCACGTGTCTATATGAAATATAGTTGGTGTGTGCCAGGCACTATATTGGTCTCTAAAAATACAGCATAAGCAAGACAGGCAGCTCCCTACTTGTATTGGAAGTTTAACCCAGGTCCAAGAAAAGTCTGTTCCTCCCCATTCTTATCTCTTCACTTAGCCAAAGCTCAACTCTCCCCATTCACCCACCCACCACAATCACCCCTGCCTGTCACTTGCCTTCCACACCCACTCACACATTTTCTTGCTACGGGAAGATAAGGGAAGGAGCTGTGGGTGACACTAAGAGTGACCCAACATCCCTTTCCTACAACTGCCTACTCAGTAAGCCTCTAAGGAAAGAACATTATCCACTGTTCTGGAAGCTGAATCCTTGTCCTACTCTTGCTATGAAACCTTCCTGGTGGACAATTTAAAAAACAAATATAAAAACATATATTGTACCCCAGTGTACACCAAATTTCCCAGTGCTTCTTTGAATCTAATGACTATCTCTAAAGTTTCTTTCTTCTCCTTTTCCATAAATGTGAGAAATGAATTTCTATGTCTCCTGAAATAAAACATGCCAGGCCCAACATTGTGCGGAGATCATATAGGCAACTGCTATGGATGGGATATTTTACAGCTGACAGATACCTTAGGATAAAAGATAAGGCACTGAAAGTGAGAACTAGTTAGAAAAAGCAATGTGTGCTATGAATGTTTTACCTCCACAGAAAAATGACTTCTGTTATATAATTGCTATACCAATTATATAATTAAATCTATTACATTACTGTTTAATCTAAAAATATGGAAGGAACAAAATATGGTGCTTCCTTCCCATCCCTCCTCCAGTCAGCCATAGGGTACAAATAATAAAAGAATACTTTGAGTAGTTAAGAACTGGTGGATAAAAAAAAAAAAAAAAAAGAACTGGTGGATAATTCTACAATAGTTTGAGTAAGTAAAAAGCTGATACTTGCATCTAACAGTAAATCAGAACAAATGAAGCATCAAAATATGGTGCTAGAAAGCAGACTTATCATGATTATCTAAAATTCAAGAGATTACCAGGAATCTCTGACTTCTGTACCTCTGTTTAAGCAGGATTTAAAGACTCTATATTAAAGAAGCATGTTTTACTCATTTTTCTATACCTCACACTCAATAACTGTCAAATTTAATTAAATGTCAGAAGCAAATCTTGGGTTTATTAAGCTTCAGCTCAGACTGATAGTGTGCAGCTAAGAAAAATTGGAAGATTTTCTTTTAAGTTCTGTAAATGTTCTATAAAAGCTCTCCATGCATTAAGTGTAACCTCTTCATCTCTGCAGGTATAGGTGAGGAAAATTCATGTATTAATAACATGATTTATATAGCAGTCCCCAAATCTGGCTATACAAAAGAATTACCTGTGGAGAGGGATGATAAAAATTCAAGTCCTAGGACATCATCCCCAGCAAGTTTAGAACCTCAGATGGTTCTAAGAACTCATATTTGGGGTTCACTGGTGGGGATGAAAGGTCCCTGGACTGACAAGTGAGTTCTGACATCTGCTGCACCACAAAGATAACACTTGACCTTGAGCAGCACTCAGACTGCCAGTCTTTTATTCATCCTACAAGTACTCATAGAAAATAAACTATTATCATCTCTGGGTTTCAACTTCCTCATCTTCAAAATCAGACCATTGGAAGGGATGATCTGAAATCCCTTAAGATCATCCCTTAAGATCCCTTAATTCCATTCTATATTGCCAACAAATGTCCATCTAGTCAAAGGTATGGTTTTTCCAGTAGTCATGTATGAATGTGAGAGTTAGACTATAAAGAAAGCTGAGCAGCAAAGAATTGATGCTTTTGAACTGTGGTGTTGGAGAAGACTCTTGAGAGTTCCTTGGACTGTGAGGAGATCCAACCAGTCCATCCTAAAGGAAATCAGTCTTGAATATACATTGGAAGGACTGATGCTGAAGCTGAAACTCCAATACTTTGGCCACCTGATGCAAAGAACTGACTCATTTGAAAAGACCCTGATGCTGGGCAAGATTGAAGGCAGCAGGATATGGGGACAGCAGAGGATGAGATGGTTGGATGGCATCACCAACTCAATGGACATGAGTTTGAGCAAGCTCCAGGAGTTGGTGATGGACAGGGAAGCCTGGCATGTTGCTGTC
>NW_011494875.1:4279561-4280603 GCF_000754665.1 Bison bison bison | reverse complement strand
CTTCTGGACAATACCAGTCAAGTTCAAATTCAGGAAGAATAATGAAAACCTCCAATCTTACCAGTGCTTTGCACAATGAAATTCACAACAGTAAAAAAAAAATATATATATATATATATATATATGTTCCAAGACTTTTGGATTTCAAGCACTGCTCTGGGCTCTGGAAATAAATAGTGTCCTGTTAGTATGTAAGTAAGAATAAATGTGTAAACAACTGCATAAATGAGATTGTTAGTAGCATCAAGTAAATAAAGCAGTAAGAGAGAGAGTGACAGGAGAATGGTAGTATATTGGATGGAGAAGGCCTTCCTGGGGAAATGCCACTTGAACTAAGGCCTAAATGAAAAGAAGTGGCCAGTCACTAGAAGATCTTAGATGGATTCCAGCCAGAGGAAACAGCTAACACCAAGGCCTCTGTGAGGGGACACCCTTTATGTGTCCAAAGTTGGCAGCAGGCCCATGGCCAGAGTGTGAGGAAGAATAGGACAGATGATATTAGATGAAACCAGAGCAAGTTTATTCTTTCCATTTGCAGGGCCAGACCCACTCTTTGTCCCCTTTGCTTTCTAACCCCAGATCCTTTGCCCCATGGAAGGCATTATATACACATGCGTGTGTACAGCTCTACTTGCTTTCCAGGCCCCATCAGAACCTCTGCTAGTGAAGTCAGGCATCTGTAAGTTTTAAGACTCCCCAGAAGATTCCAGCACAAAGCCAGAAGTGAGAACTATTGCCCTAAGCAAAAAACTAAAGATTTAATATATGAAAAGAAGAAGGGCTGAGTTTATGGCCCAGAAAAATAGTAAGGATGGGGAATGCAATAGTCAATAAAATGTTTAGAAATATCTGGGTACAGAAAATGCTCCCAGATCACTAACTACTTTCCTAAGATTTAAATAAAGAATATCTCTTCCTCGCAGCCTCACAACTCTGAGAAACAAGTCCTACTTAACAGAGGTCAATTTATTTCTACTAAAATTTGCAACCTAGTGCAAGGGGTCATAATAGGTGCTATAAGAATCACAAAAACAATACAATA
>NW_011494875.1:4263384-4279461 GCF_000754665.1 Bison bison bison | reverse complement strand
ACAATAGATACTACCCTCAAGAAAGTTACAATCAGAACTACAAATATCTACATTCAGCCTCATGATCTTATTGACATGACTTGAACCCCATCACTTGCTTTCTGCTGCTGCTGCTGCTGAGTCACTTCAGTCGTGTCCAACTCTGTGTAACCCCAGAGACGGCAGCCCACCAGGCTCCCCCGTCTCTGGGATTCTCCAGGCAAGAACACTGGAGTGGGTTGCCATTTCCTTCTCCAATGCATTAAAGTGAAAAGTGAAAGTGAAGTCGCTCAGTCGTGTCGGACTCTAGCGACCCCATAGACTGCAGCCTACCAGGCTCCTCCATCCATGGGATTTTCCAGGCAAAAGTACTGGAGTGGGGTGCCATTGCCTTCTCCGACTTCCTTCCTAGTATCATCCGTTTCAGATTTCAACCTTGTAGAGAATAGAATACTTTCTATAAACCAAGATTATATAAGTGTGCTTAGGAAGTGATCGTGACAATGATTAAAAATGATCATAAGGGGTTTTCAGGAAACACGTGTTATACATGTGTTCATAGCTAGAAACAAATAAAAATTTTAAAACACAAATAACCTGTGATGTCCTTCAACTGGCCTATGCAGTATAAGCTCTCCCCTCTCTCTGCCCACCCTAGATGCATATCTGATAATTCTGATATAATAACTGAAAACAGCTTTTAGTACTACATCTTCCAAAGGTACTACACTTTACCATGAGCTTATTAAACACTCAAAATTCCCCAGATGAAAAGTTGTTAAGGGAGGCAAATTATATGGCACCTCCTTTTTTCTCTCTACCAATATATCCTGTGCTAACTCTGAAATGTATCATGTTTCCAAAGAGAGAAAAGGTATCTCCCAACAGAAACTAACCAAAGTAGAATATGCTATATCACACAGTCACCTTATTAGCCTGACGGGGGAGCCTGGTGGGTTTCTGTCTATGGGATCCCACAGAGTCGGACGCGACTGAAGCGACTTAGCAGTAGCAGCAGCATATACATATGTATTTTATTGAATTCTTAATATATGCCAGTCATTGTCTTATTTAATCCCATGAGAAGTAAATACAATTGTAATCTCAAGTTTTATAGATTGGAGGAGTGAGAGAGTTCAAGTGACTTGTCTAAAGTCACAAAGCTCAAATATGACAGAGATGAGAAAAGAAACAGTCTGTCTAACTCTAGAAATGCACTCTTAATCACAAATCTTCCTGCTTTATACACAGACTTTGTATTGTGCATCTGCTTGAACACTAGTTTCAAACACAGGATCCAAAAATGTAAAAAGCCAATAGTCCCATTGATAAGCCAAAGTCATCAGTATACTTCTCCCAGGAATGGAGGGTCACATTGCTCTGTTGCAATCATAGATTTTATGAACCCCTACTCAGAATCCTAGCTTCTCACATTTGGGGGCTCATTCAGTCCAGCCCCACCTAATGCCTGAATCCTTCTACAACAGTTCAAGAATCTCACAAACATGTGCCCATAATCACACTAGGGACCAAACAAGGGAAGATGGATTCCACATGAACTAACACAGCACTGGAAAATCAACTGGCAGTATGTACTCTACTTTGGAGAATGAGTCAGTTCAGAGCATTATTAAATTTAAAAATGTAATAAACTCCCAGGACTAAAGCCCTAGAAATTTCCAGAGAGAATAAACAATATCCTTCCCCTTTGTCTACTGAAAAACATCCCTTGTTTTTAGAAATATAGGTATGTTTGTTTTCTTTTTTTTAACTGAAGGATTTTTCTGGACACACACACAAAAGACATGTGTTTTTATCATCATTTCCAGCAGTTATAAATTTGAAGGTTTTTCAGAAAGTATCAGATATGCTTTAAAGCAAATCTATATGTAACCACCTGGTAATATCTCCCTCTGCCTGTCCTACAAGCCACACTGGAGCAAGCTTTAGTGTGGAATAGTCCTTTCTACAGACACATTTCAGAAGATGAAGAAGACTAGAAAAGAAGACTGAGAATGTATTTATTTAATCTTTTCTGAAGTGGTAATGGGCTGGGCTTTATGGTCCTCCTGGTTGACTAGTACAGGGATGTTGGATACAATATGACACAATACGATTTTTTTTAAGATATCATCTGACTCATGCAAATACAGTCTAGGCCCTGGTTGTTTACATTTTCCTTACTCATTTACTCATTTAAATAGGACTTCAAATGCTGACAATCTCCAACCCCAAATTCCTAAGCCTGTTAAGTACCATCTCGCCTTATTATACAGATCATATCATGGTCAGACACTTGGAATGACACTGACACTCATTCTGACCCTGTATCTGTCATTTTTTTACCTGTGTGACTCAGAGAAACATTTTTAATTTTTCCAGAATAATAACAGTACTGAATTTATAGGATTATTGGGAGGATCAACTGAAGTAATATACATAAAACTCACAGCACAGTGCCTGGCACACAGTAAATGCTCAATCGATGGTACTGGCGTCATTATTATTTTTCAGTAAAATAGACATTTAAGTCATATTAGTGTTTATGAGTAGAAATCAGCAGTCAGATGGTGGGAGGTTAAAGTTAAGCAACCAAGCCTATAAATCAGATAAACATCAACTGTACCATAAAGACTAATCTTTCTTGGCACATTCAGGACGTCCTAAGCCAGGTTTATGATAATTTGAGAACTGTATTAGTTACTTAGGGCTGAGTTAACAAAGCATGAACTAAGTGGCTTATGTAACAGAAGTCTGTTATTCTAAGTCCAATATCAAGACACCAACAGGATTTGTTCCTTCTGAAGGAGAACCCATTCCATGCCTCTTTCCTAGTTGGAACTCTTTGACATTGCTCAATTTGTGAATGCATCATCCCAACCCTATCTTCATCTTTACATGGCATTATCCTTGTTTGCCTGTCTCTGCTGATCCAAATTTCCTCTTTTTGTGAGGACATGTATCATATTGGATGAGGGCCCACCCTAATGATCCCCTTTAACTTGATTATCTCTGTAAAGACCTTATCTCCAATTAAGGGCACATTCTGAGGTCCTGGGCATTAAGATTCAAGATTTTTGAGGGGGATACAATTCAACCCAGGGGGGCAAAAAAGAGATACTACAAAATGAGAATTATATTCAAAAAAAGCTTGGAAGATATGCATTTTAATATAGTTTTTTTTTCTTGAGCCACTCAAAAATGCAAGGGAAAACATGTTGTAAACTACTAAGTTTGTTACTTGTGTCAGGATGGCATTATTATGGCAGAATGAATCTTTATCTCTTCATAAAGGTAAGGCATTGTTGGTTTTCTTTTAATATATTCTTAGAGAAATAGGAAGTCAAAGGTTCCCAACATCATGTGCTATGCTAAATCACCATGTCCAACTCTTTGCAACCCTGTGAATTGTAGCTTGCCAGGCTCTTCTTTCCATGGGATTCTGCAAGCAAGAATAATGGAGTGGGTTGCTGTGTTCTCCTCCAGGGGATCTTCCCAACCCAGGGATTAATTCTGCATCTCTTATGTCTCCTGCATTGCCAGGTGGGTTCCTTAGCACTACACCACCTGGGAAGCCCTGCCAGCCCAAAATGCCAATTCGATTACCTTGTAACAGACCACCACTTGGTTATTCATTCAACATGTATTAATCCAGTACTTACTTGGTCCTTGACACCCTGTCAGAACTTCCAGAGATTTGGAGGAAATCTGGAATAAGGTACATTCTGTAAAAAGTGTTTTACCTGCTTGTGAGAATATGAATGCATGTTTCTTGCTTTGTTTGCCTTAAAAGTTATGGGACAAAGTCTCTAGTGAACCCAGAATATGTGTTCCCTAAGGTCGATTTCCAAGAATTCTTGTATGCTATTAAGGAGTGGCATAAGGTGGGATCTTGTCGTGTCACCAAGGGTGGCTTCAAGGCTAGGTGTCGAGTGGAAATATGCCTGTCAAATGACATCTTTCACATGTAAGACAATTTACATTTTCAATTAAGTGCTATTCCCAAAGATTACAGCTATTCTTCTAGATTAAGACTTGGCCCCCGTATGAATGAGCAATAACCCCCAATCCAGTGAGCACCAGAGTAAATCCTACTTAAATAAATACCATGGAGAAATACACTGCAAAAGGCAGAGAACACAACCTTCGCATATGCAGAAGTGAATCAAAGTTACCCGTGCATGATGCCAGAGGGGACGGCAGCTTTGGGTGACAGGTGGCACGCCTCTCTGCCAAGAAGAAGGCGTTGCTCCTGGCAGTTTTTTTAACTGAAGCATGTGACCTAAGTAGTGGCATTTCACAGCTGAGAAACCAGCTTGTAATATGCCTTTTGCTTCACTGAGAGGCGGGCCACATGTCCACAGAGGCCGCAACTCTAGCTGCAAAGCGTTGTAATGATTTCTTTCCACAGTAAAAATCTTTACATTGCTAAGAAAATGTAAATAGAGTGTGTGATTAATGACGTTTTGCCAGACAAACAAGACGGTGGATTCCTTGCAAAGGTGTCACAGTCTAGCACAAATTCTTCAAGGAGGGGAAAAGGACAAGAAAAATGAGTGGGCAGGAACAGTTAAAAATAAGTCCTTATAAGTGATGAATAGGGACTTGCAAAAAGGGGCCACACTATTTTCGCTAAATTAGCAGATGGAGGACAAGTTCAAAAACTCTGACACTCTCAGCACTCTGACATCTGCATCTACTTTTCAGGTCAGCTGTTCCACAACTCCACATCCTTTCCTCATCCTCTTCTCATCCATGCTCCATCAATGTGGCAATAATTATTTTTCTCTCTCTCCTTCTGGACCATAAGCAATTACAGGAAGTATAGAATATTCATAAAGTCTGGAAACATAGACATTATTGTTTTGCTGTAGAATAATAAGAATATATATATTCATAAATACCTTTTTACTATAAATAAAATAGCTGACAATTTCTTATGGGTATTTGCTGATGTTACCAAACTTGATTAACCTCTGCAATCTAGATTCATTTTTGAATTCTGATGCCTAGAAAACTACTAGATGATTAGCAGGATCAGTATTTGTTGAATAAGTGAATTAACTGATTGGCTCATTGATATAAAGCTGGCATTTGCCCTTCAAGGTAACAGAAGAAAAAGATTGGAAAGTAGGAATAGTATATGAAGGTAAATGATGTGGAGATGCTTCAGTGGTTATAGACAGCAAAAGCTGGGCTGCAGTAAAAGTCTTTTCTCTGTGTGCAACCTCAGCTGAGTCACCTAATTTTTCAAATCAGGGACTTAGACAAATGTTTACTTCAACACAAACTCATATCATTCTAAATAAATGGTAAATAGAAGTGACTGCTTACAACTTTGGGGGAAAAGCAGAGGCCAGAAGATAGTTGTTAATAATTAAGGGGGGTTTCCCTGGTGGCTCAATGGTGAAGAGTCTACCTGCCAATGCAGGAGACATAGGTCCCATCCTTGTTCTGGGAAGATCACACATGCCGTGGAGTAACTAAGCCATGCACCACACTATTGAGCCTGTGCTCTGGAGTCTGGGAGCCACAACTACTGAGCCCACGTGCTGCAACTACTGAAGCCCATGATCCCAAGAGCCCGTAAAGCCACCACAGTAAGAGACCAAGCACCACAACCAGAGAGTGGTCCCCACTCTTCACAACTAGAGAAAAGCCCACGTTAAGCACCGAAGACCCAGCACAGCCAAAAGTAAAATAAAGAAATCTTTTTTAAAAATAAATATATTTTAAAAATTAATTTTCTCATATGGGCTTCCCTGGTGGCTGAGATGGTAAAGAACCTGCCTGCAATGTGGGAGACCCGAGTTCAATCCCCAGGTTGGAAAGATTCCCTGGAGAAGGGAATGGCTACCCACTCCAGTATTCTTGCCTGGAGAATTCTTGCTCCATGGACAGAGGAGCATGGTGGGCTATAGTCCATGGGGTTGCAAAGAGTTGGACATGACTGAGCGACTAACACTTTCAAGTTTTCATTGTATAACACAACTAGCTATATTTATATGAAATTTTACAGGTTCAAAATAACTCCATATCAGCTCATATGAACCTCATAGGAGGCCTGGAAGAAAGGCATTCCTGATCCTTTATAGATGAAACCACAGACTTAAGGTGGTGCGTTGGTTCATCCAGAGTCACGGGGGTAGCCAGTGGAAGTGAGCGAAACCCTGGTCCTCGCACTCAGTACACTACTACATGTGGGTACTACAGGGAATATTGGTACTGAACACTATTATTCATAAAAGGGAAGAAAATGAGAAAAATATAACAACTTTAAGTTTTAACTGACAGTAAATGTAGTGGTTTTTCCTTAATAATTAGAAAAGTGAAAAGTGGTGAAGATGGATATTAATTAAGAATTTACCCAAGAAACATACAATTAATTGGATATGTTCTTTGCTTTATTCCACTATTATAAGAAAGAACCAAACAAAAAGAAAACTTATTTATGAAGAACTGGGTAACAACCAAATGCTTTCAAGGTTGCTGGTCCTCAGAAACAGAATAATTAGTCTACTGTCTTATTCCATTTACATTGATGGGGGGTGATGAAAACTGAAGTGAAACTGCAAGCTCTTAAATCATCAAACCTCTTTCAGGCATAAAAGGGGGCTGAAACAACCTTCCCCACTTAATTCAATTAAACAAATATTTATAGAATGTCTTCTGTGTGTGAGGCACTGTTTTAATTGCTGGAGACTCGTCAGTGAAATCAACAAAACAAAGAACCTACACTCTAAAAATGTACCTTTCATCAAGGGATATAATCTATTGGGGCAGGGTATTCTAATAAGAGATTGCTTACATTTAACCAGAAATTTGATTAACTTCAATGCCACATTCAGCAATTCTTCAGGCTAGTTAATGCATATTTAAAAAGCATTGATTGTAAGAAGTGAATGAATATCTTTAGCATAATTTTCTATATATGCACCACATTTTAAAAGTCATTTTCTTGCCCATTTCAGGAAGATAGAGTATTGCCTTGAGACATGTATAAATGATTCTGAAGGAAAATAATTCATAAACCATCACAGTGCATTGCCATATGATACATATTATCAGAAGGGGCTTCCAGAGGCTCTACCTCCATTGTGGTAAATGGATCAGCAGTATCAACATTACCTGAGAGCCTAGTAGAAATGCAGACTCTCAGGTACTGAATCAGAATCTGCAATTTATCAAGTTTCCAGATGATTCGTATACATGCTAATGTTTGAGAAGCACGGCTCTAATGCATTCCTCTGCATCTAGAATAGCCTAAAAATAATCTACTAAAAAGGAGAATATAAGCACTTCAAAAATTAATCATCCATTCCATTTTTTTTTCAATTTTTAAGAAGTTGCTTCTGTCCAAGTAAAATTTTACTTTTAAAATGACAGATCAAGGATATTGCATACTAAGCACTTCTTTGGCTTGTACATAGAAGAAAAAATGAAATTTGCATTTTCATGGTTTCAAACCTAGCATATATAATCAAAAACAAAAGGCAAGTCATGCCTCCCATATATTAATGCATAGGCCCTCCCTCTATACTGTGATTAAATGATGGTCTTTCCTAACAGGCCTAAGAGACATAGGGTCTTTTTGATGTCTCATCCTACATCAAGCTTAGTTCCCCAGGAAACTATGGTCTGGCAGGCACATGAGAACACCAGGAAAAGCTAGGAAAGGGGTAAAAAGCAAGCTAACTATCCATATGTCACTGAACAGTCACTTTATAAACGTATTTACCTTTTCCTAAGAATAACAGGGGGAAAGGCTGTTGTAAATTCACAGAGGCACAGCATCCCTACTCAGTGTTCATCATGGAAAAGAGAATGTTTCACCCACACATACACCCTACCAAAACCAGGCATAATACCCCAGCACAGTCACATAGCAGACCCCAGAATGCACTGAAAAAAAGGAAAAGGCAGCAGTGGGCAGAGGACCCATGAGCCCAGGCATTTTTCACTAATCTGAAGGAGTATCTTTCTCCTCTGGTACATGATCAATGCTCAAAAATTCTTCTGTCACACTGAACACACAAGAAACTTTTCTTCCATCTTTAGTATACTCAACTGTGAGTGTAACATAACCACCCAACCTTCTACAGTTAAGAAAACCTCTCAGCCTCTATTACTGTTTCCTAACATATGGTTACTTCAATAGGGATTTATATCTACATTAGAGTTCCTTTCACGTACATGTGTGTACATGCTCAGCCGCTTCAGTCATGTCCAACTCTTTGTGACCCTAGAGACTACAGCCTGCCAGGCTCCTCTATCCATGGGATTCTCCAGGCAAGAATACTAGAGTGGGTTGCCATGCCCTCCTCCAAGGGATCTTCCTGACTCAGGGATCAAAAACGCGTCTCCTGCATCCCCTCTTTACCGCTGAGCCACCAGGGAAGATTTTCATGTACATGTGTATGTATTAATACCCTCGTTCCTCTTAAAAATAGACTTGAGGGGTTTTGAAATTATAAAAACTATAAAGTAGTGCTGCTGAAGTAAGGTGGAAGATGCTAATATCTACACATACAAACTAAACATTTTCTGAGCTTGAACATCAAATTTGGGTTTGAGCTTCCTGGTAGGCAATAAGAAATAGGGAAAATGCAATACCCTCATTACAATTTAAGATGAAACATGTCAATTCTTGAAGCGAAAGAAGTTATTTCATCATATTAATGTCTAAAATGAATTGTTAACAGTGAGTTTTATATAAGGGGCATTGAACAACATAATAATATCTTCAACAGCAAAAAATGTGAAAATTACAAAACATTATTTACATTTCCAATTCTTGTTCTGACCATTAAGAAACAAAAAAGGATAGTATTAAAATGCAATTTAGAAAATGCTATTCTTTAGGAAGAGTAAATAGAGTTAAGTATTTGGTATTCTGGAAACCTAATATATACAAAGTGGTTGATAATCATCTCTTAGATGATATTTTTAATTTACAGTTCCTTCATCTGGCCTGTGACAGGAGTTGGGTAAAGTGTAATTCTAGGCTATGATCTCTGGTAAGCACCTAGTATCCTATGTAATTAACTAGAGAAATATTCTGGTGTTTGGATATTGGGCCAGCAGGTGGCCAAGATAATGAACTGCTATGAAAACTGAGACTCCTTCCTTGTATCTGAGGTCTATACACTACTGGAAAGAATATCAGAACAGACTGAATTGACTCTACTAGAAGTTCATAGTTCCCAGTAACAGGTGGGTTCTCTAAAAATTTACTCTATTTGTGTTTGACATATTCCCTATCCCTTTCTATCTGCCTCCCTGAATAATTGAGAAAACAAAGGTTACCCCTTCTTTGCTCTCCTTTCCCAAACATAACAGTACCACCACCAAGAGGAAAGTCTTCTCCCATTCAAGTGTGGCCCAACCACAATTTCGTCTTGCTTCCTCAGCAACTTTGCTTCATCAATTATCTTCAAATTTTCCCTTTCTACCGCTCTTTCTCATCATCCCTTAAAACTGCTTAAAACTTTCTCAACCTAGAAACTGTTTCACTTGGAAGTGCATTTCTGTCTAAGTACCATGCTGTCTCTCACTTTCCCTCCTCAGTCTCTGGGAATAATGCTGTACACCTGCCATCTCCATTTCCTCCTGGCCTCTGCTCTTCCACTGGGTTTAGAAACTAAGAGATTCTTGACAGGCAGATACAAGGAAGAAATGGAGGCTACTCGTATGGAGAATCATTTGTATAACCCTTCCTTCCTTGTCAGCTCGGTGATATTTGTCACTGTTCTCTTGAAACTTTCTCCTACCTTGCCTTCTGGGATGTCTGACTCTTTCCTGGTTCTTCCTCTTTCTCCTTCTAGTTTTCTGACTGTCCCTTCTCCATCCCCTTTCTGGATCCTCTTCTTAATTTTAACCTTTCTTAAAGTTCTGCCCTTAGCTCTCTTCTCTTTTCACTCTATATCCTCTCTGTTGGCAATTTCATCTACTTCTGTGGTATTAACCACAGCAATTTGATGACAAATCTCAAATCTACTTCCCTTTTCAGATATTCGGCCTATGAGGTCTCTCAACTTTATTGTCCCATAGTTGCCTCATTGGAGAAGGAAATGGCAACCCACTCCAGTGTTCTTGCCTGGAGAATCCCAGGGACGGGGGAGCCTGGTGGGCTGCCATCTATGGGGTCGCACAGAGTCAGACACAACTGAAGTGACTTAGCAACAGCAGTTACCTCCTACTGAACCAGTCCAAAACTCTTGTTTTCCTAATCTGTAAATGGAAACCTGAGAGTCATTCTAGACATCCTCCTTAACCCTCATAGCCAATCAGTCACTAAATCCTAATCTCCCTAAAGCTAAAAAGCTAGTCACACTTCTGCCTGTTATGTCTCTAATTCATGTCTACTCCTATGGTTGTACTGAATGGTAATCATTATATGGTGAACTTCCTGACAGAGGGATTATCTATAGTTTATCTATCTCTGGGCATCAGTGACTATAGCAGAGGGCCTTGTCCAGAGAAGATGCTCACTAACATTTACTTAATTAAGAGAGAGATTTGAAAATGTCTTTTTTTTTTTAACCTACAGAATCATATCTATTGACCAAAAAGTAAAATAGTATTATATACATATTTATCCCATAAAAAGTGATATTATTTATCATAATTTGTTTTCACTGTCGTGATATCCTCAAATCACTTGTTAAATGCTACTGTAAACAGTTTCTTCTCTTGAACATACTGTTGGCAATTTGTCTACTAATCTTTTTGTTCTTCCCTTCATAATGTACAAATTATATAATGTGTTAGAGCACCACAGAGAACAGAGGAAACTGCTTCATTGTATACAGCAACAATTATAGAATGACTATAGAATAATCAAATAGCCAAAGGACTTTCACTTAGAGCCACATGCTATGGATGCAATTGTTATGAAGGAAAGAATGAAAAACTGAATGTGCTGCTCAAAGTTAGCAAATTACCAAGATATACCCCCTTCTCTCTTTATTTGCACATGCTTACCCCAATACATTCCTGTATTTACTTCATGCAGGATCTCCTGGACTAAGGACATCTTATTTAAGGTTTGAATGGCCTTATGAGAACAAGATCTGATATATACAGCATATCTGAGCTACACACAGCCCTGACTCGTTTCATCTGCACAGTAAACCTAAGGGATTTTTTGTGAACATTTTTACCCTGATGGCTCTCTAAATGTGGCTGATTCCAAGAAATCTTTGTGTCAGTTCTCCCCTGACCCCTGAAATCCACCTGTACTCATCCTTTTTTAAATCTTCTCATCCTTCTTCACTCTTCAGCATCCCTGGTTACTTGCTATAGAGATGGCACTGCAGAGCCGTCTGAGCAAATGTGATCTCCCACTCTTGACCACAGCCCTCAGAGGGATGGAATATTTCCTTCTTTCTTAAAAAAAAAAAAAAAAGTCCTCCTTCCTGGGCTTTATTTTCTGCATTGAAAGGGCTGAGAGGAAAATGACACACTTATAATCCCCTCAGCCAGAGTTTCTTGTGGAGTAGACACTTTAAGCTGGAAGTTCATTTTCTCTGAAAAAGGAGCTCTTTTACAAGCTGGTAACAAGCACAAATATAGAAATAGAGTTGCTCAGATCTAGAGAAGAAATCAGATCAAATAAAACAGTTTGATGCAGATTTTCCAGGGAAAGGTGGAGAGCAGGTGAGCTGGAAACAAGAGGAGTTAAGGAGGCTTGTATTGTTCAAAAGCTTTTTGGTGTTTAAGAGTTTAGAGCTAGAAGAGTCCTTGGTGAGCTCAAGGTGCCAGGCTGGACAGAGTAAGTGGGCCGCTGAAGTGAAGGTGAAGGACACAGAGTTGAGATCAATGATCTATGAGGATAAGTATCAATGGGTCACCCATGCGAATGCTGGGATCACCCAGGAGTATTGAAAGGAAGACTCTCAGCAGTGAGAATGAGTTTCCAGTGACAGAAGAGTCTCTTGGAAGCTGCTAATTGACTGCAGCAAAGTTGGGAAGAACATAGCTGGATTGGCTGATATAAACCTCAACAAAAGAGAGGAATGCATGAGGGTGGCTCATGTGATTTAAAAATTACAAATCAATCAATATTTGGCTTACAAAAGTATCTCACATGAAGCTGAATTAATCCTAGCTTTGTTACTAATGAATCCTATGGTCTTAGGAAGGTCATTTTGGGCTTTTGTTTTCTCATTTGCAGCATGAGAAAGGTTCCTAAAACCTATAGCACAAACTGAATATTTATCTTAACCATAAACTGGATTTTTATCTTTTGCTACTAAGTTTTAGGATCAAAAATCTTCACCTTATTAACTGATTTCACATACTTGTTCAATTTTCTTCAGCTAAGAAGGGCTAACTGATGGCAGTTTAAGAAAAACAGATGAAGCCTCATTATACACACCATCTCCTTGTTCTCTGAAACACTGCTGTGAGGCAAATGACATGGTAGTGATTATCATTCCCATTTTATACATAAAACTGAGATGAATGTATACTATTTTCATAGTCTTTTATCCATTTATTTTCTAAGTGTTTAAATGTACTTTCTGGAACCCATAAGCCTTTAACCACCTATATATTTCTGTTTCTTCCACAGACTATGGGACCCTTAGGGACAATAGTAACAATAATGAAATAATCATAAAAATAACTATTATTATTTTAATTTATATGTTCCAAGCACCAAGACCAATGTCTGACATGTAATAGACAAATGAATTTATCAATGAATAAAAGGTCATATGTTCATTAGAAAGCAAATAGAGTTGCTTGGCAAACAAAACAATGCTCCCCCAAATTGTCTTGCATTTCAACTGCCAATTAAGACTTTTATCTGAATCATTTAGATAACTGCCTTGAATCTTCAATTCGTTGGCCATGAAGTAATTAAAATAGATGATCCTAAATTGATAAATGAAGATATCTGATCACCAAGGATATCTGCTTGCACCAGTATCCTTCATAAAAACATTACTGCCATATTTGAACCCCAACGTCTTAAATTTAAGAAAGTAAATCTTCCCATGAGACTGAAGAAAATTAAAATTATAATTTTTCATGAAAATTGTCTTTTAAAATGTTGTAGACATTTATAGAAGGCAATTAAGCATGAAAAATAAGTAGAACTTGCACACATAAAATACTTAAATATTTCCACATAAGTTTAAAATCTAATGATAGCTCTTTAATGGATAAGACAGCTACATCATTTTGACAAGACTTTATGTCTCAGACTGACTCTAATTTTCAACTACAGCTTCTCTGAAAACTGACAACACTCTCCTACTGAGATGTTGCTTCCAATCTAATATCAAAACGGCACGCACTATGAGTTGGTTTTTTCAATGGTTGTAGGTGCTTACTAAACTATTGTCTCCTTGGTTATGCCCCTAGCCCACTGTGGTCTTACATGGCATGATGAAAATATGGTTTCTGACAAATCTCTTTATAATGACGCCACTCTAGCCACTGCCCAGAAAGTTATTAAAAGTCCATAAAAATCGCCATTGTATATTAGCTCCATAGACCACTAGGAGAAAAAATTTTAGTGCTTGAAGAGGACTGGCAACTGCCAAGCCACATAATAGAAACACAAAATAGAAGTCTCTATCACCAACTACCCTATGCCTGCCAGCTACTTATAAAATTTGTTCCAAAGCAAACAGACTCACAGGGTGATAGATGGTTTGGCAGAAAAATCAAGAAGAGTTCAAGCTTTCTCAAAATAATAAAAATGCCTCCTTTTTTCATCTTTGGATTTCACCTTAGTCCTTTGTACATAGTGCCTGTTAACTAAACACTGATAAAATAACTTAGAAAATGGCTTAATAAGTCTAGTCAATATAGAGAAAATGACAAAGACAGGAACTCAAAATATGGCAACCTAGGGCCATTTTCGGGAGCAACCCCACGTCCAAGGTAAGAGAAACCCAAGTAAGATGGTAAGTGTTGCGAGAGGGCATCAGAGGGCAGACACACTGAAACCATACTCACAGAAAAATAGTCAATCTAATCACACGGACCACAGCCTGGTCTAACTCAATGAAACTAAGCCATGCCCTGTGGGGCCACCCAAGACGGGCAGGTCATGGTGGAGAGGTCTGACAGAATGTGGTCCACTGGAGAAGGGAATGGAAAACTACTTCAGTATTCTTGCCTTGAGAACCCCATGAACAGTATGAAAAGGCAAAATGGTAGGATACTGAAAGAGGAACTCCCCAGGTCGGTAGGTGCCAATATGCTACTGGAGAGAGGTGGAGAAATAACTCCAGAAAGAATGAAGGGATGGAGCCAAAGCAAAAACAATACCCAGCTGTGGATGTGACTGGTGATAGAAGCAAGGTCTGATGCTATAAAGACCAATATTGCATAGGAACCTGGAATGTTAGGTCCATGAATCAAGGCAAATTGAAAGTAGTCAAACAGGAGAAGGCAAGAGTGAACGTCAACATTCTACGAATCAGCGAACTAAAATGGACTGGAAAGGGTGAATTTAACTTAGATGACCATTATATCTACTACTGCGGGCAGGAATCCCTCAGAAGAAATGGAGTAGCCATCATGGTCAACAAAAGAGTCCAAAATGCAGTACTTAAATGCAATCTCAAAAACGACAGAATGATCTCTGTTCGTTTCCAAGGCAAACCATTCAATATCACAGTAATGCAAGCGTATGCCCTAACAAGTAATGCTGAAGAAGCTGAAGTTGAATGGTTCTATGAGGACCTACAAGATCTTTCAGAACTAACACCACCCCCCCCCCAAAAAAAAAAAGATGTCCTTTTCATTATAGGGGACTGGAATGCAAAAGTAGGAAGTCAAGAAACACCTGGAGTAACAGGCAAATTTGGCCTTGGAGTACGGAATGAAGCAAGGCAAAGGCTGATAGAGTTTTACCAAGAGAAAGCACTGGTCATAGCAAACACCCTCTTCCAACAACACAAGACAAGACTCTACACATGGACATCACCAGATGGTCAACACTGAAATCAGATTGATTATATTCTTTGCAGCCAAAGATGGAGAAGCTTTACACAGTCAGTAAAAACAAGACCGGGAGCTGACTGTGGCTCAGATAACGAACTCCTTATTGCCAAATTAAGACTGAAACTGAAAAAAGTAGGGAAAACCACTAGATCATTCAGGTATGACCTAAATCAAATCCCTTATGATTATACAGTGGAAGTGAGAAATAGATTTAAGGGACTAGATCTGATAGATAGAGTACCTGATGAACTATAGACTAAGGTTGTGACATTGTACAGGAGACAGAGATCAAGACCATCCCCATGGCAAACAAAATGCAAAAAAGCAAAATGGCTGGCTGAGGAGGCCTTACAAATAGCTGTGAAAAGAAGAGAAGTGAAAAGCAAAGGAGAAAAGGAAAGATATAAGCATCTGAATGCAGAATTCCAAAGAATAACAAGGAGAGATCAGAAAGCCTTCCTCAGCAATCAGTGCCAAGAAATAGAGGAAAACAACAGAATGAGAAAGACTAGAGACCTCTTCAAGAAAATTAGAGATACCAAGGGAACACTTCATGCAAAGATGGGCTCAATAAAGGACAGAAATGGTAGGGACCTAACAGAAGCAGAAGATATTAAGAAGAGGTGGCTATAATACACAGATCAGATCAGATCAGATCAGTCGCTCAGTCGTGTCCGACTCTTTGTGACCCCATGAATCGTAGCACGCCAGGCCTCCCTGTCCATCACCAACTCCCAGAGTTCACCCAGACTCATGTCCATCGAGTCAGTGATGCCATCCAGCCATCTCATCCTCTGTCGTCCCTTCTCCTCCTGCCCCCAATCCCTCCCAGCATCAGAGTCTTTTCCAATGAGTCAACTCTTCACATGAGGTGGCCAAAGTACCGGAGTTTCAGCTTTAGCATCATTCCTTCCAAAGAAATCCCAGGGCTGATCTCCTTTACAATGGACTGGTTGGATCTCCTTGCAGTCCAAGGGACTCTCAAGAGCCTTCTCCAACACCACAGTTCAAAAGCATCAATTCTTCAGCACTCAGCCTTCTTCACAGTCCAACTCTCACATCCATACTGTACAAAAAAGATCTTCATGACCAAGATAATCACAATGGTGTGATCACTCACCTAGAGCCAGACAT
>NW_011494875.1:4262439-4263284 GCF_000754665.1 Bison bison bison | reverse complement strand
GATGATGCTGTAAAAGTGCTGCACTCAATATGCCAGCAAATTTGGAAAACTCAATAGTGGCTACAGGACTGGAAAAGGTCAGTTTTCATTCCAATCCCAAAGAAAGGCAATGCCAAAGAATGTTCAAACTACTGCACAATTGCACTCATCTCACACGCTAGTAACGTAATGCTCAAAATTCTCCAAGCTAGGCTTCAGCAATACGTGAACTGTGACCTTCCAGATGTTCAAGCTGGTTTTAGAAAGGGAGAAGAACCACAGATCAAATTGCAAACACCATCTGGATCATTGAAAAAGCAAGAGAGTTCCAGAAAAACATGTATTTCTGCTTTATTGACTATGCCAAAGCCTTTGACTGTGTGGATCACAATAAACCATGGGAAATTCTGAAAGAGATGGGAATACTAGACCACCTGACCTGCCTCTTGAGAAACCTATATGCAGGTCAGGAAGCAACAGTTAGAACTGGACATGGAACAACAGACTGGTTCCAAATAGGAAAAGGAGTACATCAAGGCTGTATATTGTCACCCTGCTTATTTAACTTCTATGCAGAGTACATCATGAGAAACGCTGGGCTGGAAGAAGCACAAGCTGGAATCAAGATTGCCGGGAGAAATATCAATCACCTCAGATATGCAGATGACACCACCCTTATGGCAGAAAGTGAAGAGGAACTAAAAAGCCTCTTGATGAAAGTGAAAGAGGAGAGTGAAAAAGTTGGCTTAAAGCTCAGCATTCAGAAAACGAAGATCATGGCATCTGGTCCCATCACTTCATGGGAAATGGATGGGGAAACAGTGGAAACAGTGTCAGACTTTATTTTTCTGGGCTCCAAAATCACT
>NW_011494875.1:4248187-4262081 GCF_000754665.1 Bison bison bison | reverse complement strand
AAGAATTGATGCTTTTGAACTGTGGTGTTGGAGAAGACTCTTGAGAGTCCCTTGGCCTGCAAGCAGATCCAACCAGTCCATCCTAAAGGAGATCAGTCCTGAGTGTTCTTTGGAAGGAATGATACTAAAGCTGAAACTCCAGTACTTTGGCCACCTCATGCAAAGAGTTGACTCATTGGAAAAGACTCTGATGCTGGGAGGGACTGGGGGCAGGAGCAGAAGGGGACGACAGAGGATGAGATGGCTGGATGGCATCACTGACTCGATGGACGTGAGTTTGAGTGAACTCCGGGAGTTGGTGATGGACAGGGAGGCCTGGCGTGCTGCGATTCATAGGGTCGCAAAGAGTCAGACAGGACTGAGAGACTGAACTGAACTGAGGGCCATTTTCTATAAGAATGTGGCTTTTATGTTTTTCAAAAGGCTTTAATATTATCACACTACCCCAACACATGTAACAGTTGGGATTCAGAATGATTACTTAGATACTCAAGAAAAGTTGCTATTAAGCCCAGCATGCTCTTTAAAAGATGTCAGGGAGCTTTTAATACAATTTTCAAAGACCATCTTGTAACAGGTCTAAAACGTAAAAAGTTGTAGTTTAAAGAAATCAGCTCTCAAGTACTCAGGTTAGTCAGTCAGGTAACCAAGGCTCTGGGTACACAAGGTTTACTTGGACATGAACACTTTATTAAAATCACAAATAGGGTAACTTATGAATGTCCCTGACTTTTCTTTTGTACGGATACCCACTTCACTAGTAATGTATGCGCTCTTAGCCAAAGTTCACATCAAGCTGAACTCTTAAAATCTAAATCCATGTCTTTAAACATAAAGAATCATGGTTTTGAAACCTACTTATTAGAGGCCTATTGTTGTTGGTGTTTAATCGCTCAGTTGCTTCCAACGCTTTTGCAACTCTACAGACTATAGTCTGTCAGGCTCCTCTGTCCATGGAATTTCCCAGAAAGAATACTACAGTGGGTTGCCATTTCCTTCTTCAGGGGATCTTTCCAACTCAGGGGTTGAAGCCGCGGCTCCTGAATTGACAGGTGGATTCTTTACCACTGAGCCATCCGGAAAGCCTGTTAGTTACACCAAAATTCTCCTGGTCCTTCAGAATTGCAAAACTGAAGGTATCTCTGACTCTTTGTCTCTAATGCTTTGGTACATCAAATCCTCCTATAAAGTATTCCTTTGAAGTATTTTTATTCTTTCCAATTATTTTTAACAGCCTAGTATCTAGAATTCTACAAACGTAACCTTTCATGGCTGGTTGTCTTCCATGTCCAATGCATCATCCCTACAGATTTCAGAAAGAATTCACTTTCTTTAAACTACCTTTGAATCATACCAAATTATTTTGGTATGCTTTGATATTTCTTTCTTTAAATGAAAACTCTTTGTCTCAGGCTTCAAGATTCTCCATTATTTGTCCTTCATATTGATAAAGACTCATGGAATCACAGAATAAAAGGACCCACATTTGAGTTGCTACCTTTATTATTAATTAGTTCCTGACCCACAATCTCCACTCCAGCCAAGCAGATCTGCTTATTTTATCCCCAATGGGGACATTCTTCCTACTGCTTTTACCTTTTACAAATGCCATATTAAAAAACTAATCAAAATTTTCTTTTCTCCAGCTTTTTTTTTAGCTAGTTCCACTTACCAGTATTTTCTCTCAGTGTTCCCTAAACACATATAAATTCATATTTCTAAATGTCTATAGTAATACTTTGCTTATACTCATTTTACATGTGCTCAAACCATAATCCCTTTCTAGAGTGTAAAGAACTCAGCAACTGAAACCAAGTATTCAAATTTCTTATAAACAGTTTTTGGTATAGTAAATTTTTTATTCAAATTGTAAATGTGCTGTGATGATTTTCCTACTTTTAAGCCATTTACTTATCTTATAAAGTGGTATGGCATGTAATGAAAAAACTTACTGTCAAGGGAATTCATAACAGACGGAGTGACCACCAAGAGCAGTAGTTTGCTGGTGAAGGGCTACAGGGATTTACATTTAACTCTCTCTTACTCAGTTTCAACATATATAGTCAAATCATGAGGACACAAAGCTGGGGTGCTAAGATGAATTAAATTTTTAAAAAATTCCAGAACTTATTGGTAAGGAAGATTTAAGCTAAAAATTTTACATTTAAAGGAAACAAAAATAAAGTCTTACTCTTAGAATAATAATAATATTATTAAAAATTGTTCAAACGTAAAAGAAAGGAGATGTGGCCTAGAAGCAGCACATATTTTTTAAATGACTTTTGGATTATAACTTATCTAAGAACTATTTGAGTTATCTCTGTTAGTAATGGAACTAAAATTTAAATGTATAGGTAAAGGAACTGGTGAGCTATGGCATAAAAGAGAGAGAGTTCATTAATACCAAATATGTCATGGAAGAGAAATTTGAATTGTTTGGATAATTCCCAGTAGTTGACAGAAATTTCAGGGAATAAAGTCACTAAATAGAAAAACTGACTAATGGGTGAAACTCTGCCTATGAATTTAAGTCAAATATTCTTCAACTCTCATTAGAAATCCCAATCACAACTAGGAAACTTAGGGCATATGGGAACCACTTTTTGGCAAAGATGTAATAATGGTGTTTTAAGACTCTTTAGTTGGTCATCCTAAATAACTTTTTAAGACATTGTATTCCTTATTTTGTGATAAAATAGAACATTTATTAAGGTGACTTAATAGTGAAATAGGTTGGAATCAAGATAAGAAAGGTATAAAGAAAGTTGCTGGTGTATAGATAGGAAATACGATACTTAGTAAAAATAAAATTCTTGTAGGTCGTTGCATTAGCTAAAGTAACAGTTAACTGATGTTCTTATGATTTATGAGGATTTTTTTTCTCTGATGCCATTAGAATTTTAGAGTGTTTTATATCAAATAGAGGAAAGCTTCTAAAAAGATCAGATTTTGAAAAGAAGCCAAAAAAGGCACATCTTATATTAAGTGTAAGCAAATGTCCAAAAAAGTTCACCACAGTAAAAACATAACTGTAAGCGAAAGGGCACAGCAGCATCACTAAATCGCTTACCATGCCAGTACTCCCCTGACACTATGAGACAGAATAGTAGGAGAAATGAAATGTATTCAATTCAAAAAAATAACTTTCTGAAGCTAATATTCTTTATTAGAATACTGTTTATTGGACTCAAAGAATATTGTTCATTGGACTCATACAAGCTTTGAATTTAATCCACTAGGATTATTTTTAAGTATTGTTTTCTAAAATTTTCTGAAGTGATAAATTTGGTTTTGGGTGGGGAATCTGCATTTTATCAGAAGGGCAAGATACAATGTCCTTGGCCGAGATATTCTTCACAGAAGTAGGCTATTTTTGTACTCTATGATTAGCATATTTAAAGACACACATTCCAGGTGAGCAGCTTGCTCCAAAGTACACTCCATTTTTCTTTGTGGACAAGGCTCTATTGCTTCAGTGCCCTCCTTTGATCCTATTTCAATATGCCTCTCAGGAACTAATCCTGAAAAGATTTCTGGAGAGCCCTTTGCAGGTAACTTCATGTGAACTGATCCTCTTTTTACATCAGCTAAACTGACAGTTGTCATGAATAGAGGACAAGTGTGGCACAAATGACATGGAGGAAGACTGAAAGTACGTAAAAGAATGTAATGGCTGAATTCTACCTAAATAAAACAAAAACAAAAGCAGAAAACATCTCCAAGCTTAACTTTTATATAAAGTAAAATAAAGGAGGGATATAAAACTTTTGAAAGAATAGGATGCTTCATCTATGGTTTTAAAATCAATCAATAGTAACCATACAAATGAAAGTACACTAACTAGTCATCTAATACTTTTGATGTTAACTATACTAGGCTAACTTCTAATAAAACAAACTGTGATGATAAATTGACTAGAGAATGGCTCATTTAGAAAGGAGAGGTGAAGGTCACTGGAGGTGCCAGAATTTCTAAACTCCAAATTGCTAATATCCAGACAAACTAGCTTTCCTCCTGAAATGTGCCCAGATGGCAAAGACAGCACAGATATGTGGTCTTAGCTGCTTTTTGACAGGGAACTGTCACCAGGAGGTGACCCCATCAGTCTGAAGACAGGAAAATTATTAAATGATGCAAGAAAGTGCCTGCAGGCCAGTACACTATGGGTCCCTGAGAAGCAGGAGGGCAGAGCCTCAGAAAAAAATACATTTTCAGTTGAAGCTTATACAAAGGACGCTGTTATATTTCTTCACAGAAGAAAATAAAAGCAATTTAGCTTCCACAGATATTATATCTAATAAATTCTCTTTGAGAAGAAATAAAATATCATATATTAAAGCCCAGGTGAATACCATTATTTCTTGGTAATAAAATGGACACCAAAGTTAGCTCTGATGCTGTTCTTTGAACACAGTCCAGTCTGGAATCAATTATTCTAATGCTATGGGGACATTAGCCCTACCACACAACACAAATCAGAGGGCAGAGAGGAAACAAAGTGATCCAAACTAACACAAGGGTGGAATTTTAATATCAGCCTTTCCTCAACAAAATTGGCAAACACAAGTCCAATTAATTTTCCAAAAAGATAACTCTAGTAGTCAGAAAACAACCCACTATAAACAATTACTTGAGCAAAATGATGCAACTGGAAAACATATTGAAGAGTGGAAGGGGGGGGGCTTTTCTCCACTCCTGTCTACCCCCCCAAATAAAACAACATAATAAAATACAGAAAATAAAACTACCTTGTAAAAATGATAAAGTATTACATCTTCTTGAAGAAGGAGTTTACACTTCTAACATCTATAATCAATTATCTAGCTCATTTGAGGAAGAGCTGTTAAATAATTAAATAAATCACATTCAATCTACATTTTGCCATTCCCTGTTAGATCTCTCTAATGCTGATAATTAACACATTTTGAACTCGCGCTTTAAAGATGTTCCATCTAAGCATTGGAGGAAACAATATTAAACAACAAAATGCAGTAAACTAACACTAAGCAAAAAATGTAATGAGTTCACATCTGAATTTAAATCTGTGTCTTAAAAGTAGTATAAGATTTTGCTGAAAAAGAAATACACAAGTTCATGAAGAAAAATCCAGATTCAGAAACAGGAGTCAGTTATGAGAAGTCATAATATTGCAACAGGAACACTTTTCCCCCAAAATTAAAGTCTTAAATTATAATGTATAGTTCTACATAATTTTTGTTTTTCCTAAAAACTCTGTTCCCTTTAAAGTATCAGTTTTCATTGATATAACCATATCACCACTCCAGTAAGAATGCTTCTAAATTTCTATATCAGACTTCACACCAGTGACTGAATATTATGTACCTTGTTAAAAGAACATGAAGTCATACCTATGGCCTTTATATCAATAATCTGATATTAAGAAATATGAATGCAGCAATAACCTCAAGATTCTCTTCCATATGCCAGCATATACACGTGAGTTGTCCTGGACATTGATTTGTAACCTGGGTCTCAATTTCTCTATAAACCTGGGGGAGTTAAAAGTAAATGACTCAACAGTCTCATTTTATCCAACAATCAGTATAGGGTAAGATGAGAAGAGTAAAGAAAAGTTATATATAAGAAATTATTTAAGAATTCATGTCTGTAAGATTGTATACATCAAAGCTTTTAGTCTCAGGTAAAATCTATTTCACTTTTAAAAGCTATTTTAAACCTGATATCTAGTATCATTTTGTTAGTAATTTATAATTTGTCTAAATTCTAACAAGCAAAGTCATTGTGTTAGGAAAAAAAAAATAGAAACCAAAATTCAAATCCAAGAGGTCATTAGTACTATTGCTCATAAAACAAGATAATCCTTGGGGGGAGTGAAGACATATGGACCATTTTAAGTAGGAAAAAATTTCCTATTAAGTAGGAAAAAATAATATACTCTTTAAATTATTCATTTTTCCTTTGTACCTATAAGGCACCCTAGAATTTAAAATATGTATCCAGTATATTGAGGAAGATGACTTCATTAATCTAACATTCACAGGTAAGTTTTAAATGTGTGAGAAGGAGGGGCACACCAGGACCAAGAAGCACCTTAGCTGCTTAAGACAAGATAAAGCTTTCAAGTCCAATTTAAGGCAACAGCAGTTTTTTTTCTGTTTTTCTAATCTCTTACATTGGATTAATCTATTAAGCATGGAAAACCACAGCCAGTCATTTAAGGGTAGTATAAAGGGGCAAATAAACTCCGAATACAAGGAAAAGCAAATACGTAAATCCAGAAACTGCAATTTGGCACTATTCATGGAGAGTTTGGTGTCTTTTTGCTTCCTACTACCCCCAGAAACACCAAGGGACAGTTTTCCTGCACTATTATTATAGGAGAATGAGAACTAGGCGATGCTTGGCTGGACATGTATTGAAAAGGGTAGAGTCTGTCCTACGGCGCTAGAAATAAACAGGAATAACACTATGAACCCAAGCTCACATCTGTGCAATTCCCTGGTTTTCCTGGTACTTTTCTTCCCCAAATGCAATGCCTACCTTCCGTGTGGACTGCGGAGACATAGGTCCAATTGTACCGCTTGACTATGTCAAGCATCGCCCTTGCCTGCAAAGTGTCAGAAGGGACCACCCTCAGGAAGTATTTGTATAGAGTTTTGTCACTCAGATCGATGCTGGTGGCAGAGTACGCGATCTGGGGGATGTCAAAGAGCTGCAGCAGGTTCTGTACTTGAATGGCGACGGAGCTGGAGCCGGGGCCGATCACGCCCGCAATGGGCTTCTTAGTCCTGCCTGGGGGGAGGGTCTGACCGTCCGGCAGGCAGCGGTTGAGCCCGTCCCTGTCATCTCGAATGGAAATCAGAGAGTCCCTGATGAACTCAATGCTCTGCTCCAGAGCCACGGAGGAGTGCCAGCAGGAATCCCGGATCTCACTGCCCAGAGTGATGTTGGGCAGGAGGACCGGGTCCGCGTTGATCTTATCCAAAGTGTGGAACATGGCCTCCACCCTTTGGATGCCGTACTGCTCCCTAATCTCCCCACACTTCCTCTCGGGCACCTTCTCGGCCGGAGGCTGGTGGTGGACTGAGAAGAGGGCCCCGATGATGACATCTCCGTCCATTCTGGCCACGGAGCGCTGAGATGAGGCTCCCGCCAGCAGCACTTTCCTGCCGGGACCTCTGGGGAGTAGGGTCATCTCCAAAAAGATAGTTGGGAAGAAAACCAAGAGGAACCGGACCATTGTGCTGAAGACGCCGTCTAGCCCGCCAACCGCGTGCCCACGCTGGTCCAGCCAGCCGGTTCTGCGCGCTCACAGGGTGGACCCGACGCCTGCCTCTCGCCGCTCGGTCCAGCCTGCCAATACCAATCGTCCGAAGACTTCGGCGTCTGGACCCCCTCCTCCTTCCCCTCCGCCTCCTCCTCCTGGTCCTCCACGACCACCTGTACGCCTTGGCGGCGTCTCTAGAGGAATCCGAGTCCCCTTTCTTCACTGGTGCATCAAGGTAAACTGACCAAGGGTGCAATGGAAGTCGTGGTGGCTGTAGTGAGCTGGACGCTGCAGACAAAAGAGGAAGAAAATCAAAGCTCCCTTATCACAGGACCTGTGTCAAAGCTCTATGGTCAGTGCTGGTTTATTAATTGCCCGGCCCATTCCATGATAGGGGCTGGAAGGACATCATAATATCGGCTTGAGATATTATGGGGACAGCTTGAGAGACAGCTCTGGTCAAGGAGGAAGGTGGTCGTTCTGCCCCCAGTGTTCTCCTCCGTCCCGCGTCCTGGGAGGCGCAGAGCCCCGCCGACCCGCCCTCTCCTGCACCTTCAGGTCTCTTCCAGGTCCCCAAATACCCCAGGCTTACAGACTCCAGGGGGAGGAGGGAAGCGGGAGAAGGAGGAGCTAGGGCTTCTGACCTTAGAGAACTTTCCAGGTTTGAAAAGATCAACTTTTTTCCCCAGAAGAAATTTGGAAACTCTTTCATTATGAAGGTGGAAGCGCTACTTCCAAATAAACTCGAACCAGGAGTGCACCTTCTACTTTAACTTTGAGGGGCTGAAGAGACCCTAACATACTACCCAAATAGTAAATATAAATTTGCCAGCTTGAGGAAATCCATATTAGTTACTAAGGCAACGCCTGGTAAAGTCTCCACATGTCGGATTTTGGTACATCGCCCCCATCCCCCAGAAGTCATCTTACTGTAGACTTTGGGGGAGGAGGAGAAGGGTACCGGTCGGGTAACTAGTTTCCTGCGACCTATGAGGGAGGGAGGGAGGGAATGGAGGGGTCCCTGCACTTCCCTACATCAGGACCTTTGGCTTTGCATAGTTGCTAGAAAGGGAACAGAGGGGAGCTTCCGGGTTGTTCCCGCGGCGGCAGCTGAGCCCTGCAGCCTTCAGAACCCTGGACAGTGCTTGGTCAAGCTGCCGAGACAATCTCCCGCAGAGCCGGTTGCTGACCAGCGAGTTGCAATTCTTTAACCCCCACCCCCACCTCTGCCAACCCTCGACTTCTCTCTTTCGACCCCGCTCCCTGCGTTCTTCACACACACACACACACACACACACACACACACCCCTCCTCGCTTCCCCTACACCCCTCCATCCTCATTCTCTTCGCCTCGCAGCTAGTGCTCCTGAAGGTATATTCAAACCCTACCGCTTCGGGGACAGAGGCGCCAAATCTCAGCCGCCTGCGGGGCTGAAGTTGGCTCTCTTTATCTCTCGTCCCTCTCCGGCTCCCTTTTTCAAGGTGAGAGTCGGACGAGAAAGGAGCTAAGGGAACAGGCAGGGAGAAAGCATACACACAGAAGGTGAGGCAGGCAAAAGAAGAAAGACAGCCCAGGCATCCATGGGTTCCGAGGCTTCCCGGGGAGGCAGGACTAGACGAAATAAATAATCGAGGATGCCTCTGGGACGAGAAGAAAAATCCCATAGATTGGGACTTTTTTCTGCCATAGTGGGTGGGTTTGCCCGCCGCGAGGTGTCTGCTCACCTGGGTCTGCTTGAAGAATCTGGACTTGAAACGTACCTGAGTCCGGGTAGACAGCGCTGTGGTCCCCGGGCCAGAGCACCGCGGCCACGCGCGGTTCGCAGACGCCTCAGCTCTAATCCAGACGGTGCAAGGATGCGATCTGGGCTGTACACTAGTGCCCTCTTTCTTCAGCACTATTTTACCGCAAGGAAAACAGAGGGAGGGGGGAGGGGGAAAAAAAAAAAAACAGGTCACCCAAGGCTTGTCTCTTATTTCACGCATAAAAACCAGTCATTTAATAGAGGAGTGGGGGATAAAATCCAGGAATAAGTGGAGAATATTAATTCCTTTACTACCAGAGGGTTCTTAAAGAAGCTGCCAGGTATATGAACAGTCAGATTTGGCAAAAGGAGTGGGGAACCGCTTAGACTACTTTACAGTGGCTCTTCCTTTTACGCATTTCAGGGACCCAAACACAGTTTATCTCCTTGGAAGTAAAACCCCTACTGAGGAAAATAGAGTAAATGCACGTGAAGACATCTAGAGAGGCTCTGTTCGTAGGTTGCAAGGGAAAGGGGGAAGAGGCTGCAGGGGGGATGGGAGAAGGGGAGGGAAAGGTACCCACATCATGAATCAAGGTAAGTCAAATGAAGAGAGGCAAAGCTTGGCTGCATTTTCCAGGTCAAGATGTAACTAAATTGAGAATGCGAGTCAGGTCACATGAAAACACTGGAGTGAAAACACTTCTCCAAATTCCTCTCAGGCTGCCGTCACCCTCCCAGAAGGTCTACAGTGTTGCTTCTTACTGTGTGAAAAGTGGAAGTTAGACCGCATTCCTCTGGGAACATGTTGGCTGAGCAGAATGTGTCCCGGCTTCTTCAGAGGAGGAAGACAAGTGACAGTGTGCCTTCCCTCTCTTGCTCAGAGCTTTCTATCTGTGTCATGTGCAGAGAAGAGAGACCAGCATATGTGGGCCCCTTTATAATCGCCTTGCTCATGTCAGGCTGGAGGTGACAAACCACATGAGGCAGTTTTAAAAACTCTTTTTAGCATGTTCCATGAAACAGCCAGGACAGGAAATGCTTCCAGTCAGAACAGAAGCTCTCTTTTGTTCTGGATCTGTTTGTTTGTTTGTTTTTCAAGTCTCAGATTTTTCTAGATTTTTCTTAGGTAACTTAAAGAGTATAGAATTTTTTTTCCCCACAAATAATGAATGGAACCACGTACACATGTGGTTTAGCTCTAAAAGATCTCAGTTCTGGAAGTAAATATATGTTTCCTCAAGGAAAATAAGAAGTAAGTTTCTGTCTCATGTATAGAGTAAAATGGTTCTCTACTGGGACCCTTAGGAAGATGTCAACATTAAGAGCAAGCCACAGGTGTTCATGATAACTCAGAATATTCTATTTCCTCTATTTGTCATTTAATCTCCATTTTAGGATAAGGCTATTCTAGGAACATAAAGCCTAAACATGATTTTCCTGGGATATTTCATAGATACAGTGATTTCAGTGCATATAAACCATTAACTATGATTTGCAGAATTAGAGAAAGCAGTGTCTCTGAAGTCCATATTTAACTTAAATATGTGATCCTCAAAGGCAATATTTTTAATATATCACATTGATATAGGTTATAAAAGATTCTGCTGCTGAAGGAATAATTAAATATTCAGACTTATTTGTTCTCAATACAGTCCAAGTAAAAACCACACATTCAGTTTGGCTGAAACAAGACATTTTAAAGAGAACAACTTATGAATCCTAACCTAGAATGTTTATACATAGGCATGAACCATGTATGATAGATGTTAAGGAAATTTTTAACTTCAAGTGTGTTAATTTGAAATTATCAATTAAATGTACTGTTAATTATTTAAGGCCAAATTTTAGAAGGTACAAAGACAAAAATAAGTCAAAAAGAAGGTACAAGAAAGTAGAAGATAAGATGATCTAAATATGCTCCATATCCAAATACGCTTAATCTCTGGAAATTAAGACTTTACCAAGGACGACATGATGTAACACATGTGGAGACATGTACGAGAAGGTTCTATTACTAGAACTGAAGAGAATGACTAAAAGAATGAATTACACACAAACTAAAAAATATAGGTCAATAGCTAATCTATTAGAGAATATTAAGAGTTTATGAGTCCAGAAATACAGTCAATATGAGTATTTATTCAGTGCTGGTAAGTTTTATCTTATATTCAGCATGTAATTTGTATTATAACAGGGCAAAAAGTGTTAGGAGCAACTTGGTTTGAAAAATCTGTTTAATGGGGGGTTCAGGATGGGGAACACGTGTATACCCATGGTGGATTCATGTTGATGTGTGGCAAAACCAATACAATATTGTAAAGTAAAAAATAATAATAATAATAATAAATCAAAAGAAAAATAAAATAAAATTTATCTCAACTCTTAAAAAAAAAAATATATATATATATAGTGGACATTAAGCAGAAAAATAGCCAACATTTTATCTTAAGATAATGATTTAAATGTGCTGCTATAACAATTCAGGCAATAAAATGATCATTATCCTTATATGGTAATAAAACAGATATTATCAAAAACAAAACTGTGATCACTTTCCTTAGGAAAGTGATGCCCTCCATCATAAAGGACATGATAAAGGAACTGGTCTAGACAATTCACTTTCCACACAAAATCAGTTAAAAACTCATAGTCTTCAAATGAGAAAGATAAGAGGTGAGCAAGAACAAGGCTTAAAGAAAGAAAGCAAAAGAAAGGAAGAGATAAGCCAGCACATATTCCAAGCTTGACTGTGTATGCTAATGGGTATTTTGGAAAGTAAAGTTTGTAGAGTTATTAGAATACAAAACTGAAATATACACAAGAGGTAATAAATTCATTACTGAAGAGATAGTACTGACTGAAAACATAAATAGGATCAAAGAAGTTCTTTGTAGAAAATTTATTTGTGGATTACTGATATGTAATATATTACTAAGGGAGTAAAACAGATGTTCAAGGTAGATCTGTGTTGTGGGAGTGATTATCATGATTTTTTATAAAATACCATGCTCTGTGGACAACTTATTTAATCTAGTAAGGTATTTCTTATATTCTTATATTTAATTCATGGGTTCAGCAAGATAATTTAAGCCCCAGTTAGAATTTTCCGCTAATTTATACTATTTATCTATCTATGTTGCTTAAATCAATGGGGAAATTGCCATATCTCCATTTACCTCATGCTCTGTTCCAAAACACTAAAATTGTAAAATAAAACCCCTTCCTTTCAGAAATTCAAAACACTTTATAGAACACAGTTGATTAAAAAAGTAATCAAAATATTTAAAAGAACTAAAATAGCTTGAATTTATTATATATATTCAATTGTTTCATTAACCTGATAACTTAAGCTATAACCATTTGTGCAAAGATAGAACCAAATGCATCAGCTTCCATAAGCAATAAAAACTCATCAATGGACCAATGTGCATGGACTGGGAAAAATACATTTGGCCACATGCTGTTCTGCCACCATTGTCCAAACACTTGTTTTTAAAGTACTAAAACACAGTTGATGAGAATAGGCAAACAATTATTTTGGAAGAACAATGAGGGCCACAATTACTGTCTGTTTTATTCCCCTCTGTATTCCCAGTGTCTAAAACAATACAGACATCTGGTTCATGATAGGTGTTAAAATATTTGTTGAATAAATAAACGGATGCATTCTCCCTGAATACTAAAAATATCATGTCACTTTAATGACTTTTCTTAAGATTAAAGGCAGGCAGTTTACTGACATTTCTAATTTATTCTTCATATAATGTAGACAGAATATTTTGCTACTGCTTCTCAAATGAAAGTAACCAGCCTAATTAGTATTAAATCATTTAGAAACACACTTATACTACAAACTTTATTATAGATGAAGTATTGAAATTTGTTCCCAATGTAAAGAAGCCATTTTCATTACTGTATTGCATTTGTTAATCAATATCAAATAAAACTTAGACATTTTATAAATGTAAAAAGAAGATACATGAATGGAAAATAAACCTTATCTAATATTATGATTATATCGGAACCATCTCATGAGATACATAAAATAGGCATATTATGCTAGTCTTAACAGATGAAAAAATTGAGGCACCAAGAATCTGTTTCTTGCCTGAGCTTAGTGATCAGATTAGGAGCATTGTCTCATGACACTACCTTTATTCCAAATTCACAGGTTTATAAAAACTGACTATATGAACTGAGCTAAGTGTTACTTTTCTTCATTTTTCCTTACGTTTTGAACTGAGACTCTTCTCATAAAATGTTTAAGTAATAAAGAAATAAATTTGAATTCCTTTCCTTTGGGCCTTTGATCTGTTGAGGGCATAACATTACAGGTGATTGTTCTATTTGCTTAAAATAGCCATCTTTTATAACACTTCTAATAATGGCAGTAACCTACTTGCACAGTCTCACAGTCAACTCTGAACAATTAAGCGAGAAAAGCATCTAAATTTTCAGACCCAGTAAAAACTTTTATTGGAAAAGACTTTCTCTTGCTACAGTTTCACCAACACGATAAATTAAATTATTATTCCTGTTTTAACAGCAATATATTGTACTCCCATCTCACTGTAACAAAAACTACATGGTGCTGTCCATCCAGCAGATCATCAAAATATTGATCTACCTAAAGCATAGCACTTATCATTTCAATCACATGATTCAAAAAATTATAGTATGGCCCTGTTGCCAACAGAACAATATTCAAAATCCTTAATAATAATGTCTAAGGTGTTGGAGAAGACTCTTGAGAGTCCCTTGGATTGCAAGGAGATCCAACCAGTCCATTGTAAAGGAGATCAGCCCTGGGATTTCTTTGGAAGGAATGATGCTAAAGCTGAAACTCCAGTACTTTGGCCACCTCGTGCGAAGAGTTGACTCATTGGAAAAGACTCTG
>NW_011494875.1:4245156-4248087 GCF_000754665.1 Bison bison bison | reverse complement strand
GAGAAGGGGTGACAGAGGATGAGATGGCTGGATGGCATCACTGACTCGATGGACATGAGTCTGAGTGAACTCCAGGAGTTGGTGATGGACAGGGAGGCCTGGCGTGCTGCAATTCATGGGGTCACAAAGAGTCGGACACGACTGAGCGACTGAACTGAACTGAACTGAAAGGCCATTGACTGGGGAAGAGATTCACAGAAGCAAACATGAAGACTATTCATACCCAATTTTTCCCTTCCCTAAGTCCTCAGAGAAAGAGACTGGCTCAAATATGCCCAAAGGGTTATCAGAATAATAAAGATAAGATACATTTTAAAGTTCTGTAGATAATTCTGGTTTGACCCTTAGTTAAAAGCCACTGATAAAATTTCATCCCATTTTCCTACTCACACTTTTTCTAACCAAACAAGCCTCGCATTTTCCCATGCCTCAGTTCATGCTTCTTGAATGCATACATGTTAAGTTGCTTCAGCTATATCTGACTCTTTGAAACCCTATGGACTGTAGCCTGCCAGACTCCTATGTCCATGGGATTCTCCAGGCAAGAATACTGGGGTGGGTTGCCATGCCCTCCTCCAGGGGATCTTGCCCACCCAGGGACTGAGCTTGTATTTCTTATGTCTACCTGCATTGGCAGGCAGGTTCGTTACCCCTAGTGCCACCTAGGAGGCCTTCATGCCTATCACACCACAAAAAAAAAAAAAAAAATTCACTCACTTTTCATTGCTTTTATATGTATTGCCCTTCCTCAAAATTTATGTCAAATTCAACTTATCCATGAAAGCTTTCAGTTCTACGAGAAATCATAAAATAGTGCTTATTTGGCAATTCTATGTGAAACAATATTACTGATTTTTTTTAAATCTGCACTTCATCTGGTCTCATTCACAACTGCTGTGGTCACTTTCAAAATAGTGACTTAATCCAGCTCAAATGAAGCTAAAAATATTTTTGAATAGTTATGAAAGTTCTTAATAAATAGCAATATATTGTTTTTGAAGTCATTAATCATAGTAAATAATCATCTTTGCATACAGGCAAATTTCTGGAAGTGGAAAATTGTCATGAAAATTCTTAATAATAGTAATCAAGATCCTTGAAGAAAGAGAACTGTATCTGCTTACAACTGAATCTCCAGAACCTGAAAAAAAGGTATCTATAACTCATTAAGTATTTGTTCAATAAATGATTAAGTTTTGAATTGAAAAACAGGTGTGATTCTAAAAAAACTTTGAGGGGGTGATCTAAAGGCAATTCTGAAGAATGACTCCAAAAATGTATGAGAAACTTAAAAATCATCAGCTTTCAGAAGAAAACGACAATCTCTTGGATATAAAACATGAGTCCAGCTTTGGGTTCACAATGGTAGAGCAGAAAGACATGTGCTCATCTCCTGCAAGAGCACCAAAATTGCAACTAGCTGTTGAATAGCCATTGACAGCAAGACACTGGAACTCACCAAAAAAAAAAAAAAAAAGATACCTCATGTCCAAAGACAAGGCAGAAGCTGCAACAAGATGGTAGGAGGGGTGTAATCATAATAAAATCAAATTCCATACCCACCAGGTGGGCAACCCACAAACTGGAGACCAATACTACCAAAGAAGTTCTCCCACTATTGTGAAGGTTCTGAGTCCCATGTCAGCCTTCCCAGCCTGGAGATTCAACAAAAGGACTGGGAATACCCAGAGAATCTGACTTTGAAGGTCAGCAGGATTTGATTACAAGGCGTTCACAGAACTGGGGGAAATAGACTCCATTCTTGGAGGGCACAAACAAAATCTGTGTGCACCAAGACCCAGGAAGAAGGAGCAGTGATGCCACAAGAGACTGAACCAGACCTATCTGCTAATGTTGGAAGGTCTCTTGTGGAGGTGTGGGTCTACACTGGCTTGCCATGGGGATGGAGGCACTGGCACCAGCCTTCCTGGAAGGGGCCCCTTGGTGTAAGTCCTCTTGGAGTTTATCATGAACCCTATCATAGAGCCCATAGAGCTCACCCATCAGCAGACAATTGGATTAAAGTTTTACTGAGCACAGCCCTGCCCACCGGGGTAAGAACTGGTTTTTCCCACCACCAGTCCCTCCCATCAGGAAGCTTACTCAAGCCTCTTAGTCTCCTCCATCAGAGGGGAGACAGAAGAAGCAAGAACCACAATCTCACAGCAGCTGGAACAAAAACCACAATACAGAAAGCTAACCAGAAAGCTAACCATTATCTTTATTACCTCCACCATAGTTTGGCCCCAAGTAAATAGCAGTTTATTTCATAATAAACCATGGAAAATTCTGAAAGAGATGGGAATACCAGACCACCTGACCTGCCTCTTGAGAAACCTATATGCAGGTCAGGAAGCAACAGTTAGAACTGGACATGGAACAACAGACTGCTTCCAAATAGGAAAAGGAGCATGTCCAGGCAGTATATTGTCACCCCACTTATTTAACTTATATGCCGAGTACATCATGAGAAACACTGGGCTGGAAGAAGCACAAGCTGGAATCAAGATTGCCAGAAGAAATATTAATAACCTTAGATATGCAGATGACACACCACCCTTATGGCAGAAAGTGAAGAGGAACTAAAAAGCCTCTTGATGAATGTGAAAGAGGAGAGTGAAAAAGTTGGCATAAAGCTCAACATTCAGAAAATGAAGATCATGGCATCTGGTCCTATCACTTCATTGGAAATAGATGGGGAAACAGTGGAAACAGTGTCAGACTTTATTTGGGGGGGCTCCAAAATAACTGCAGATGGTGACTGCAGCCATGAAATTAAAAGATGCTCACTCCTTGGAAGGAAAGTTATGACCAACCTAGATAGCATATTGAAAGGCAGAGACATTACTTTGCCAACAAAGGTCCATCTAGTCAAGGCTATGGTTTTTCCAGTGGTCATGTATGGATGTGAGAGTTGGACTGTGAAGAAAG
>NW_011494875.1:4241516-4245056 GCF_000754665.1 Bison bison bison | reverse complement strand
TCCAGTGGTCATGTATGGATGTGAGAGTTGGACTGTGAAGAAAGCTGAGCACTGAAGAATTGATGCCTTTGAACTGTGGTGTTGGAGAAGACTCTTGAGCATCCCTTGGACTGCAAGGAGATTCAACCAGTCCATTCTAAAGGAGATCAGCCCTGGGTGTTCTCTGGAAGGACTGATGCTGAAGTTGAAACTCCAGTACTTTGGCCACCTCATGTGAAGAGTTGACTCATTGGAAAATACTCTGATGCTGGGAGGGATTGGGGGCAGGAGGAGAAAGGGGCGACAGAGAATGAGATGGCTGGATGGCATCACTGACTCAATGGATGTGAGTTTGAGTGAACTCCCGGAGTTGGTAATGGACAGGGAGGCCTGGCGTGCTGCGATTCAAAGAGTCAGACATGACTGAGAGACTGAACTGAACTGAAATAGCAGGGAGGGAACACAGAAAATTGGATTAAAGATTTACTGAATATGGCCCCGCCCATCACAATAAGACCCAGTTTCCCCCTCCATCAGTCTCTCTCATCAGGAAGCTTCTATAAGTCTCTTATCCTTCTGTATCAGAGGGCAGACAAACTGAAAACCACAATCACAGAAAACTAACCAATCTAATCACATGGACCCTAACCTTGTGGTCGATGAAACTATGAGCTACCCCACCAAAGACAGAGGGGTCATGGTGGAGAGTTCTGACAAAATGTGGTCCACTTGAGAAGGGAATGGCAAACCACTTGAGTATTCATGCCTTGAGAACCCCATGAAGAGTATGAAAAGGCAAAAGGATAGGACACTGAAATATGAACTTCCCAGGTTGGTAGGTGCCCAATATGCTACTGGAGATCAGTGGAGAAATAACTCCAGAAAGAATGAAGAGACAGAGTCAAAGTAAAAACAACACCCAGTTGTGGATGAGACTGGTGATGGAAGCAAGGTCCAATGCTGTAAAGAGCAATGTTGCATATGAACCTGGAATGTTAGGTCCATGAAGCAAGGCAAATTGGAAGTTGTCAAACAGGAAATGGCAAAAGTGAACATTGACATTCTAGGAATCAGCGAACTAAAATGGACTGGAATGGGTGAATTTAACTCAGATAACCACTATATCTACTACTGTGGGAAAGAATCCCTTAGAAGAAATGGAGTAGCCATCATAGTCAAGAAAAGAGTCTGAAATACAGTACTTGGATGCAATCTCAAAAATTACAGAATGATCGCTGATCATTTCCAAGGCAAACCATTCAATATCACAGTAATCCAAGTCTATGCCCCAACTGGTAACGCTGAAGAAGCTGAAGTTGAATGGTTCTATGAAGACCTACAAGACCTTCTAGAACTAACACCCAAAAAAGATGTCCTTTTCATTATAGGGGACTGGAATGCAAAAGTAGGAAGTTAAGAAACACCTGGAGTAACACACAAATTTGGCCTTGGGGTACAGAATGAAGCAGGGCAAAGGCCAAGAGAGTTTTGCTAAGAGAACGCACTAGTCATAGCAAACACCCTCTTCCAACAACACAAGAGAAGACTCTACACATGACATCACCGGATGGTCAAAACCAAAATCGGACTGATTATACTCTTGGCTGCCAAAGATTCAGAAGCTCTATACAGTCAGAAAAAACAAGACCGGGAGCTGACTGTGGCTCAGATCATGAACTCCTTATTGCCAAATTCAGACTGAAATTGAAGAAAGTAGGGGACACCACTAGACCATTCAGACATAACCTAAATCAAATCCCTTAACGATTATACAGTGGAAGTGAGAAATAGATTTAAGGGACTAGATCTGATGGACAAAGTACCTGATGGACTATGGACGGAGGTTCATGACATTGTACAGGAGACAGGGATCAAGACCATCCCCAAGCAAAAGAAATGCAAAAAAGCAAATGGCTGTCTGAGGAGGCCTTACAAATAGCTGTGAAAAAAAAAGAGAAGTGAAAAGCAAAGGAGAAAAGGAAAGATATACCCATTTGAATGCAGAGTTCTAAAGAATAGCAAGGAGAGATAAGAAAGCCTTCCTCAGCAATCAATGCAAAGAAATAGAGGAAAAAAATAGAATGGGAAAGACTAGAGATTTCTTCAAAAATTAGAGATACCAAGGGAACATTTCAGGCAAAGATGGGCTCGATAAAGGACAGATGGTATGGACCTAACAGAAGCAAAAGATATTAAGAAGAAGTGGCAAGAATACACAAAAGAACTCTAAAAAAGATCTTCACGACCAAGATAATCAGGATGGTGTGATCACTCACCTCGAGCATACTGGAATGTGAAGTCAAGGGGGCCTTAGGAAGCATCACTACGAACAAAGCTAGTGGAGGTGATGGAATTCCAGTTGAGCTATTTCAAATCCTGAAAGATGATGCTGTGAAAGTGCTGCACTCAATATGCCAGCAAATTTGGAAAATTCAGCAGTGGCCACAGGACTGGAAAAGGTCAGTTTTCATTCCAATCCCAAAGAAAGGCAATGCCAAAGAAGGTTCAAACTATGTACAATTGCACTCATCTCACATGATAGCAAAATAATGCTCAAAATTCTCCAAGTCAGGTTTCAACAAAATGTGAATCAGAACTGCCAGATGTTCAAGCTGGTTTTAGAAAAGGCAGAGGAACAAGAGAGCAAATTGCCAACAAGTGCTGACTTTTCAAAAAAGCAAGAGAGTTCCAGAAAAACATCTATTTCTGCTTTATTGACTATGCCAAAGCCTTTGATTGTGTGGATCACAATAAACCATGGGAAATTCTGAAAGTGATGGGAATACCAGACCACCTGACCTGCCTCTTGAGAAACCTGTGTGCAGGTCAGGAAGCAACAGTTAGAACTGGACATGGAACAACAGACTGGTTCCAAATCGGGAAAGGAGTACATCAAGACTGTATATTGTCACCCTGCTTATTTAACTTATATGCAGAGTACATCATGAGAAATGCTGGCCTGGATGAAGCACAAGCTGGAATCAAGATTGCCAGAAGAAATATTAATAACCTTAGATATGCAGATGACACCATCCTTATGGCAGAAAGGGAAGAAAAACTAAAGAGCCTCTTGATGAAAGTGAAAGAGGAGAGTGAAAAAGCTGACTTAAAGCTCAGCATTCTGAAAACTAAGATCATGGCACCTGGTCCCATCACTTCATGGGAATTAGATGGGGAAACAGGGGAAACAGTGACAGACTTTATTTTGGGGGGTTCCAAAATCACTGCAGATGGTGACTGCAGCCATGAAATTAAAAGATGCTTACTCCTTGGAAAGAATGTTATGACCAACCCATACAGCATATTACAAAGCAGAGACATTACTTTATCAACAAAGTTCTGTCTCATCAAGGCTATGGTTTTCCAGTAGTCATGTATGGATGTGAGAGTTGGACTATAAAGAAAGCTGAATGCCAGAAAATTGATGCTTTGAACTGTGGTGTTGGAGAAGACTCTTGAGAGTCCCTTGGACTGCAAGGAGATCCTACCAGTCCATCCTAAAGAAATCAGTCCTGAATATTCATTGAAAGGACTGATGTTGAAGCTGAAACTCCAATAACT
>NW_011494875.1:4236325-4241416 GCF_000754665.1 Bison bison bison | reverse complement strand
CCTGTCCATCACCAACTCCAGAGTTCACTGAGACTCACATCCATCGAGTCAGTGATGCCATCTAGCCATCTCATCCTCTGTCGTCCCCTTCTCCTCCTGCCCCCAATCCCTCCCAGCATCAGAGTCTTTTCCAATGATTCAACTCTTCGCATGAGGTGGCCAAAGTACTGGAGTTTCAGCTTTAGCATCATTCCTTCCAAAGAAATCCCAGGGCTGATCTCCTTCAGAATGGACTGGTTGGATCTCCTTGCAGTCCAAGGGATTCTCAAGAGTCTTCTCCAACACCACAGTTCAAAAGCATCAATCTTCGGCGTTCAGCCTTCTTCACAGTCCAACTCTCACATCCATACATGACCACAGGAAAAACCATAGCCTTGACTAGACGAACCTTTGTTGGCAAAGTAATGTCTCTGCTGAAGTGGAAACACACAACCTTCCAAAAAAAAAATTCAGAATAATGGTAGTGAAGATGATCCAATATCTCAGGAAAACAATGGAAAAGATGCAAGAAATGTTTACCAAAGGACCTGAAGAACTAAAAATACAAATAGAGATACACTAGAAGGAATCAATTGCAGGTAACTGCTATTTTGGACAAAATGATAGAATCACTGCCACAGAACAGAATATAGAAAAAAATAATGAAAAAAAAAATGAAGACAGCCTAAGAGATCTCTGGGACAACATTAAATTCACCAACACTTGTACTATAGGGGTCGCAGAATGAGACAAGAGAGAGAAAAGATTTGAGAAAATATTTGAAGAGATAATGGCTGAAAACTTCCCTAACACGTGAAAGGAAATATTCAAATCCAAGAAGTATACAAAGTCCCAGGCAGAATAAACCCAAGGGTGAACACATGGAGACACATAATAATTAAATTGACAAAAATTAAAGACAAATATAAAATATTAAAAGCAACAAGGGAAAAATGACAACATACAAAGGAACTCCCATAAGGTTATCAGCTGACTTCTCAACAGAAACTCTACAGACCAGAAGAGAATGGCATGATATATTTAAAGCGGTGAAAGAAAAGAACCAAAACCAGAAGTATTCTACCCAGCAAGATCCTCCTTCACATTTGATGGAGAAATCAAAAGCTTGCCAAACAAGCAAAAGTTAAGAGAATTCAGCACCACCAAACAGGTTTACAATAAATGCTAATGGAACTCCTCTGAGCAGGAAACACATAGAAGGAAAAGACCAACACAAAATAAACCCAAAATAATTAAGAAAATGGTAATAGGATTATACATATTGACAATTACCTTAAATGTAAATGGATTAAATGCACAAACCAAAAGACATAGACTAGCTGAGCAGATGAAAATATGTGCATGTATGTGCTTTCACTTTACCACTTCATTCTACTTAACCACCCAAATTGTATTTAACTATTTTAATTTGTAGATTAGTCAGGTTTCCATCATGGTTTGCAACTGTAATGATTTTTTATTTTTGTCTGGCTATTGATTGTGACAACTGATAAACATCGTCTTCTACCATTGTGATTTTTGCTTAATAAAATAATTGTATCATGACTAGTCAATAAGAAATAACAGAATTTTATATCACTAAAACTACCATTTAATAGGAAAACCTGTAATCACTTTTCAAAGTTCAGATGCATATAAGAATGACCTTGGAATTTTTTGAAAAATACAATTGATCAGGTATTGCTTTTTTTCTCCAAAGCTCCAAATGTGTTTCCAGTAGGCAGTCATGTTTAAAAATTAACTAGACTATATGATTATCTCTTAATTTTATCTAGTTTCTTTCACTTTTTCTATTTCATATTCAGTTCTCCCATTTCATTTTATGTTTTCCAATATCTCCATTTCTTTTTTTGAAGTTCTTTCTCAAGTCATTACCAATAGCAGAGAAGTTTTTGATTATATATATAATAAATATACATATATATATTATATATGTGTATATTTATTGTATAAATATACATATATTTATTGTATTTATTGTATATAATATATACAATAATATATAATATATATATATTTGAAAACATATGAATTTTTGCCTAGCTAAAAAATTTATGACATTTTAATCCCACTTGTTTGACTTATATGAATAGAATGCTACATTACTAATTTATATTCACTCAAAATTTTAATATAGTTCCATGTATTTTGGCATCTAGTATTATTGCTAATACTCCAGTACTTTGGCCACCTCATGCGAAGAGTTGACTCATTGGAAAAGACTCTGATGCTGGGAGGGATTGGGGGCAAGAGGAGAAGGGGACGACAGAGGATGAGATGGCTGGATGGCATCACCGACTTAATGGACATGAGTCTGAGTGAACTCCGGGAGTTGGTGATGGACAGGGAGGCCTGGCGTGCTGCGATTCATGGGGTCACAGAGTCGGACACGACTGAGCGACTGATCTGATCTGATCTGATCTGATTACTGCTAAAAGTCTAGAAAGTTTATTATCATAGTGATTAAAAAAAATTTTTTAATAAGACTTGAAACTTCTAATGCAATTCTGAGAATACAAAGAAATACTGTGTTGTAAACAAAACAGGAAATTAACATGGTATACAATGTTATTAACTCAAGTACAGATTTTTTTCAAATCTCAAAAACATGAAGATAAATGATAGTAGTAATATAATGTACAATAACATAATTATAAATAATGTTGCTGTATGCTATATACAAACGTTATTAAGAGTGAATACAAGAATTCTCATTACAACGAAAACATTTGTTCTATTTCTTTAATTTTGTATCTATGAGATGATGGATGTTCATTAAACTTATGATATCATTTTATGATGTATAATAATCATAATGCCATACTTCTTAAGCTTATATAGTGTTTTATGCTGATTATATCTCAATAAAACTGGAAGAAGAAAAAAAACAAAAACATGAGTCTATTTTTAAGATTATCATTATTTTAATCATATTTGTATATACATTTATTTCAGTGGCTATTTAAGAAATAGCTATTAAAGTTACATGCAGCTTTTAATAGTATATAATAGTATATAAGCTGCATATACTCTTTGATGTATTTTATTTTTAAATAGCATGCAAATCACATATACACTAAAAAAGGAAGGAAATTATATCAAATATTAAGTTATTAGCTATAGAAGCTAGCAGAATAAGTAATTTTATTTTTTCTATATTCGTTCTTAAAATTTCTGTAATGAATATATGTTAATGTATTAAATTATTATAGTAAGATGGAAAACAAATAAAATGTTTAATATCTAATATAATGACAAATTTAAGGAATCAAAGTTTACTGGGTCGAATACCACTTCACACACAAAAAAGATATATAAGTAATCAGTAGGTACATGAAACAGAGAAGGCAATGGCACCCCACTCCAGTACTCTTGCTTGGAAAATCCCATGGACGGAGGAGCCTGGTGGGCTGCAGCCCATGGGGTCGCTAAGAGTCGGACACGACTGAGCGACTTCACTTTCACGTTTCACTTTCATGCATTGGAGAAGGAAATGGCAACCCACTCCAGTGTTCTTGCCTGGAGAATCCTAGGGACGGGGGAGCCTGGTGAGCTGCTGTCTATGTGGTCGCACAGAGTCAGACACGACTGAAGCGACTTAGCAGCAGTAGCAGCAGCAGCAGGTACATGAAAAGGAGCTTCCCTGGTGGCTCAGATGGTAAAGAATCTGCTTGCAATGCCGGAGACCCAGGTTTGATTCCTGGATCGAGAAGATCTCCAGGAGGGCATGGCAACCCATTCCAGTATTCTTGCCTGGAGAATTCCATGGACAGAGGAGCCTGGCAGGTTACAATCCATGGGGTTGCAAAGAGTCAGACATGACTGAGCAACTAACACACACACACACATACGTGAAAAGTTGCTAAACATGACTAAGTCATCTGAGAAATATAAATTTTAACCTCATAAGATACCACCTCACACTCCAGACAGTAAAAATGATAAAGTTTATGAGAAGCAAAACCCCAAACAGTGATAAGAATATGACTCAAACAGAAATGTCATGAACAGCTGAAGACAGTGTTAAATGATGCAGAAAATATGGCTAAATGTTGATGATTTCTTATAAATTTAGGCATACACCTGTTCTATGGACAAGCAATTTCACTTCTAGCTATTTACCCAAAAGAAATAAAAATATATGTTTATAAAAAGACTTTTATAGGAATGCTCTTAGTAGTTTTATTTATAATAGACAACTGGAAACAATTCAAATGCACATCAACAAGAGAGTGAGCTTAAAAATTGTAATATTTCCATACAATAAAATACTACTCCACAATTTTTAAAAAACACATTACATGAAGCAACATGAATGAAATAAAAAACATTATTTTAAGAAAGACACCAGAGTACATACTGTTTAATTCCATTTATATAAAGTTTAAGTATAGTCACACTTGTCTACAAATAGAAATCAAAATGGTAATTACATTTGCATGAGGGATGTGGGATTAACTAGAAAGGAAGAAAAAAGAATTTCCTAAAGTGATAGAAATGTTCCATATTTTGATGAAAAGGTTATAATACACAACAGAACTTGATCAAGTGACCCACAGAATACTCAGAGTAAGAAAAATAATACTAGTTATAGTGAAAGTAGAGAAATTGGAGTCTACAAAGTTGATGAAGAAGGAGCAGCAGAAACAGATGAAATACAAGAAACTTTAAGGCCAGAGAACCAGTGAGAAAGAAGAAAGTAGCCAAGAGTCCTAAGAACTGGAGACAGCAAAGGACCAAATATAGTTTACTGAATTTATCAAAAAGTAGCTTAGTGGTGATATTTATAAAGCAGTTTTATGAGAAGGAATGACATCAGACTGTGGAAAAACTGGAGTGAGGAAACAGAAAATTAGTCTTATAACTTTTTCAAGTGTCTGAAAGCCTTTACATTTATTTACCAGTAACTGTGGTATAGCAAAAATATCTGCATACACACACAGATTTCTGCACACCAATGATAATTACTGTTTGAGATTTAGAATTACAGAACATTTACTAAACACAAAATTGAGGTCAAATTACAGGCATAAATTCAGAAGGAAAAAAACAAGCAAATGATCCCCTAGTGTAAAATTTAACCATAAAAGT
>NW_011494875.1:4209309-4236194 GCF_000754665.1 Bison bison bison | reverse complement strand
ATATATACACACATATATAGTCATATCCTACTTCTATATGTAAAAGGAAGGGAAGCAACATAGTTGATAAATTAGAAGGGTGTTCAGCAAAATCAGACCTATATTTGAACCCCATCTCCATACTTTATTAATTGTAGGACCATGAGAAAGTGGCAGCATCTTCAAATTCCAGTTTCCTCTTTAAGAAAACAGGATAATCATACTTACACTGGTGGAGTTGTTTCAAAAATTAAATGAAAATGCTGAGTATACTGACTAATAATTTTCAATATAAATGGTTGTCGTTCAATTACTCAGTTGTTTCCGACTCTTTGCGACCCCATGGACTACAGTACACCAGGCTTCCCTGTCCTTCACCATCTCCTGGAGCTTGCTCAAATTCATGTCCATTGAGTCGGTGATGCCATCCAACCATCTCGTCCTCTGTCGTCCCCTTCTCCTCCTGCCTTCAATCTTTCCCAGCATCAGGGTAAGTGGTGGGTATTTATTATTAGCATTATAATTTTTATTATAAGGTGCTAGAGAAGGAAATGGCAACCCACTCCAGTGTTCTTGCCTGGAGAATCCCAGGGACGGGGAAGCCTGGTGGGCTGCCGTCTACAGGGTCGAAGAGTCGGACATGACTGAAGTGACACAGCAGCAGCAGCAGCAGCAGCAGAGAAGATAACATTTAAGGGTCTATTCCTTGGGTATGTATATTCACTATAGTTCAACATTTTCATGTAAAGAACTGTTTTGTAGGCTTATTAATAAAGCTATTTTCCGTACTTGAATAAGATTCATTAAGCTTTTCAGATATATTGAATCTATAACAATATACCATAGCTCAGTTGGTAAGGAATTTGCCTGCAATGTGGGAGACCCTGGTTCAATTCCTGGGTCGGGAAGATCTGCTGGAGAAGGGATAGTCTACCCATTCCAGTATTCTTGGGCTTCCCTTGGCTCAGCTGGTAAAGAATCCGCCTACAAGGTGGGAGACCTGGGTTGGATCCCTGTATTGGGAAGATCCCCTGGAGAAGGGAAAGGCTACGCATTCCAGTATTCTGGCCTGGAGAATTCCATGGACTGTATAGTCCATGGGGTCACAAAGAGTCAGACATGACTGAGCGACTTTTACTTCACTTCATGGTCAAACCAGTCAATCCAATTTACCTCAGAAGTACTTAACAATCAATACATTATGCTGTATAAATAACATTGTTGGAAACAATTTTATTGATTCTAGTATCTGATCCTAGCAAACCATATCTACTTTGGTTGGCCATCTATCAGGCCAGATTGGAACTTTGAAATAAGCTTATTATTGCCAAGTTCTTAAAGACTAAAATATAAGAATTTCTTAGAAGTTTTCTGTATGTGTTGCAATTAATACTTTTTCCTATTTAAACTTCATTTTTCCTACCCTACAAGAAATATGTCTGTAGATTTCTCAATTCCTTGAACACTCAGGAAATTATAGTCTTGATTTTTCAAGTTTTTTTGTATAGACACACAGTGTTCTAAAAAAAAGTTGTAAGAGTTACAAAAGCTAATTATATGGTAATATTAATGACAGTTATCAATGGTGATAGTGATGATAACAATCGTAGCAATAAAGAGCCCAGGTACAAGTTTCCCTGGTGGCTCAGATGGTAAAGAATCTGTCTGCAATGAGGGAGACCTGGGTTCGATCCCTGGGTTGGGAAGATCCCTGGAAAAGGGAATGGCTTACCCACTCCAGTATTCTGTCCTGGAGAATGGACAAAGGAGCCTAGCAGGCTACGGTCCATGGGGTTGCAAAGAATCAGACATGACTGAATGATTTTCACTGTCACTCTCTGTCAGAAGTTCTAAGAAACTCTAAGTGGGTTGAAGGGCGAGAGCCTGTTTAAGGGAAAGGGCATCCAGAAAAGTATAAGACATCCTGAAAGGATATATGTTGAAGAAGCTAAGAAAAAAAAGAATACCTCAAGAAGGAGAAATGGATAAGTTGTGTGGAATATCACTGAAACATAAATTAAGGTTAGACATAGCAGTATCCCTGGGTTTTAGCAGTATGGAGGAAATGGATGGCTCCAGCAAGAGCAATTTTTGTCAAGTTTTGAGAGCTTAAGACAGACTGAAGTGGTTGAGTAGTTAATTATTAATAGGATTTCCCAAGTGGGGCTAGTGGTTAAGAACCTGCCTGTCAATGCAGACGCTGGTTCAATCCCTAGGTCAGGAAGATCCCCTGGAGGAGGAAATGGTAACCCACTCCAATATTCTTGCCTGGAGAATCCAAAGGACAGAGGAGCCTGGCAGGCTAAACTCCACAGGGCCACACAGAGCTGGGCACAACAGAAGCGACTTAGCACGTGTGCATATTGCAACTTCAAAAAATGGAATTGGTAGTCCCAATTCAATATGAACTATCTCGAGTCCTGTGTAGGGAGACTCATGAAGTATGTATCACACTTGAAAATCGTATGTAAGCCTAATAATCTGTTCCCAACATTTTACAAAACTGGGGACTGGATTTAACAGAGGATATTTTCTACTTCAAAGAACCATAAGGTTCTTTCAATTAGTAGAATTCAATCTTCCATGAGAATTTAAAGGACATAACACTGTATTTCTCAGATGACTTAAATGCAGATATCTCCAGAGTGACTCACATCTCACAATTATTATTCACTTATCATTGCATTTATCCACTGTCCTCATAAATGGTACTCTTATTTAACTATCTTTTTACCTCAGTCTTGTCTTCTTCCTGCCATGCTAATCTCATCTATCCTTGAGGGCCCAGCTCCAGTCTCATCTCCTGTTTTGAGACCTTCAGAAAACACTGATCTACATTAACTGCTGCCATTTCTGATTTCTAATGAACTGTGTTACATATATTTACACCAAAAAAATATCCTTGTTTTTCACTTATACCTGATAAAGAGGAAAGACTACATGATTCTTGAGTTTAAGAATCAGGTCAAATTATATTCTTGTAACCCATGGTACAATTCCATGCACATAATAGATTCTCAATAAAAATGTGTTGTATTAAAAAGTAATGAAAGAGATAATTTTCTAATTTAATTTTTTTTAAATTTTTAGTTCTGGTCATGCCGTGTGAAGCTTGAAAGATCTTAGTTCCCTGACCAGGAACTAAACCCATGCCTTCATCAGTGAAAGCTCAGTCTTAATAACTACCACCAAGGAATTTCCAAGAGATAATTCTGAAAACATAGGATTAAAAAATAAAAACACACTTAAATCTGAAATGCAAAGGATGTCTAGGTTTCCTTCCATCTTGACCAGATAAAGTGCTTTCAAGTGCCTCCCAAATTAAGGAGTTTTTATAGGGATTCCTAAATCTTTTTACAGAACCACTTGGTTTCATTGTGAAGCTTGGTTCTCAACTTCTGACTCAAGTTTGGAGAGTAACATCACTTTTAGCCTTGATTCTGTAACTGTGCTGACAATTCTATTTTCTTATCTCTCTGTGGAGATAATTACCTTGCAAGTGATTTGATGAGTCAAAGTTTTAATAGCAGTTTGAAGAAGGGCCTATATATATTTGGATCTTCATTGGTGCAAATAATGTACAAATAACATGTTTTGTTGGCTTCTAAGTTGCTTTCCTAACATGTGGATACACAGTGCATTTATCATCAAGTGATTGATATATGAGCATTTTACCACAACAGAAATATTGAAAACAGACAATGTGGGGTGGAGGAGGGGGAGTACATAATCTGAGATATATATAATATGAAAATAATTTCAGAGCTGATTATAAATAATAAGTCAGTCATGCATATTAGAGTTAAGTTTATCTGTTACATAATAAATTTCATGTATTTTATATGCATCTATTTTTAAAGTGCCTATGATACCTCAAATGATCAGTAACTGTTATTGTAAAATATTTTCTGGAAAAACTTAAGTTCCTAATTTAGATTCATTATTTAAACATAAAAATTTCACCTCTTAAAGCTAAAATTTTACATACCATGGAAGTATCAACAGAAATTCTTTCATATATCCCTAATAGATTATTTAGTTTTGCTTCACAGATAAAAGGAGGTAAGTCTTTAAAGTCCTTTTAAGAAGTTAGTAGTATAGCAATTTTTTTGAGAATCTAAAAGATATTATTCTCCAAATTTAATCACAAAAACAGAATGACATGAAAGAAATCACCTCAAAGAAACAATACACCTTAAAATTAGAGCTAGGAAAGCTTTAGTCCTATTCTCAAAGTACGTCAACGCGCAAGCTGAGGACCAAAGTGGCATCTGACTGAGTTTTTAAGCGGGAGAACCAAATGTAGAATATTAACAACCTGACTCCAAGCAATGCTTAATATGTCACTTGATATTCTACTATGATTCATTCATTCCACACTGAGTACTGCTGCTGCTGCTGCTAAGTCACTTCAGTCGTGTCCGACTCTGTGCGACCCCATAGACAGCAGCCCACCAGGCTCTCCCTTCCCTGGGATTCTCCAGGCAAGAACACTGGAGTGGGTTGCCATTTCCTTCTCCAATGCATGAAAGTGAAAAGTGAAAGGGAAGTTGCTCAGTCGCGTCTGACTCTTCGAGACCCCATGGACTGCAGCCCACCAGGCTCCTCTGTCCAGGGGATTTTCCAGGCAAGAGTACTGGAGTGGGGTGCCATCGCTTTCTCTGACATTGAGTACTACTGTACGCCAAATAACATGCTAAGTGTGAAGGACAAATGTACAAGTTCTTACAGTGAGCAAGGTCATGGCTGTTAGGAAAGACAAATATTTAAATATATAAATTGAAGTATAGTGTTGTGAATGCCAAAATACAAAAGAAGAGTGAGTAAATAATTTTTTCTAGTCTAGGAGAATCAGGTAAGACTTCATAAAGTAACATTTGATCTGGGTCTTCAGAAGGTGAGGGCTGCTATAATAAATTACCTCAAATATGCTGACTAAAAACAACAGAAATTTATTTTCTCAAAGTCCTGGAGGCCAGAAGTCTGAAATCAAATTGTTGACAGGTTTAATTCCTTCTTGAATTTGTAAGGCAGAATCCATCCCCTGCTTCACTTCCAGTTTCCAATGGATAGTGGCTTGTAGATGCATCATTACAATCTCTGTCTCTGTCTTCACATCATCTTCTCCTCTGTATTCCTTTCCCCTTCTCTTTCTTATAAGAAAACTTGTCATTGGATTTAGCATTTACTATAATTCAAGATGATCTTATACCAAGATTCTTACCTTAATTACATCTACAATGACCTCTTTTCAAATAAGACTACCTTCAAGGGTTGCAGACAAACATGTCTTTTAGGGGGCTAGTCAACCCATTTCAAAGACTGTTGAGATAGCACAAATAAGAAAAGTGAAAAATCTGAGAAATGATGGCATATGCCGACGCACAGACATTATGAAATAATGCAACTTAAGGTAAGAAGTAAGAAGTGTAAAACAATTAGGAGGAACCTGGAGAAGGGACAGTAGGTGAGACTGAAGGGGTAAACAGGTCAGTTGAGAAGCACCATGTAAACCAAAGTAAGAAAATCTCAAAAAAAAAAACCCAATTCTGGATGAGATTTTTTTTTTCTTTTTCTTTTTTTTTTTTTAACTTTACGATATTATGTTGGTTTTGCCATACATCAACATGCATCCGCCACGTGTGTACACGTGTTCCCCAGATGAGATTTTTATAACAATTTGGAGGTTGAAAGAGAAAACTGGAAGCTGAGAGATTTTAAAACAGGGGTTGAAAAAAGTTTCCCTGTAAAGGACCAGATTATAAATAATTTAGGCTGAATAACAAACTCTCTCTCCACAACTACTCAGCTGCAGGGTGTAAGGAGACATAGACAATAGGTGAAAGAATGATTGTGGATGTATTCTAATAGGTTGGTGCAAAAGTAATTGCAGTTTTGCATTGCTGAACTTTGCTGTTTGATATTGAAATAATTTTTAAATAAATGTGGTTATGTTATACATAATTTTAATGTGCACTTCTCACTTTATGATTTTTTGCTAATGATTTATTACTTGTTGTGTATTTTATATGTATTTTAAACTATGAAAATGATGTTAGACAAAAAGCAAATTTATTTGAGCAATTTTTTATTCAAGTTCTAAATGGGTCATAAAGCAGCAGAGACAACTTGCAACATCAACAAACATTTGGTCCAGGAACTACTAACAAACATACAGTGTAATAGTGGTTCAAGAAGTTTTGTAGAGGAGACATGAGTCTTGAAGATGAGGAGCACAATGGCTGGCCACTGAAGGTTGACAACAACCAATTGAGAGGATCATCAAAGCTGATCCTCTTACAACTGCAGGAGAAGTTGCCTAAGAACTCAACATCAACCACTTTATAGTTGTTTGGCTTTTGAAGCAAATTGGAAAGGTGAAAAATGAACTGACCACAAATCAAAAAAAAAAAAAAATCATCATTTTGAAGTGTTGTCTTCCGTTATCCTATGCAAGAGCAACAGACCATTTCTTGATTGCATTGTGATATATGATGAAAAGTGGATTTTATACCACAACTGGCAATGACCAGCTCAGTGGTTAGACCGAGAAGAAGCTCCAAAACACTTCCCAAAGCCAAACTTGCACCAAAAAAGGTCATGATCACTGTTTGATGGTCTGCTGCCAATCTGATCCACTACAGCTTTCTGAGTCCCAGTGAAGACATTACATCTGAGACGTATGCTCAGCAAATCAATGAGATGCACTGAAAACTGCAACGCCTGTAACAGGCATTGGTCAACAGAAAGGGACCAATTCTCTATGACAATGCCCAACCACACATTGCACAACCAATGCTTCAAAAGTGGAGCAAATTGGCCTATAAAGTTTTGTCCTATCTACCCTATTTGCCCAACCTCTCACCAGCTGATTATCACTTCTTTAAGCAACATTTTGCAGGGAAAATACTTCCACAAGCAGTAAGAGGCAGAAAATGCTTTCGAGAGTTCATCAAATCTATAAGAATAAACAAATTTATTCCTCATTGGCAAAAATGTGTTGATTGTACTGGTTCCTATTTTGATTTAGAAAGATATGTTTGAGCCTAGTTATAATGATTTAAAATTCATGGTCCAAAACCACAATTACTTTTGAACCAACCTAATAATATACATCTGTGCACACTGAAATTTAATTTTATGTAAATTTCACAAACCATGAAATAGTGTTCTTCGATTTTTTTAATATTTAAAATATAAACCCATTTGTAGAGGCAATGTCAACAGAAATGGTGGAATAGTCAATTTCCAAGGGCCCCACCACAGAAATACCATAAGTAATGCGAAAACTGTCAAAATCAATTTTGTCAGAACTCTGAAAAAGAATCAAAGATTTATAACAATCAAGTGAATACTAAATTAAGGAGGGGAAAAGGCAACTTTAGAATTCTAGGAAAGTTTTTCAGCATTTATACTTGCTCTTGTCCTATCCCCTCCCAGCCTGGAGTGATATTGAAGATAGCAGCCTACATTCCCACCGTGGGATACTGGCCCCTAGTTTGTGAAAGAGAAAGGGGGTCCTTGTTCTCAAAGAATTGGGCTTGTCCATTTTGACATATCTGAGTGCTACCTGAGGCAGTGATTCAGGATACTTGCCTTTGTGTCACCTAATTCAAAACTCTCAGATAGAAGAGCTGTTATGCAGAGAGAATTCCTTGAAAACGTTGTAAGGCAAATGAACAACCCACTGCCATCTCAAGCTGGAGATTACAGTTGAGGGTAACAATAGACATGTAAAAAGCCTGAAAACAAAAGCAGGGGAGTTTCTTTGGAAAACTGGAGTATTAGAAAGTATTGTGTAAACAGGGATATAGAAAGCCACATGCAAGTGTCAGTTCAGTTCGGTTCAGTTCAGTCGCTCAGTCGTGTCTGACTCTTTGTGACCCCATGGACTGCAGCACAGCACACCAGGCTTCCCTGTCCTTCACTATCTCCCAGAGTTTGCTCAAACTCATGTCCATTGAGTTGATGATGTCATTAACATCTCATCCTCTGTCACCTGCTTCTCCTCCTCCCTTCAGTCTTCCCCAGTATCAGGGTCTTTTCCAGTGATTCAGCTCGTTGCATCAGGTGGCCAAAGTATTTGAGCTTCAGCTTCAGTATCAGTTTTTCCAATAAATATTCATGATTGACTTCCTTTAGGATTGACTGGTTTGATCTCCTAGGTATCCAAGGGACTCTCAAGAGTCTTTCCAGCACCACAGTCCGAAAGCATCTGTGCTTTGGCACTCAGCCTTCTTTACGGTCCAGCTCTCACAATCACACATGACTACTGGAAAAACCATAGCTTTGACTATACAGACCTTTGTCGGCAAAATGATGTCTCTGCTTTTTAATACGTTGTCTAGGTTTCTCATAGTTTTTCTTCCAAGGAGCATGTGTCTTTCAATTTCATGGCTACAGTCCCCATCCACAGTGATACTGGAGCCCAAGAAAATAGTTTGTAACTCCATTTTTCATTGAAAGGCATTGTAGACCATGTGAATGAGTATGCATTCTGGATTCGGGCAAATCTGTTTCTGAATCCTAGATTTTCTGCCTACTTACTAGATATCTAGATGACCTTTAGTAAGTTACTAATGCCTCATCAGCCTCTATTTATTTAATATTAAAATACAAATAATAACAGCATGGAATCATTTTGAAGATTGAGATTGTGAATGAACAGTGCCCAAGACTGCCTGTCACCAACACATTCAATATGTGATTACTGTTATTAGATAAAAGTTTAACATTATATTGCTTTTCCTATGGTTAAATTTACAGAAAGTAATAACTGGGGCAAAGTATGCTTTTAATATAAATTATCATATATAAACTATCTAAGCTTACAGTATATGCTGCCTTTAACAAAGACCTGCAGAGAGTCTATCCAAATGGTAACCGATCCTTCTGTATTCCCATCACAGATACAAAGAATTACAATGCTTTATTTACAACAATGCAAAATGTTGCTATTGAACTGATATAATCTAGGCAAAACCAAGAAAATCCAATTTTGTTTATCTAAGGTAAGACGACTTAGTCTAACTAAACATCCATTAGACTTTTAAAAAAAATATTATATTTTCTGTAAATCAAAACTACAAAGAGATATCACCTCACACCAGTCAGAATGACCATCATTAAAATGTCTACAAATAATAAATGCTGGAAAGGGTGTGTAGAAATGGAAACCCTCCTACACTGTTGGTGGGAATGTAAATTAATGCAGCCACTATGGAAAACACTATGGAGGTTCCTTAAAAAAACTAAAAATAGAGTTGCCATATGATCCAGAAATTCCACTTCTAGGCATATATCTAGAGAAAATTCTAATTGGAAAAGACACATGCATCCAATGTTCATAGAAGCACTATTTACAATAGCTATATAATAGTATTTACAATACTATTTCCAAGACATGGAAGCAACCTAAATATCCATTGATAGATGAGTGGATAAAGGAGACGTTATATATATATGTATATATATATATTTTTTTACACACACACTCACACAAAGCACACAATGGAATACTACTGAATCATAAAAAAGAAGGAAATAATGTCATTTGCAACAAATATAGATGGACCTAGAAACTATCATACTAAGTGAAGTTAAATCAGACAGCAAAAGACAAATATCATATGATATCATTTATATGTGGAATCTAAAATATGATACAAATGAACTTATTTGCAAAACAGAAACAGATACATAGAGAATAAACTTATGGTTACCAAAGGGGAAAGCGATGGGGGAAGGATAAATTAGGAGTTTGTGATTAGAAAACACAAACTACTGCATAAAAATAGATAAACAGCAATGTACTACTGTATAGCACACAGAGCTATCGTCAGTATCCTCTAATAACCCATAATGGAAAAGATCATGAAAAATAATATATATATAAACTGAAACACTTCGTTGCACAACAGAAAGTAAAACAACAATATAAATCAAATATAATTCAATTTTTAAAACATTATGTTTTCAAGTTTCCCACACAGTAACCTTCAAGGAACCTCTGGAGCTCCCAGTATTGCTGGTCAGGATCCACTGCTCTAATAAACCCTCAGGAGCATACTTTGCAAAATCAAATCATTTTAGTGTTAACCAACTGATAGAACAATTCTAAAACTCCAAAAATCTTAAGTGATACATCACTTTTAAAAACTACTTTTGGTGTTTTCTATTCAAAAACAGGTAAAGAGCCCTAATTTTGGAAGGTAAGAAATGTATAAGAACAATGTGATGTAACATCACCATGGATGACAATGTTTCATTAAACCCATAAGAGCTGAGATGACACCCAGCGGTGGGTCATGGTCAAGAATCAGAGACTACTTGATAGATGCAGCAAATATTGACCTTGGTTTTAAAGGAGAAAAGGAACATAAATGACTGAGTAAAAAGTAAAAAGGTAAAAGGTACAATATCGGTTCTGTCTGTTTATTCTGTTTTTTTAGGATTTCCAAATCAGAAATTTTACTAAGTCCTGGTAGCCTGTTCCAGGATATATAACCAAAAAAGGGAGCAAAAGTCTCTAAAGTACAAAAGAGTTTCAGTTGGCTTACTATTTTCCCTGTGCCTGTAATTTTGTTCTGCTTTGTTTTTGCCAATTACAGATTTCAACATAGAAACAGCCAGCTAAAGAAAACAGCTTCTAGATGTATGTTGTTCTTAATGACTGGTTACTGAGTATTTTCAGATCTTAATTTTGGGTCAGGTCCTTATTGTAATTATTGATTTCACTTTGAAGTTTAAAAATAAAAGAGTTACTGTGTACTCATATATCCATTCCCTTATTCAAGTTATTAAAAATCCTGTCATTTTACAAGCCATGTTATAGACCACTCTAATAATATTGCTCAGTGTCTTTATTTTAACAGAAAGTGCTCAGATTCTGTCTAAGATATAATAAGGCATAATACCAGAAAGTTCAGGAGTTAGTCCATTGAATGACTAAAAGCAGTATACTCAACCATCCTCTCATTTACTCAACAAATATTTATTAAAGATCAAAGCATACACGCGCACACACAGACTCACTCCAAACTCTTTTTGCAGTGATCAATGACTATCAAAACACATATTTTCAGTTCTAATGTGTTGAGCTTTAAAAACTAGAAATAACAAGTGGATATTTAACTCAATAAAAGCCAGTTGAGCTTCATTTCTTCCCAATTTAGATTATACATAATATAAACAGCACACATTGCTCCTCTTCAACAGAGGAAACTACATGAAAATGTCAAATTTACTTGTGGTTTCAATAATCTCAGATAACCCTGACATTCAAACATAAAATTTGAAGCCAAAAGAAAAATCCTTCTGAAAAATAGTATATATATATATATATATTTTTTTTTTTTAGGTGATACACTTATTTTTGTAATAAAAATTGTTATTGCTACTCTATCTCATCCATGTTTTCATTTTTTTATAGCACCTTAGGAAACTCATCATCGGCTCTTCAGTGAAGATGATATTGAGGATATTGTTTTTGCAGTACATAGTGTTCTTTTGAGACATTCAGGTGACATCTCTTTCTGGTCTTAGTATAAGTGATGTCTATATTTTAAGCAACTAATTAACTTCTACATTATGTTGCCTTGAATTACATATTAAAATATGTTTTTGCTTTGAACTGACTTCTAGAAAACTCAAAGTAATATATTTAATTGATTCCCAGCAAGCATTAATAAGGGCTTCCCAGGTGTTGCTAGTAATAAAGAACCTACCTGTCAATGCAGGAGATGTAAGAGACCCAGGTTCGATCCTTGGGTTGGGAAGATCTCCTGGAGAAAGGCATGGCAACCCACTCTAGTCTTCCTACCTAGAGAATCCCATGGACAGAGGAGCCTGGCGAGCTACAGTCCATGGGGTCGCAGAGAGTCGGACACAACCAAAGCAACTTAGCATGTACAAGTATTAAATAAACAGAATATAAGTTCCATAAGAATAATTCTTACTCCATGAGTAAAATTCCTGAATTGTATCAGTGTAATACTGATATCCTATTAACTGGGCTTCCCTGACAGGTCAGTTGGTAAAGAATCTGCTATAACGCAGGAGACCCCGGCTGGATTCCTGAATCAGGAAGATTCGCCTGAGAAGGGATAGGCTACCCACTTCAATATTCTTTGGCTTCCTTTATGGCTTAGCTGGTAAAGAATCTGCCTACAATCTGGGAGACCTGGGTTCGATCCCTGGGTTGGGAAGATCCCCTGGAGAAGAGAAAGGCTACCCGCTTCAGTATTCTAGCCTGGAGAGTTCCATGGATTGTATAGTCCATGGATCACAAAGAGTCAGACATGAGTGATTTTCACTTTCATTAACTGCACCAATTTTCCACGTAGTTATATTCCGTGATGCTGAACTTTTAATACTAACCTTCACTTGTTTAAAATACCTTTTCTCCTTTAATATACATTTTCTATTTTCTGTCTTGAGTTTATAGCTAATAACAATTTGTACATACCTCTTTACTTATATAAATACACACTACAGCACAGGTATGAACACAACCGTGTACTTGATATACAAACACAATAACATTTCCATGAGACTGATTTATTAGAGAGTTCACTGGGTTATAAAGATGAAATAATTGGTTTTGTTTTGCTTTCCAAAAAGCTATACAAAACCCCCACCCCCTTGTATTTCATTTTCTTCCTGAGAAACTATTCTGTCATCATGATATCTGTATAATTTATTAACCATTTTAACATTTAGAACTGTCTGATTCATTTTTTTAATTTAGTTATTCATTTAAAAGTTTAATTCCGTATCTGATTCAAAGACCTTTTTATACTTTCATTCTAACTTAGCTACAATTATCACCCTAGAGGCTGAGATCTGGGACCAGGCTATTTGCTTACTATACCTCTCTCATTTCTCTTGTCCTCTTCACTCTGACTGATTTCTCCATCATTGAGCATACCTGAACCAGTTGAGAAGTGGGGCTGAATAAAACAGTGTCACAGCTCGGAACTTGAGTCTAAGATGCATTTCTCAGTTCTACTTTACCATGGGGTTACTAGAAGCTTGCATAATCATTAATGATGTTGTTCTTGGATGCCTATTCTATTTTTTCTTAGATGTGGACCTTACACAGAAACCTAAGTGGAGAGGGGAGAAGAAATAATCTGGATATTCTTGGGACCATAGCTGAAATAGCATTAGAGTAGTACCAAAATAGATCACCATTAACCTCTAAAAACTATGCCTCACAAAACTATTCAGAATCTTTGGGCACATGAGTCAACAAAACCATTTTACATGATAAGCATCTATGCGAAGAGAGCAGAGAAAAGTAGCTAATGTCACAAGTAGTTTTACAAGTTCTCTTGGTTACTTGTGTATATGTAACCAAATGATTTGAGAATTCACAGGCAGATGTGAGTGGATATTAGGAAACAAAATGCCAATTCCCTTCTTGCAGTCATCACAATCTTCTTGGGAGTTCAAGCTAAGAAGAGAGACAGAACAGCTTCTTTCTGTAAACAAAGCCCACTTACAATGACCTCCCTTATAATGACTACAAGTGACAGGATAGGTGGTGTCAGAGTCTCTTCTTGGAACTGGCAAATCTCAGCAGGTTCTAAAGGATGATGGTCAGCTCCAACTGCTGGTAGGTATAGACTGCAACTGGAGAAGGAAATGGAGACCCACTTCAGCATTTTGCCTGGAAAATTCCATGGACAGAGGAGCCTGGTGAGCTATAGCCCACAGAGTTGCAAAAGAGTCAGACACGACTTAGCAACTAAACAGTAACACAGGCTATAACAAGTGTAATACTTTCTGCTTTTAATACTAGCTTTGAGTGTTAGCCGTAATTCCAGAACATCAGAAAAAATCCTATTTTATCTCTTGTCAAGCCTTCCATAACAGAATCTTAGTTATATTCAGCTAGCTGGCTAAGATTCCTTGATCTCAGGGAAGGTAAGTCTTTTGCCTAGAAAATGACTCATGGTTAATAAAAACTAGTCGTAGAAATCCCACTATCCCACTTTCCTTCATTAAATATTTTCCCAAATTTCTTGGAGATAGAGGTGCCCATATGACAAGTTATACTCAATGAGACATAAGAGAAAGTCTGCTAGGAGGCTCTGGGGAAAATTTGTGTTCCTATATAAAAAGATAGACTTTGCAAGAAGAAACTTTTATGTCCCAGCCCTTCCTATTCAGGATACTGGTTATGTGGTTTTGGTGGCTGCAAATGCTGCAACTATCTTGAGACAATGTCTAGAGGGCCACTGAGAGCATGGAAATGCTAACAAAGTGAAATGTTATCCTTGAGGTGCTATACACAACCTGCAATCGCCCTCTTTCAGATTTCTTGCCTTTGTTATATAAGCCAAAATCCATAAGGAATTCTTCTAACTGCATATAGATTTCTTCTCAACCGATGATGTTTTAAAAATGCACAGTTAAATTATCAACAATCACGCATTTTTCATTAAAAAATTATATTTATCTCCAGATAATTTCCTCCCAGATATCAGGACATGCAAGCGCACTCTATCTTGATGACAATCTCTCTATCGGTATGAAAGGCTAAATATTGCTTTCAGGAACAATTAATCATTGGTCTCATTATCTTCAATAACTGTAATTTTGAGGGATTGGAAATAAAGAACAATTTTTCTTTAAAAATAACTAAACATTTCCTTGGACTTCCTTGGTAGCTCAGATGGTAAAGAATCTGCCTGCAATGCAGGAGACCCAGGTTCCATCCCTGGGTCCAGAAGATCCCCTGGAAAAGGGAATGGCAACCCACTCCAGTATTCTTGCCAGGAGAATCCCATGCACAGAGGAGCCTGACGGGCTACAGTGCATGGGGTCGCAAAGAGTTGTACATAACTCAGCAACTAACACTTTCTTTCACTTTAAACAGTCCTATCAAGTTAATGAGCCTCTAATTCCTGCAGTTGGAGCTAGAGAATCAATAAAAAATGAAATAAAGTTCTAAAGAGTGTCACAAATGGAAAAATTAGAGATAGATTAACTTTTAAAGTAAATACAACACAAAAGAATCCCTGTAATTTAAACATCTGTCTTGGCAGAGATATAGATAGTTAAACTTGGGAGAAACCCCTATGTGACTTTAATATCTACTATTATCTGATGAACAGGTAATTTCAACAAAGTCTTTTAGAATAACTTACAAGAACCGTTTTATATCATACATTTTTGCAAGGAAAGCTTTTTAAAAATTAAATTTAGTCTATCATGTATATGACGAGAACAATAGAGTTGGTAATTCATTATATTAATACTTCAGCTTATTTAAATACATAATTAATATCTTTCCGGACAACTATACAACTTTTCAATCCAGATTTACTTTAGAAAGGGAGTTGTATATTCCTATATCCTGAAATTTATTTTTTATATATAAACTTCCTTTCACAACATATGTTCGAGTTACAAAATCATGCTTATTTAATTTTAATAACTGACTAAATGTGATAGATAACTGAAAGAAGATTTACAAACACAGGCCTCCCTCTCTTTCTGCCCGAGAGAGTGATACCATCACTCTTTCAGTTGTTTTAGTGTCTAGTTACTGTAGCTAAAAGTAAATGCCTATCTTCTGGTTAGAGATTTGATATTTCAGGGAGAAACAAAATATTCGCGTGCTTATGCCAGTTAAAGCAGCTTTGCTTCCCACAAGTTATGTAAGACAGATTATTTTTCATGCTACTATTCTCCAGCTAAATTTGCTTATATTTCAACAACAAAACTCATTTGGAATTTTCTTATGCTACCACTAAGGAATCATTAAGTTGTGTATCACAAGCTAAATGTGCACATTTCAAAAAAAAAAAGGGCCCTAGTCTTCCAGTATATCTGTTCTCACTGCTTGCATGGCATTTATCCCTATTGTATTCTCAATGCATAAACCACATACACACAAATCTGGGCATAATTTGAAAAGTAAATAATATTTTCTGTTTCTTAACTGGTGTTTTAACCAACCAAACACACTATTCTCTGATTACAATATTCTAAAAGAGACAGATACAGATGGAATTGTGACTTAGGCAGTGCTCATTCTCTAATGGCTTTTTAATCTCATGTCTGGAACAATTCTTCCTATTTTTCTGTAGCCCTAACCAACAAATCATTAATTCAGCTGGCCACTCTCACAAAAGCAGTTGAGCACGACAGACTCAGCTGAGTTACTGCTTATCATAAGTGTTGTATACACCTTCTTTCCCAGTCCCTGAAGGCTCTACTTTTCCTAGCAAATGTAATACTAATCTAGTTGACTAGGTTTTATTAGGAGAGTCCCCATGCCATTTTCATATTTATTATAATCTGTGAAAATAAATATATTTTTAAAACTCTAACTTGCTATGTAAATATAAGTGGCCATTGTCTTAGTCTATTCAGGCTGCTATAATAAAACACAAGAGAATGGGTGATTTATAACAGGAATTTATTTCTCAAAGTTCTGGAGGCTGGAAGTCTGAAGTTAGGGAATCAGCACTGACAGGTGAGGACCCTCTCCTAGCTTACAAGCTTGTTCTTATCCTTACATGCCATGAGCAGCAAGAGATCTAAGAGCAGTCTCTTTCATAAGAGAAATAATTCCATTCACAAAGCCTCTGCCCTTAGGACCTAATCGTGTCCCAAAGACCCCGTCTCCCAATACCATCACCTTAGGGGGTGGGTTTCAACATATAAATCTGGGGGACACATGAACATTTGGACTTCCCTGGTGGCTCAGTGGTAAAGAACCCACCTACCAATGCAAGAGACGTGGATTTGACCCTGGGTCAGGAAGATCCGCTGGAGAAGGAAATGGCAACCCACTCCAGTATTTTTGCTTGGGAAGTCACATGGACAGAGAAGCCTGGTGGGTTACAGTCCATGAGGTCGCAAACAGGTCGGACATGACTTTGTCACCAAAACAACATAAACATTTAGACCAAAAGAGCCACCTACATCCAAAATCCTGCAATTTCTTCAAATAATCCAGTCTGTATTATACCTCTTGGCTTTCATATTCAAGAGGCTCTTTTTACTGAGGATACCTTATCTCTTTGTCTACCTGGTTTGGTTCAGTTCAATCACTCAGTCGTGTCTGACTCTTTACGACCCCATGACAAGCAGCACGCCAGGCCTCCCTGTCCATCACCAACTCCTGGAGTTGACCCAAACCCATGTCCATTGAGTCGGTGATGCCATCCAACCATCTCATCCTCTATCGTATCCTTCTCCTCCTGCTCTCAATCTTTCCCAGCATCAGGGTCTTTTCAAATGAGTCAGCTCTTCACATCAGGTGGCCAAAGTATTGGAGTTTCAGCTTCAAAATCAGCCCTACCAATGAACACCCAGGACTGATATCCTTTAGGATGGGCTGGTTGGATCTCCTTGCAGTCCAAGGGACTCTCAAGACTCTCCTCCAACACCACAGTTCAAAAGCATCAATTCTTCGGCACTCAGCTTTCTTTATAGTCCAACTCTCACGTCCATACATGACCACTGGAAAAACCATAGCCTTGACTAGATGGACCTTTGTTGCAAAGTAACGTCTCTGCTTTTTAATATGCTGTCTAGGTTGGTCATAACTCTTGCTCCTTGGAAGCAAGCAGATGGTGATTTCATGGCTGCAATCACCATCTGCAGTGATTTTGGAGCCCCCCAAAATAAAGTCTGATACTGTTTCCACTGTTTCCCCATCTATTTCCCATGAAGTGATGGGACCAGATGCCATGATCTTCATTTTCAGAATGTTGAGCTTTAAGCCAACTGTTTCTCTCTTCTCTTTCACTTTTATCAAGAGGTTCTTTAGTTCTTCTTCACTTTCTGCCATAGGGTGGTGTCATCTGCATATCTGAGGTTATTGATATTTCTCCCGGCAATCTTCATTCCAGCTCGTGCTTCTTCCAGCCCAGTGTTTCTCATGATGTTAAATAAGCAGGGTGACAATATACAGCCTTGACGTACTCCTTTTCCTATTTGGAACCAGTCTGTTGTTCCATGTCCAGTTCTAACTGTTGCTTCCTGACCTGCACACAGGTTTCTCAAGAGGCAGTTCAGGTGGTCTGGTATACCCATATCTTTCAGAATTTTCCACAGTTTATTGTGATCCACACAGTCAAAGGCTTTGGCATAGTCCGTAAAGCAGAAATAGATGTTTTTCTGGAACTTTCTTGCTTTTTCAATGATCCAGCAGATGTTGGCAATTTGATCTCTGGTTCCTCTGCCTTTTCTAAAACCAGCTTGAACATCAGGAAGTTCACGGTTCAGGTATTGCTGAAGCCCGGCTTGGAGAATTTTGAGCCTTAGTTTACTAGCGTGTGAGATGAGTGCAATTGTGCGGTAGTTTGAGCATTTTTTGGCATTGCCTTTCTTTGGGATTGGAATGAAAACTGACTTTTTCCAGTCCTGTGGCCACTGTTGAGTTTTCCAAATTTGCTGGCATATTGAGTGCAGCACTTTCACAGCATCATCTTTCAGGATTTATAATAGCTCAACTAGAATTCCATCAGCTCCACTAGCTTTGTTCATAGTGATGCTTCCTAAGGCACACTTGACTACCTGGTACATACCTATTAATCCTTCAACACTCAGTTACCCTCAGAAAATTCTAACCATTCCAATAGTTTTTCATTTGTACATTTATGCCCTCACAAAAATCAGCACTCTACCACAGCACATACAAAAGTTCATTATACTAATTTTAACACAGCTATCTTTTCTTAATAGGCAGTGATAAAAATTGACAAGGATTCTATCTCATTCAACTTTATATTCCCACAACTTGTAAAGAACTTGGCATCTAATTCTGCAAAATATTTACTGAACAGAACATATCATATGTAAAGTAAAAAAAAAAATTGCTGCATGTGATATCTTTATCCAAAGAAATAAGTATCTGGTGGCTCAGAGGGTAAAGCATCTGCCTGCAATGCAGGAGACCTGGGTTTGATCCCTGGGTCAGGAAGATCCCCTGGAGAAGGAAATGGCAACCCACTCCAGTACTCTTGCTTGGAAAATCCCATGGATGGGGAAGCCTGGTAGGCTATGATCCATGGGGTTGCAAAGAGTCAGACACAGTTGAGTGACTCCACTTTCTTTCACTTATATACTATCAAGTACCAAAGCAGCTGTGAGGGGGATATTTTACTGATAGAGGAGTGGGAAGTTGGTTTTTATATCCTTTAGTGTTAGTCACTCATGTCCGACTCTTTGCCCACCAGGCTCCTCTGTCCATGGGATTCTCCAGGCAAGAATACTGGAGTGGGTCACCATTCCCTTCTCCAGGGGATCTTTCCAACCCAGGGATCGAACCCAGGTCTTCTGTATTGCAGGCAGATTCTTTACCACCTGAGCCAGGAAAGCTCTCCTTTAACTATATTCATATTGCTAGTGTCTGCCTAGGGTATATCTGCCTCATGGACTTCATAAATTTTCCTTTGTATTATATAGTAATAATGTAGCAGAGAAGTCAGCTCTACAGAATTGAGCCTCTGTTTTTACCTTGTCTGTGCACTATTTGAAACTTTATTCAAACTAGTAGAGCTTCCTATAATTTTCAGGCAGTTTCTCTACCAAGTCATAGCATTTTCCTTCAAAAGGTGGGTGATGATCATTTTCCTAAAATTTGGTCCTACGTAGAAAAACTCTCATGTTTCCCCAAGAAATGAAAAGATATTAAATTATAAAGAGAAATTCAGACTAAGTTAGGAAATCTGCTTAAACTGATATTTTGATGCTTGCCACAAATGAGTTTAACATACCAGGTTAAAAAAAAAAAACTTCCCTGAAATAGCAAAGAGACCCATATGACATAACATTAATGAAACAATTTTTGTGACTTCCACATAATCATATTTATCTCTAATTAAAAAATAAAGCATATGATACAAGGAACCTAAATTCATTTATATCTACAAACACATTTTTCCATCATTCATTTCACTATTTCGAATTTTCTAATGACTATACAGTCAGCAGTCACTATAAAAATAGTATACCTCTTTTAAGCTCCACTGTAAAGTGGATGAGAATGATGAAAAACTTAACTAAAACTGTTTCTAATTTAGGGCAGAGGAACTTTAATAAATCTGAAGAGTTTTCCAAATACATACCTGTATTCTAGATGACTGAAAATACACAATCATAAATATTCTATTTTACATAAGAAGATGCTTTTTTTGTAATCAGGGTAATAATCACTGATAGTTTGGATTTTTTTTAGTGTTTGATTAAATATTCCATTTCTGCCAGTATATCCACTATGAACTACCCTCCTTAATGACACAAATTTATGCATTTCAAATTGATTTTCATATACTACATTTAACTGGAACAAAATTGAACAAATATTCTGCACAGGAGAAATAGTCATTAAAGCAACAGGACTCCTTTATTGGTTTCTGGTAGAACAGGTGAAATTCCTCCCACCTCTTATCAAACAAAATATAGAAAACACACATTTGTTAAAAATATTTGGTACAGGCAAAGCATTCTAGCTACTGTAATATCGTTTGGTTAAGAATTTCTTCTACATGGATAATTACCTTTCAAAGGATCAAAATACAATGAGATATATAATACCTATTTGATTACAAATGAATCATTTTATGATGAGGGCAGTTCAAACTGTTGAAATTTCTCAGTTACCATTTTTTCAGCTTCATTGAGATATCGACAAATATTACTTGTATATATTTAAAGCGTACAACTTGATGGTTTAATATATATGTACACTGTGACACGATTACTACAATCAAGTTAATCAGCATATCCATAACCACACATTGCTATCAGTTTTTGTAGTGAGAACACTCAAGATCAACTCTTGCAGCAAATTGCAGGTATACCATACAATATTATTAAGTATAGTCACAGAGAACTGTTGTAGCTCAATCATAAAGAGTCTGTCAGTGGTATAGAAGACCTAGATTCAATCCCTGGGTTGGGAAGATCCCCTGGAGAAGGAAACAGCAACCCACTCCAGTATTCTTCCTGGAAAATTCCATGAACAGAGGCACCTGGTGGGCTACAGTCCATGAGGTCGCAAGAGTCAGACATGACTTAGTGACTAAACCACCATTGTCACATGCTGTTCATTAAATCTCCAGAAGTGATTCATCCTGCATAACTGAATGTGTATACTCTTTGAACAACATCTCCCCGTTTCTCCCATCCCCAAGTCCCTGGAAAACACCTTTTTATTTTCTGCTTTTATGAGTTCAAATGCTTTAGAATCCATATATAAATTACATCATGTAGTAATTTGTTTTTCTGTGTCTGGCTTATTTCACTTGTCCTCCAGGTTTGTCCATTGATGCTTTCGAATTGCGGTGCTGGCAAAGACTCTTGAGAGTCTCTTGGACAGCCAGGAGATCAAACCAGTCAATCCTAAACAAAATCAAGTCTTAACATTTATTGGAAGTATTGATGCTGAAGTTGAAGCTCCAATATTTTGGCCACCTGATGTGAAGAGCTGGCTCATTGGAAAAGATCTTGATGCTGGAAAAGATTGAAGGCAAAAGGAGAAGGGGAAAACAGAGGATGGTTAAATAGCATCACCAACTCAATGGACATGAGTTTGAGCAAACCCCAGGAGATAGTGAAAGACAGGGAAGCCTGGCAGGCTTCAGTCCATGGAGTCGCATAGTGTCAAACATGACTTAGTGACTGAACAATAACATATATGTACTCACATCATCTTTATCCATTAATCCATTGATGAACACTTTAGATTGTTTCTATATATTGAATATTGTGCATAGTGCTTCAGTGAACACAGGGGTACGGATTTCTTCAAGATATTGATTTTATTTCCTTTGGTTACCTACCTAGATATGAGATTGCTAAATCATATGGCAGCTGTATTTTTCATTTTTTGAGGAAAACCTATGCCGTTTTCCATAATGGTTGTACTAGTTTACATTCTCATCAACAGTGTACCGGAGTTTATTTTTCCCTATAGCCTTGTCAGCATCTCTTTTGCCTTTTTGTAATAGCTATTCTAACAAGTTTAAAGTAATAGCTCATTGTAGGTTTGATTTCCACTTCTCTGATGATTAGGGATGTTGTGCACCCTTACCTTCATATACCTGTTGGCCATTTGAATGTGCTCTTTTGACAAGTGTGTATTCAGGCCCTTAGTCCATTTTTTAATCAGGTTTGTTTTGTTTTTATTGTTTGTTTTTGCTGTTTGACTGGCCCAATTATCTATATATTTCATATTAAACCACATACCAATTATATGGTTTGCAAATATTTTATCCCATTCTGTAGGTTGCTTTTCCTTGCAATCTCATTGAAAAATAGACAAAATTCATTGTCTGTTTTTGCTTTTGCTCCTGTGATTTTGGCATCATATCCAACAAATTATTGCCCAGATTAATGTCAAGAAGCTTTTCCCCTATATTTTAGTCTAGTAGTTTTACAGTTTCAGGAATTATGTTTATTCCTTTAATCTGCTTTGAGGTGATTTTTGTAGATGATGGAAGAGAAGGGTCAAATTTCATTCTTCTCCCTGGGGATATCCAGTTTTCCCAATATTGAGAAGAGATTAACTTTTCCTTATTATGGGTAATTAGCATTCTTGTCAAAGATCAGTTGACTACAGTTGTGTGGATTTATTTCTGGGCTCTCTATTCTGTTACACTGGCCTATATGTCTTTTTTTGCAAGGATACTGTTTTGATATAGCTTCATAATATAATTTGAAATCAGGAAGTATGATACCTCCAACTTTGTTTTCCTTTCTCAAGATTCTTTTGGGGTTCCATATGAATACTAGAATTGTTATACTACTTCTGTAAAGAATGTCATTGGGACTTTGATAGGGCTTACATTGAACCTATGCACTGAATCTATGCAATCTTCCATTGAATCTTTGGGTAATATGGATATTTTATGAATTCTTCCAATCCACAAACAAAAGATGTCTTTCCGTTTATCTGTGTCTCTTGATCTCTTTTACCAATGCTTTGTAATTTTCAGTGTATGTCTTTTGTGTATTATGTCAAATTACATCTAATATTTTATTCTTTTTGTTGCTACTGTGAACTAAATTGTTTCCTTAATTTCCTTTTCAGCCAGTTTCTGTATTTTGTGTTGTTTGTGTATAGAAACATGACTGATTTTTGTATGTTGATTTTGTACCCTTCAACTTTACTGAATTCATTTATTAATTCTAACAGGTTTTGTTACTTGAGTCTTTAGAGTTTTCTACATATATAATTATGTCATCTGCAAATAGAGAAAAATTTACTTCTCCCTTTCCAATTTGGATCCTTTTTATTTCTTTTTTCTTAACTCATTGCCTTGGCTAAGACTTCCAGTACCATACTGAATAGAAGTGGTAAGAGTGAGCATTACTGCCTTGCACCAGTTATTGAAGGGAATGTTTTCATTTTTTCCTCACTGAATATGATGTTAGCTGTGAGCTTTTCATAAATGTCCTTTGTTGTGAACTTTGGAAGAATGTATTCTGTTGCTTTTGGATGGAATGTTCTGTGTATATTTGTTACATAAAACATATGATCTGATGTTTCCTTAATGATATTCTGTCTAGACGATCTACCCATTGATATAAATTATTACATTTCTATTTCTCACTTTTGTCTGTTAATACATGCTTTATGTATTTAGGTGCCCCTATGTTGGGTGTATAAAAATTTACAAATGTTAGATCCCTGATGTTGGATTGACCCCTTTATGATTATAGAATGTCCTTTTTTGTCTCTTATTATAGTCTTTGTTTTAAAGTCTATTTTGTCTGATATGAGTATAGCTACCCCATCTTTCTTTTGGTTTCCATTTGCATAGAACAGCTTTTTCCATCCTTTCATTTTCAGTCTGTGCATTTCTGAAGTGAGTCTCTGGTAGAAGGGTAAAGATGAGTCTTATTTTTTATCCATTAAGCCACTCTATGTCTTTCGATTGAGAAATTTAGTACATTTACATTTAAAGTAATTATTGATATGTATTTATTTACAGCTATGTTGTTAATTATTTTCTAGTTGTTTCACAGCTCCTCTCTGTTTCTTTCTTTTCTTTCTCTCCTCCTTTGTAATTTGCTAACTTTGTTTATTGGTATTTTTTAATTCCTTTCTCTTTAACTTTTGTACATCTGCTTTTTGCTTTGCAGTTACCATTAGGCTTACATATAACAACTTATAAGAACTTAAGTTTGATAACATTCTAAGGCTCTATATTTCTGCTCTCTACCTCCACCAGGTTTTATATTTTAGAAGCCGCATCTTATATCTTTTTATCTTGTATGAAAGTATTAGTCCTTCAGTCGTGTCCAACTCTCTGTGATCTCATGGACCAAAGCCTCTGTCCATGGAATTCTCCAGGCAAGAATACTGGAGTGGGTAGCCATTCTGTTATCCACAGGATCTTCCCAGACCAGTGATTGAATGTGGGTCTCCCGCATTGCAGGCAGATTCTTTACCATCTGAGCCACCAGGGAAGTCTTATGTATCCCTTAACTAATGATTGCCGTTATAGTCCTTTATCATATGATTCTTTTGCATTATTCTCTAGTACTCTGTATCTCATCTTCTAATTCTCGTGAGATTGTCTTTGTACAGCAGATTATTTCAATTTTAAAGAACTAAATCTAATAAATTTAATAAATAATTTATTGTTTTATTGAAAAAAATTAATAAAATAATAACTGCCCAGCTTATCAGTTATTTTTCTTCACAGATTATGCTTTTGGTATACTATCTAAAAGAACCCCCATCATCACCATACCCAAAGTCTTCTAGGTTTTCTTCCATGCTATCTTTTAAGAGTTTTATACTTTTACATTTTATATTTATAGGGTTGACCAAAAAGTTTGTTCTGGTTTTTTCATAAGATGTTATTGAAAGACCCAAACAAACTTTTTGGCTAACCCAATATCTGTCATCTATTTTTGGTTAATTCTTGTGAAGGTGATTTTGGCATTTTTGAAGTATGAAAAGATTTCCAGGATTGGTACCCCAGTTTATAACATTATAGCTATGTAAAATGAGGATTTGGTTTACATGAGCTTGTTTTTTAACCATCAAAGAATCAATTAGTTTTTAAGTTGGAAATCACTTGCTCTAGTGGTTTCTAAATATCTGTGTTTACGTTGGTTTCACTAGAGTTACCTGGATGGTTGGATGGATTTGGTTTATTTTTTTAAAGTTAATTCTTAGGATCTAATAATCAAGAAGGGACTTTAATGCATATGAACATAATTGACGATTATATGCTACTACTGTGTGTAAGTGCCCAATATGCTACTGGAGATCAGTGGAGAAGTAACTCCAGAAAGAATGAAGGGATGGAGCCAAAGCAAAAACAATGCCCAGCTGTGGATATGACTGGTGATAGAAGCAAGGTCCGATGCTGTAAAGAGCAATATTGCATAGGAACCTGGAATGTCAGGTCCATGAATCAAGGCATATTGAAAGCAGTCAAACAGGAGACAGCAAACTGAATGTCGACATTCTAGGAATCAGCGAACTAAAATGGACTGGAATGGGTTAATTTAACTCAGATGACCATTATATCTACTACTGTGGGCACGAATCCCTTAGAAGAAATGGAGTAGCCATCATGGTCAACAAAAGAGCCCAAAATGCAGTACTTGGATGCAATCTCAAAAACGACAGAATGAGCTCCGTTCGTTTCCAAGGAAACCATTCAATATCCTGGTAATCCAAGCCTAGGCCTCAACCAGTAATGCTGAAGAAGCTGAAGTTGAACGGTTCTATGAAGATCTATAACACCTTTTAGAACTAACACCCCCCCCCCATCCCTGCAAAAACAACACACAAAAAAATGTCCTTTTCGTTATAGGGGACTGGAATGCAAAAGTAGGAAGTCAAGAAACACCTGGAGTAACAGGCAAATTTGGCCTTAGAGTACGGAATGAAGCAGAGCAAAGGCTAATAGAGTTTTGCCAAGAGAACGCACTGGTCATAGCAAACACCCTCTTCCAACAACACTAGAGAGGACTCTAAACATGGACATCACCAGATGGTGAACACTGAAATCAGACTGATTATATTATTTGCAGCCAAAGATGGAGAAGCTCTATACAGTCAGCAAAAACAAGACCGGGAGCTGACTGTGGCTCAGATCATGAACTCCTTATTGCCAAATTTAGACTGAAATTGAAGAAAGTGGGGAAAACCACTAGACCATTCAGGTATGACCTAAATCAAATCCCTTATGATTATGCAGTGGAAGTGAGAAATAGATTTAAGGGAATAGATCTTATAGAGTGCCTGATGAACTATGGACGGAGGTCCATGACATTGTACAGGAGACAGGGATCAAGACCACCCCCATGGAAAAGAAATGCAAGAAAGCAAAATGGCTGCCTGAGGAGGCCTTACAAATAACTGTGAAAAGAAGAGAAGTGAAAAGCAAAGGAGAAAAGGAAAGATATAAGCATCTGAATGTAGAGTTCCAAAGAATAGCAAGGAGAAAGTGCTGCACTCAATATGCCAGCAAATTTGGAAGACTCAGCAGTGGCCACAGGACTAGAAAAGGTCAGTTTTCATTTCAATCCCAAAGAAAGGCAATGCCAAAGAACGCTCAAACTACTGCACAATTGCACTCATCTCACATGCTAGTAAAGTAATGCTCAAAATTCTCCAAGCCAGGCTTCAGCAATATGTGAACCGTGAACTTCCTGATGTTCAAGCTGGTTTTAGAAAAGGCAGAGGAACCAGAAATCAAATTGCCAACATCCACTGGATCATGGAAAAAGCAAGAGAGTTCCAGAAAAACATCTATTTCTGCTTTATTGACTGTGCCAAAGCCTTTGACTGTGTGGATCACAATAAACTGTGGAAAATTCTGAAAGAGATGGGAATACCAGACCACCTGACCTGCCTCTTGAGAAACCTGTATGCAGGTCAGGAAGCAACAGTTAGAACTGGACACGGAACA